>NW_027397099.1:3820138-3881309 GCF_003265705.2 Callorhinus ursinus
ACTGTTTCCTAAAGAGTCAGATATCAAGTGCTCTTGAAAGGAAGGTAGGAAGAAGTTGAGCAAATGCCTTGTTCTTTCTTCCCAAATTCACCACTCAGTCAAATCTATGTCTACTGGATCAGAGTAAAGCCAGGAGTTATACTAGGAAACACCTCTTCTCATGGAAGGAAACATCAGCAGCAAGCAAGAAGCATTTTCCCCAATAAGGTTGGCCACAGATATTACACTTAACAATGAACAAACATAACCTATGCTAAATTTTGCAGACTACTTGTAGACAGGGAAAGACTTGAAGACATAGAACAGTAGAGGAAGACTGCCCTCAGAAATGACTGAGAAAGGCATTCTAGTAGCAAATGGTGCAACTCTGTATTATGATTCCCCTGCTATCAAAAACAAAACAAACAAAAACAGTATCTGAAGCAGCTTCTGCATTACTAGAGAAGCCAGAAGACTACGGACTCCCCAGAGAGGATAACAATGAGATGGAGATGTGAAATGGGCTAGAGTTTCCTTTGTCTGGTTTGCTTGAGGGATCTAGAAGGAAACTGTAAGAACAAAAAGAGGACCCTCTCTAGCTTTGGGGTAGCTTCAGGTCTAATATGTGTGAGAGCTCATTCCCTCCAGGTAGTCAAGAAAACTATGCTTAATTTCCCATCTTCCTTGGAGGAGTCAAGGGTTTTTTTTCCAATCAGCTTAGTCTTTGACCAAATGTGCATTACTTCTTGTGCTCTCATCACTTTTCCACATCTGGGTTGGGAGCAAGTTAGGATTCCAAAGGGACACAAAGGAAAAGATATTCAACCCATGGAAATAAAAAGAATCATGCTCACTTTACATAGAAAAGATGGAGAAAAGTAGAATAGTATTAATTTCAAGGACATGGAAGCTTTCACTCAAACATAATAATAATGTTCAGGCCAGAACAAGAGAGGAGAGCACAAGAAACATAAAAGACCACAAGAAACTTTCTTTCAATATAAGGAGACAGTCTTGAGCATCCCCAGGCAGATTTAAAATCATCTTCTCCACTACTTTCATTTTATACTAAACCCATTTGCAGAGGACTAGTCATTATATTGCTAGCATTTGTCTGTCACCAAATTAATTAGACAGTAAGGAACTTGAGGATAGCATTTAATATAATGCTCACAACAGAAAAAACTGAACATTAGTAGGCTGAATCAATTCAAAGTGAGGTTCTTACATAAAGAAATAGGTTATTTCACATGTTTTGTAGGGAGAAAGTATACTTTAAATGGGATGGATTCAGGATTCAAGAAAATAAGAATCATTTCTTAAGGCACGGGAGAATAAAAAAACAAATGATCCTTAATTGTAACTGTGGTAGTCATTGACACTATTGACCAATATGCAGCACACATTCTAGGCGGTGTGGCAGGATCACATTTCTCCATCTACTTGAACTCTCGTGTGGCGGCACAACTTGCTTTAACCAATGAGGTACCACTGGCATTGACCGGCCACATCAAACGGTAAATTTTAAGCATTCATGGCTTACCACAGTCTCTCTCTTCCCTGTTGCTAAGATTGTTGAAGCTCACATCAAAATGGAGCTTTTAACAGATCAGGTCTAGGAATGACAATGTACAGAAGCTCATTGCCCACATGTAATGGACTGTAGGAGTGCTACAGACTGAATGTTTGTGCTCACCCCCAAATTCATATATTGAAACCCTAATGCTCAATCTGATACCATTTGGAGATGGGGCCTTCAGGGGGTAAATGGGTCATGAGAGTGGAGCCCTTATGAATGGGGTCTAGTGTCATTATAAGAAGAGACACAGAGAGATGATTTCTCCTTATGCTGTATGACAATACAGCAAGAAGACAACTATTTGTCTACAAACCAGGAAGAGGGCTGTCATCAGAACCTGACCATACCGGCACTTTGATCATGGACTTCCAAACTTCAGAACCATGAGAAAATAAATTCTTGTTGTTTAAGCAATCCAGTACATGATATTTCTGTTGAACTGACGAAGACAATGTGTAAGCATGAGTTAGAACTAAACTTGTGCTGGTATCTATGGATTGGTGGTTTGATCTAGCCCAACCTGCCTGGTACAATATCCCCATAAACCTGAATTTCTTCTACTCAAGTTCAGTTCTTTGTGCTTCATCAAAACAACATGATGATTGCCTTTAAGAAAAAAAAAAATAAGCTCTATCCCCAACATGGGGCTTGAACTCATAACCCCAAGATCAAGAGTTGCATGCATGCTCTACCGCCTGAGCAAGCCAGGCACCCCCTGATGATGATTACTTTTTGGCCAACATGTTATGATGTTCCATTCTATGCCCAAGACCCATTCAATTATTTAGGTAAAAAAAAATCCTGGAATGCTGGAAAATAAAAGTGTTGGGATAAAGACACAAACCATTTGGAATACTTTAATAGTGTTTTGCTTTTCAAATTTCTTCAACTATCCTCAAGTGGCAATTCATGCTCTTGCTCTAGAGTCGCTATGGGTACAAAAATTCTTGGAAACATGCACACATTGGCGGAATTATGTTCAGCCTATTTCAAAAAAAAATTATTTCTCTCTCAACAATGGTGTAGGGATAAAAAAGAATCTGTCCATAAAGCCCCAGTGTCAATGTCACATGCACCTGAACATGACATGCTCAGCTATTTAGCTTTCCAGGTCTTCATTTCAACTTGACCACTTGACAGTGGGTGTTTATTCCACTAAAAATGTGTGAGTGTTGGCAGATTTTGACTGAATTTGGTAAAGTACTGATGTATCTGCACTACTCCAAATTGGCCCAGAAAGCCTTTCTTCCATTAGGACTTATACCAGGCTTTTTCTGTTTTTGGGTTGATCTGTCCAGAGCTGTAGCCAATATATGCCACAGCTCTGTTGTCCAGTTTTCTCTGTTCTCTCAGGGAAAAAAAGGCAGATAAAAGATTTTTGATATGAACATATCTTCTGTCATTTTTAATGGACTCTAATAAAATTAAGTACATGGGCAAATAGACAAAATGTTACCCACCCTTGCCAGCTCAAAATAAAAAATGCATGTTGCCAATTTAATTTACATCATGTAAAAATCAGATACATAAGACTTACTGAAGGTCCACAGCTCAGACAACTCCAGTGGATCCTAATATAGCTTCTAGATAACTAAGAGACATTATGAGTCTGAAAGAGTTTTAGCAAGTGTGAAGTGCTACTGAAGTGGGGAGTTTCCCATTTGAATGTCAGGTGTCCCCTACAAGTGGTCTTTTCTAGTCTCGTTGAAGATGTTTCCAAACATCCAGCTGTACAGAAGGGAGACAAGAACAGAGTGTGTGTTTTAGTAAAGTCCTGCAGGTCAACTTTTATTACTATGTGTGTACAAAGGTCTGTATATGTGTGGTGTGTGCCCATGTGCGCGTGCGTGTGTGTGTGTGTTCATGTGTATGGTGTGCACTGGCAGATCAGGAATGGACTGGAGTTCTCTGAAGCCAGAGGTTTAATATGAAGCTTCTTACAGGTGAACAAGTAGAAGCCTGCGAAGCGGGCTGCGCTGGGAGAGGGATGGAATCGGCTTGCCCTTCCCCATACCCTATGCTTGCATCTGACATCTGGCTGTTCCTGAGTTATATCCTTTTGTGATAACTGGTGATCTAGGATGGAAACAGACATGAAGGAGATGAGAAGACTTTGAGATCACACCTTGGGGTTGTCTTGAGTGGCAGAGCAAGATGGCGGAGGAGTAGGAGACCTGGATTTCGTCTGGTCTCAGGAATTCAGCTGAATAGGGATCAAACCATTCTGAACACCTACGAACTCAACAGGAGATCGAAGAAGAGAGTAGCAACAACCCTCTGAACAGAGAAGCGACCACTTACTGGAAGGTAGGACGTGCGGAGAAGTGAATCCGAGGCGATATTCGGGAGGATAGACGGTGGGGGAGGGGGCCTCCGTCGGCCGCTTCTGGCAAGTGATAGAACCGCGGAGCACAAAATCAGAAATTTTAGAAGCGGGCTCCGCTGAGGGATGTCGCTCCAGTGGCTAAGCAGGGGATGGAATCCTCGCGGGACAGTGTGCTCTCAGGACCCTCGGGGTCACTGAAAGAGGGGGTGCCTGAGTGCGGCAGAGCTCCCAGGTATCGGAGCGGGGAAGCCGGCTGCAGAGACGGAGCCGAGGCGCGGGCTCTCAGCTCAGGGTTGCCATAAACTGTGATCCGCGGCCCAGTCAGGCCACTGCTCCTCTAGCAGGGACCCAACAAGCGGCAGAGCTGGGGAGACTCCCCTCCCTCCCCCGGGAGGAGCGGCGCGGGAGCGCACCGCAAGGATCTGCTGGGTTTGGAGACTCCACACTGGGTCGGGAGCCAGAGATAGAAACGCTTGGTCACAGGCGGGGTGAGCACGGACTGCGGCCGAGACCAGGGAAACGGGAGTGACTGCTTTTCTCTGGGGGCGCACTGAGGAGCCGGGTCCCGAGTTCTCAGCTCCTCCAGGTGGAGATTGGGAGGCCACCATTTTCACCCGGGTCCTCCAAAGCTGTACCAGAGCTTGGAGGGAACAAAAGCTCCTGAGAGCAAACCTGAGCAGCTTCCTTAGCCCGGACCGACAAAGACGGGGCAATTCCGCCTCCGGCAAAGACATTTGGAAACCACGGCAACAGGCCCCTCCCCCAGAAGATCAGCATGAACAGCCAGCAAGGCAAGACCAAGTTTACCGATCAAGGAGAACGGGAAGACCCCAACGCTAGGGGAATACTGCACATAGAATTCATGGCTTTTTTTTTTTACCATAATTCATTAGTTTTTCAAAGTTAATTTTTTTAACTGTTTTTCTTTTAATTTTTCTTTTTCCCTTTTCAACCAACATTTATCAATCTCTTTTTTTAAAAAAACATTTTTTTATTTTTCATGTTTAGAGTCATATTTTATGCCTTCATAGTAGTTACCCTTATTTTTGGCATATATATATAAGTTGTCCTCTCTTTAAAATTTTGAGATACGGTTTCTTCTAACAGATCAAAACACCCTAAATCACTAGTGTATGGCTTTGTTCTAGTCTCCTGCCTGATCACATTCTCTCCCTTTTTTTTTTAATCTTCTTTCTTTTTTCAAACAACTTCTTATCTTATCAATTCCTTTTATAAAATCTTTTATAATTTTCATCTTCACAGTCATCTTCCATCCCTTCATTGTATCACCCCTTATTTTGTACATATATAAGTCTTTCTTCCTCTAAAATTTTAGGAGGCACTTTTTCTAACAGACCAAAATACGCCCAAAATCTGGTGTGTGGCACTGATCTACGCACTAGCCTGATCATATTTGATCATATTCGGTTTTTTTTGTATTGTTCTGTTTTTGTTTTTATCTTTTTCTGTTTTTTTTTTCTTTCTTTCTTTCTTTTCTCTTTCTTTTTTCTTTCTTTCCCTTTATTTTCCCCTGGTTTCAGGTCTTTTCTGATTTGTATACAGTATATTTGCTGGGGACGTTGTTAACCTGTTAGCATTTTGTTCTCTCATTCATCTATTCTCCTCTGGACAAAATGACAAGACGAAAAAAATCACCTCAGCAAAAAGAACAAGAGGTAGTACCGTCAGCCAGGGACCTACTCAATACGGACATTACTATGATATTGGACCTAGAATTCAGAATCATGACTTTAAAGATACTAGCTGGGCTTGAAAAAAGCGTGGAAGTTATTGCAGAAACCCTTTCTTTCTTTTTTTTTTTTTAAAGATTTTATTTATGTATTTGACAGAGAGAGACACAGTGAGAGAGGGAACACAAGCAGGGGGAGTGGGAGAGGGAGAGGCGGGCTCCCCGCTGAGCAGGGAGCCCGATGTAGGGCTCGATCCCAGGAAACTGAGATCATGACCTGAGCCAAAGGCAGACGCTTAACGACTGAACCACCCAGGTGCCCCTAGAGAAACCCTTTCTGGAGAAATAAAAGAACTAAAATCTAACCAAGTCGAAATCAAAAAGGCTATTGATGAGGTGCAATCAAAAATGGGGGCACTAACTGCTAGGATAAATGAGGCAGAAGAGAGAATCAGCGATATAGAAGACCAAATGATGGAAAATAAAGAGGCTGAGAAAAAGAGGGAGAAACAACTACAGGATCACGAGGGCAGAATTTGAGAGATAAGCGATACGATAAGACGAAATAACATTAGAATAATTGGGATCCCAGAAGAAGAAGAAAGAGAGAAAGGGGTAGAAGGTATACTGGAGCAAATAATGGCAGAGAACTTCCCTAATGTGAGGAAGGAAACAGGCATCAAAATCCAGGAGGCACAGAGAACCCCCCTCAAAATCAATAAAAATAGGTCAACACCCCGACATCTAATAGTAAAACTTGTGAGTCTCAGAGACAAAGAGAAAATCCTGAAAGCAGCTCGGGAGAAGAGATATGTAACCTACAATGGTAGAAACATTAGATTGGCAACAGACCTATCCACAGAGACCTGGCAGGCCAGAAAGGACTGGCAAGATATCTTCAGAGCACTAAACGAGAAAAATATGCAGCCAAGAATACTATATCCACCTAGGCTGTCATTGAAAATAGAAGGAGAGATAAAAAGCTTCCAGAACAAACAAAAACTAAAGGAATTTGCAAACATGAAACCAGCCCTAAAAGAAATACTGAAAGGGGTCCTCTAAGCAAAGAGAGAGCCTAAAAGCAGCATAGATCAGAAAGGACCACAGACAATATACAGTCACAGTCACCTTACAGGCAATACAATGGCACTAAATTCATACCTTTCAACAGTTACCCTGAATGTAAATGGGCTAAATGCCCCAATCAAAAGACACAGGCTATCAGATTGGATGAGAAAACAAGACCCATCGATATGCTGTCTGCAAGAGACTCATTTTAGACCCAAAGACACCCCCAGATTGAAAGGGACGGGGTGAAAAACAATTTACCATGCTAATGGACACCAAAAGAAAGCTGGGGTGGCAACCCTTCTATCAGACAAATTAGATTTTAAAACAAAGACTGTAATAAGAGATGAGGAAGGACACTAACTATATCCTACTTAAAGGGTCTATCCAACAAAGAGATCTAACAATTGTAAATATCTATGCCCCTAACATGGGAGCAGCCAATTATATAAGGCAATTAATAACAAAAGTGAAGAAACACATTGACAGCAATACAATAATAGTGGGGGACTTTCACACCCCCCTGACTGAAATGGACAGATCATTTAAGCAAAATATCAACAAGGAAATAAAGACTTTAAATGACATGCTGGACCAAATGGACTTCACAGACATATTCAGAACATTCCATCCCAAAGCAACGGAATACACATTCTTCTCTAGTGCCCATGGAACATTCTCCAGAATTGATCACATCCTAGGTCACAAATCAGGTCTCAACCCGTACCAAAAGATTGGGATCATTCCCTGCATATTTTCAGACCACAATGCTTTGAAACTAGAACTCAACCACAGGAGGAAAGTCGGAAAGAACTCAAATACATGGAGGCTAAAGAGCATCCTACTAAAGAATGAATGGGTCAACCAGGAAATTAAAGAAGAATTTAAAAAATTCATGGAAACCAATGAAAATGAAAACACAACTGTTCAAAACCTTTTGGACACAGCAAAGGCAGTCCTGAGAGGAAAGTATATAACAATACAAGCCTTTCTCAAGAAACAAGAAAGGTCTCAAATACACACCCGAACCCCACACCTAAAGGAGCTGGAGAAAGCAAATAAAGCCTAAACCCAGCAGGAGAAGAGAAAGAATAAAGATCAGAGCAGAAATCAAGGAAAAAGAAACCAAAAGAACAGTAGAACAGATCAACGAAACAAGGAGCTAGTTCTTTGAAAGAATTAACAAGATTGATAAACCCCTGGCCAGACTCATCAAAAAGAAAAGAGAAATGACCCAAATCAACAAAATCATGAATGAAAGAGGAGAGGACACAACTAACACCAAAGAAATACAAACAATTCTAAGAACATATTATGAGCAACTCTATGCCAGCAAATTAGATAACCTGGAAGAAATGGGTGCATTCCTAGAGATATATCAACTACCAAAAATGAACCAGGAAGAAATAGAAAACCTGAACAGACCTATAACCACTAAGGAAATTGAAGCAGTCATCAAAAATCTCCCAACAAACAAAAGCCCAGGGCCAGATGGCTTCCCAGGGGAATTCTATCAGACATTTCAAGAAGAATTAATACCTATTCTCCTGAAACTGTTCCAAAAAATAGAAAGGGAAGGAAAACTTCCAAACTCATTTTATGAGGCCACCATTACCTTGATCCCCAAACCAGACAAAGACCCCACCAAAAAGGAGAATTACAGACCAATATCCTTGATGAACATGGATGCAAAAATTCTCACCAAAATACTAGCCAATAGGATCCAACAGTACATTAAAAGGATTATTCACCAGGACCAAGTGGGATTTATTCCTGGGCTGCAAGGCTGGTTCAACATCCGCAAATCAATCAACGTGATACAATACATTAACAAAAGAAAGAACAAGAATCATATGATCCTCTCAATAGATGGAGAAAAAGCATTTGACAAAGTACAGCATACTTTCTTGATCAAAACTCTTCAGAGTATAGGGATAGAGGGGACATACCTCAATATCATAAAAGCCATCTATGAAAAACCTACAGCCAATATCATTCTCAATGGGGAAAAGCTGAGAGCTTTTCCCCTAAGGTCAGGAACTCTCACCACTGCTATTCAACATAGTATTAGAAGTCCTAGCCACAGCAATCAGACAACAAAAAGAAATCAAAGGCATCCAAATCGGCAAAGAGGAAGTCAAACTCTCACTCTTTGCAGATGATATGATACTGTATGTGGAAAACCCAAAAGACTCCACCCCAAAACTGCTAGAGCTCATACAGGAATTCAGTAAAGTAGCAGGATATAAAATCAATGCACAGAAATCAGTGGCATTCCTATACACCAACAACAAGACAGATGAGAGACAAATCAAGGAGTCGATCCCATTTACAATTGCACCCAAAACCATAAGATACCTAGGAATAAATCTAACCAAAGAGGCAAAGGATCTGTACTCAGAAAACTATAAAATACTCATGAAAGAAATTGAAGAAGACACAAAGAAATGGAAAAACGTTCCATGCTCATGGATTGGAAGAACAAACATTGTGAAGATGTCAATGCTACCTAGAGCAATCTACACATTCAATGCAATCCCCATCAAAATACCATCCACTTTTTTCAAAGAAATGGAACAAATAATCCTAAAATTTGTATGGAAACAGAAGAGACCCCGAATAGCCAAAGGAATCTTGAAAAAGAAAAGCAAAGCTGGCGGCATCACAATTCCGGACTTCCAGCTCTAGTACAAAGCTGTCATCATCAAGACAGTATGGTACTGGCACAAAAACAGACACATAGATCAATGGAACAGAATCGAGAGCCCAGAAATGGACCCTCAACTCTATGGTCAACTCATCTTCAACAAAGCAGGAAAGAATGTCCAATGGCAAAAAGACAGTCTCTTCCACAAATGGTGTTGGGAAAATTGGACAGCCACATGCAGAAGAATGAAACTGGACCATTTCCTCACACCACACACAAAAATACACTCAAAATGGTTGAAAGACCTAAACGTGAGACAGGAGTCCATCAAAATCCTAGAGAATACAGGTAGCAACCTCTACGACCTCAGCCGCAGCAACTTCTTCCTAGAAACATCGCCAAAGGCAAGGGAAGTGAGGGCAAAAATGAACTATTGGGATTTCATCAAGATAAAAAGCTTTTGAACAGCAAAAGAAACAGTCCACAAAACCAAAAGACAACCGACAGAATGGGAGAAAGTATTTGCAAATGACATATCAGATAAAGGGCTAGTATCCAAAATCTATAAAGAACTTATCAAACTCAACACCCAAAGAACAAATAATCCAATCAAGAAATGGGCAGAAGACATGGACAGACATTTTTCCAAAGAAGACATCCAAATGGCCAACAGACACATGAAAAAGTGCTCAACATCGCTCGGCATCAGGGAAATCTAAATCAAAACTTCAATGAGATACCACCTCACACCAGTCAGAATGGCTAAAATTAACAAGTCAGGAAACGACAGATGTTGGCGGGGATGCGGAGAAAGGGGAACCCTCCTACACTGCTGGTGGGAATGCAAGCTGGTGCAGCCACTCTGGAAAACAGTATGGAGGTTCCTCAAACAGTTGAAAATAGAGCTACCATGCGATCCAGCAATTGCACTACTGGGTATTTACCACAAAGATACAAATGTAGGGACCCGAAGCGGGACGTGCACCCCCATGTTTATAGCAGCCATGTCCACAATAACCAAACTGTGGAAAGAGCCAAGATGTCCATCGACAGATGAATGGATAAAGAAGAGGTGGTATATATATACAATGGAATATTATGCAGCCATCAAAAGGAATGAGATCTTGCCATTTGCTACGACGTGGATGGAACTGGAGGGTGTTATCCTGAGTGAAATAAGTCAATCAGAGAAAGACATGTATCATATGACCTCACTGATATGAGGAATTCTTAATCTCAGGAAACAAACTGAGTGTTGCTGGAGTGGTGGGGGTTGGGAGGGATGGGGTGGCTGGGTGATAGACATTGGGGAGGGTATGTGCTATGGTGAGCACTGTGAATTGTGCAAGACTGTTGAATCCCAGATCTGTACTTCTGAAACAAATAATGCAACATATGTTAAGAAAAAAGAAAAAGAAGAAGATAGCAGGAGGGGAAGAATGAAGGGGAGTAAGTCAGAGGGGGAGACAAACCATGAGAGACGATGGACTCTGAAAAACAAACTGAGGGTTCTAGAGGGGAGGAGGGTGGGGGGATGGGTTAGCCTGGTGATGGGTATTAAAGAGGGCACATTCTGCGGGGAGCACTGTGTGTTAGTCACAAACAATGAATCATGGAACACTAGATCAAGAACTAATTATGTAATGTATGGTGATTAACATAATAAAAAATTTTAAAAAAAAAAGCTTCTTACAATGTTCCATTGACTTGAAAGAGCAGTTCAGATTCAAGTTCATAGGGACAACCTAATGCTCAAATCACAAAGCTGGAAGACCAAGGAAGGATCAGGACCTCAGAAACAGGTGAGAAAGGTACCAGAACAAAATTCTGTCAGTTAAAGACATGGGAGACATCACTACTCACAGACAACTGCTACTAATGTTGGTAGATGCCAGTAGCTTCCTGGGCTGAGCTGGCTGGTGTAGGGTATATTGGCTTTGCTTTATGAAAGCAGAGAAAAATTTAGGTCTGCATGGACAATGAACTGAAAATATGCTCTGGAGTATTTCTAGTACATTTTCAGAACCTTTCAGGGGGCACGGGAGTATATGAGAAACTGACAGGTTAAAAGGTAATCCTTGCCTGAACCTACCTAAGAAATCACTATGAATGAAAACATCAAATAACCTTGCTAAAATTTCAGCCAAATAGAATACATATATATAGTTAAATGGAATGAAATGTTCAAGGGCATTTTTAATGTCCATCCTTGTGAAGCTGTCTTGAGTCCGTCACAATAAAGTTACAGGATTAAAGGTCTCCTCACTTCTCTGAGTCAAAGAAAAGAGGAAGCATGCACCTGTAGCATGGAAATGGCCCATCGGCACCCAAGGATCTTACCCAACCCCTCACGGTGGGCTAGTCCCAAGGAGAAGCCCCACCCATTCTGTAATATACTAAGTGGGTTCATAACTGCAGCCATCTCCATCACCCTAACCCTAACCCTAACCTTGGAAACTGTGGTCCAAACTAACCTCCGAGGGAGACACTTGGTGTTACCAGGCACTTCCTGCTAATCTTGCTCACATTTTCCCTGTCCCTTCTCTTCCCCATTTCCCATCTCCTCTCCATTCCCTAAGACATCTTTCTCCCACGGTCAACAACTTCCTCAAATCCCATTTCACACAAATAGTTCTCTTGTCCAAGCATCTGAGTGGAAAAGGGACTTAATCTTTGCCTCTCCACCACCTCACCCAGTATCTGGCACACATCAGGCACTCAATGCATGCTGAATGAATGAGGGACTGTATACCACGAACACTACAGTAAGGCTACTAGTAAGGCTGTACAGGATAGAAATGGCAGGAAGACAGGGAGAAGGGAACCAGTGAAGAGGGGAAAACAGAGAAGGAAACAAGAGTCCACTCATGTCCTCTCGCTACTAAGAGACACTCTTCCCCTACCACCAGATGAAAGAAAGGCAGTGGGGCTGTCCCTCAAATAGGCCACTGGTACTCCTCAGCTGAAAATAATGTGACTCTCTTTCACCTGGGTGTTCATTCCCACCTAATTTCACTTGGACATATAATTTTCCGTGCCCTGATATCCAGGAGTTGGCTGGCTTTTTCTTAACAATAACAATTTCCCTTGATATAGGAACCTTCCAGTAACATCATCTTGACAAGAAAGAATCTAATGTTACCTTTGTTCCAGACTGTGCTGGGCCCCACATCTCATTCAAGGACAGAAGAATTTTGTGTCCTTGTCATCTAATGAGCCTACACAGGGTACAGGGTGGTGTGGTTTTCACCCAGTCCAGGCCAATTCCCATATACACTGAGCTGGACCCCAGTATATAATGTACCTCTAAACTGCCTTTCATATCATAAATTGAGGTTTAAAACTAACAGTATTTTGAAAAGAGTAAACCAATGTGATTTCCATTCATTCTCCCTATAAATCATGTCCCCTGGCAGCCATTTTACTCTTCCAGTTTTAGGGGGTGGGAATGGGATGGGGGAAAGGAGTAACAGTTTGGGAAGTGGGAGGCTGGATGAAGAAAAATATTCCCATCAAAGGGGAGGAAGAAAGAGAATGCTTATCCCTTCTACCCCAGGGGAACTGATAAGATACCAGGACAAGCAACATGAAAGCAGGTGTTAAAAACTGCAGGTCCTCCGTTCTCTTGGCTAGAGTCCTGGAGGGGGAAAGGTATGTGAAATACATTAAAGGGAAAAAACAAACCGAGAAAAAGCTCCCTCACACCAGGTGCTCAGAGTCAGCAATAGCTACATCAGAAGTTGACTCCTCCTACCCCCTACCAACCTGGGGTGTCCACAGCAGAGTCAAACTGGGGGCATGGCAAGATTGGCAGAGGGAAAGCCGGCATTTAGCTTGCCAGCATTCCCTTACACAGCAGGCATCGATTAGTTGCTGGGTGCGACGTGGAAGGACCCAAAAGATCCATGATAAGCTTATAAGGGAGCAGATGCTTACAGCAGGGACAGAGTAATCCTGAGAGCCACGGACTACAGACGAGATGTCCCAGATCAGGAATGATGAGAGACACTCAAAGTCAGGGCTAAGGAGGGGCTGAGCTGGCTGGGAAGATTCCTGGCACCACCAAGCTGACAGAGAAGGCACCAAGATTTCAGAGCTTCAATACCAGTGCCAGCATCTCACAACCACACAGACTGAGGACATGGCCGTGGCCACAAGAGGATCCAGTGGGTAGTACAGGGACCTGCATGCATGAGCCACAGGCCTACCATGACTTGGGATTCCTCTACCACTCATCCAACGGCTCTCTTGGAGAATAGAAGCCCAGGAAGAACTACGAAAGGCTAATATTTACCCAAAAAAGACCTTTAGCCAAGAAGCTGTTTAACTTGTCAAATCAAACCAAATTTTTTCTTGATACCAAGCAGTTTAACGGGCTAACCAGGGAAGAGGAGATCTATAACAAAACATTAGAAAATTACATTTTCTCTGCCCATCAGTATATAGTGTATGGCTTTGCAAGCCAGTTCTATGAACTTTTGTAATTTATATGAAGAACAATGATTGTAAGCCACCCCATAATGGCACTGCCTGATGCTTGCTGCCACCAAGGGAAAAGGTGGCTGAGAGGGCAGGTCCTTGGAGAGCTACCATGGCCTGCGTGGGACCTTGACAGGGAGGAAGCATCCCTCCAACCTTAGGCTCCAAGAGCTGCTGCTGCAATTGGCTGGCTCAGCAGGTAGACAACGCATGCCAGGAGCTAGACACCTGGAGTCAGCTTTTTTTTGCTAGGGTGCAGTCTCCAGCCTGTGTCCCACCCTGTCTTAATATCTGACCCCTCCTACTTCACCATGGTTCTCCCTTTGGAAGCAGTCTGGTGACAGTTACGTGTGTGTGTGTGTGTGTGTGTGTGTGTGTGTGTGTGTGTGTGTACAGAAGGGGGCTAGACAAGAATGCAGAATACTAGCAGTATGGTAGGAGAGCTGGGGCGCCTGGGTGGCTCAGTCGGTTAAGCGTCTAATGCTTGATTTTGGCTCAGGTCAGGATCTCAGGGTGGTGGGATGGCTCTGCACTCAGTGGGGAGTCTGCTAAAGATTCTCCCTCTTCTCTCCCTCTGTCCTTCCCCCCACCCTGCTCACATGCTCATGCACTTTTTCTCTCTCTCAAATAAATAAATCTTTATATATTATATATATATATATATATATATATATTAATTCTCCCACTATATGTAGTGGGAGAATTAAGGAAAAAAACTCCACCTTTCCCCATACGTGTACTTCAGGGACCTAAGGCATCCATATGTAGAGGTTCCAGGTGAGGGGCCTCCCTAACCATCAACCACAGTCCAGGTAGATGCCTGACTCAATTTCCCTAAAATCCAGCATGTGCTGTCACCTCCCTCACCCACTGCCACCGCTCACACCCCAGCTCTGATGAGCCAAGGTGGGCACAGTCTGCCCAGATCAGAATTAGGCCTTCTGTGACTTTTTTTTTAATTCTCTGCCAACAGAAGCCCCACTTTACAGTGCGGGAGTCAACTGTTCCACTCTGGGACAAGTTTTCAGGAACACATTACGTACAAAATAAAGGACTGCCTGATTTCTTTTTTCCCCATTTTGTTATTTGGATTTCTTTCTTTGTTTTTGCAGAATTTTTCCAGAATAGGTGTCAATTTACATTGTAAACATTGCATTTAATTGTTTGCAAGACTGCAGAGTAACTGGCACAAACAAGTGATTTTAGACAAGAACAAACAATTTGAATATGGCAGTGAGTAGGGAACCAAGAACAAAGGCTGTGGTTTTATTTAAAGAACAAGTCAATCACCCCAGTAGAAAGACAATGCATATGTTCCTTCCGTGTGCACAGCTGAAAAGCCCGACGTTGCACTGTTTTTAAAACGTGTGAAGATATTCGGCACAAAAGGCCCGGTGTTGAACATCAATAGAAGAAATTCAGGAAGAGCTAGCGCAGTTCACAAAGAAACAAAGCCTTCGCCACTGAGGGGAGCGATTGGGTCCTGAGAAGTCCGGAACTCCAAGATGACAGGGTTTGCTTCACCGCTGGGCCGAGCATCGGGAAACAGGCTCGTCAGGAAAGTTTTATGCAAACTGACTTAACAGGCACACAGTCTAATAGGTCCAATGCATCAAACAAGAATAGGAAAGACCGAAAATGGGAGACCACAGCTCTGCAAAGACAACTCTCCTTAAAATAATCTGCTTTCAGTCTCCTTTTCATATCAGGATATACTCCATTTTTAAAATCGTGGAGTTTACATACTTAGCACAAGACTCCAAGTCAGCAGTCAGCAAATGTTTTCTGTAAAGAGCCAGACAGTAAATATTTTAGGCTTTTCCACCCACTTTGTCTCTGTCCCAGTTATTCAACTCTGCCATTATAAAGTGTGACAACAGCCATAGGCAATGTGTAAACAAATGGGCATAGCTGTGTTCCAATAAAACTTTATGGACACTGAAATTTTAATTTTACATAATCTTCATGCTACAAATTCTTCTTTATTTTCTTCCAAGCATTTAAAAATGTATAAACCATCCTTAGTTGATGGGCCATATGAAATTAGGAGGTGGGCAGGATCGCTCTCCTTTTGCTCCACCACCCACAAACCCTTTCAATGACCTACACACTCAGAATCCTACTTCTGAACACATGTTCCAGAAGGCAGAAACTGAACTGGCCACCATGCAGAACTCTAGCAGTAAAGAAAGGCGCCGGGGGTGGGGGTGTAGGCAGGGGATAAGCAAACCACAAATAGAAAAGGGAGCTATAAAATGTGCTGAAATTTATTTGCATCAGTCCTCATGATGAAGTGTGAGAAAAGGGGGTGAAAAGAACAGCTGTTTGGCCACTGACACTTGGACTTGATTGAAGGTACGGTTTGAGCAAAGCCCCATATGAGAAAGCATGGCCCTGCTCCTGTGAATGGAACACTGGAGAAGGAAAGAGAAAAGGAAGTCATGAAAATAATTAAGGCATTGAAGGCTAATACTATAGAACCTTCCTATATGAAAGGAATTATTCTAAATGCCATATGTATTATATCATTTAATCCTTGTAACAGCTGTATGAGGCACTATTGTTAATCTCATTTTACAGATAAGGAAACTGAGATCTTGAGAGGATTAATAATATGCCCAAGGCATGGATGGATAGAGAGCTAGCTCGATGACTGATAGAAGAATAGACAGATGGCAGAAAAGTGCTAGAGATGATACAGAAATGGTTGACAGATGATAGATAATAGAGATGATAAACAGAATGGTACAAATTAATGAGAAAAATGATGGATGGATGATGGATGGATAGATGGACGGACAGATGTAGAAAGATAGTAGCCCAACTCTAAAAATGGAGCACTTGACCCCACACTGTGCTGCCTCTGCTAGGCAATGGGGCAGTAAGTAAAGGGCTGCTGGAACACACAACAGAAACTGAAGAAGTGGAGGCAGGATGAACTCTTTCTTATAAGCAGCTATGCACTGATACCCTCTGCTCTTCACAAGGTGAGTATGGATGGAAATTTCCTGAAGGAGGTAGTTTGAAGCCATTGTGAAATGACTAAAGGAACTCAATACTGAAACAAGCACGTGCCCACAGGAAGTATATTCGTGGACATGGGGAAAACAAAGATTGGGCAGGGATTTGAAAGTGAGAAGATAATCTGAAGAGCTAGATACGTTTTCTCTCAGCTCTAACATGGGGAGAGATTTTCAAAAACACAGGGTCTACAAAGTGCCTTCCTTTCCTATCCAGGAGGGGCTGATCAGGAATGCGAAGGATTTCTGTGCAAGAAGCATCTTCCTCCATGGAGGATCCAGCCTCAAGGCGCTAAGGAGCTTACTTTAGATATACAGAGGCCCATGCACAACTATTCAGGGGGTCCAGGAATGTTATTAACTCATACCGAACCACAACGGCAGAAAATATTATCCTCATTTTTAGACAAGGAAGAAGGAAGGAGGAAAGGGAAGGCAGAGGGAGAGAGGGAGGGAGGCAAGGAAGGGGAAAGAGAAAGAAAGAAAAAAGAAAGAAAGAGAGAGAGAGAAAAGAGGGAGTTTTGGAAAACTAGATAACTAGTCCTAAATCAATTCTGAGTCAGCAAAACTATTTACTCCCTTTCCTGATGGATGGATCACTCCACGGAGACATGCTGGCTTCACTGACATTTCCCCAAAATAGCTCCTGCAACCACCTGTGCTGTCAGGGATCCAAACCTTCCCACAACAGACCGTGCTTTCTGAAAATAGCATCTTTTAGGGATGTATGGGTGGGCTCAGTCAGTTAAGTGTCTGCCTTCAGCTCAGGTCTTGTCCCCAGGTCCTGGGATCGAGTCCCACATCGGGCTCCCTGCTCAGCAGGGAGTCTGCTTCTCCCTCTGCCCCTCCCCCTGCTCATGCTCTCTTTCTCTCTCTCTCACATAAAATCTTTAAAAATAAAAAGAAGAAAGAAAATAGCATCTTTTCCTGCTCCATGTAGTAAGGCATGTCCACTTCCCATCTATTCAAATGATTTTGAAAAAATACAAAATGCAACGTATTTCATTTTTCAGACACATGGAAATGGTTCTGTACCTTGATTGTGGTAGTAGGTACAGGGCTGTACGTGCTTGTCAACATTCCTGGACCCGTCTACTAAAAAGTGAATTCAAGTATAAGCAAATTATATCTCAATTTGAATAAGAGTTACTTTAATATATATATATATATATATAATATATAAATGTCTGCCTGGACGCGAAAGTCTTTAAAAACAGAAACTTCCTGAGCGTCTGCCTGACTTTTGGAAGGGAAATGTGAATGAGCCAATTCAATACCTCATTCCAGGGTGACTGACAAGCTACATTTGATTACTAAACTAGTTCTCATTTTGGGGCTGGTGGGTTGCACTAAATCCAGCTGTGACTCTGTTTAACCCAAGTGTTCCCCAGAGGCCTGCCTTGGCTGTCTCTCTTCTCCAAGCGGCATTGAGAGGCTTTGCGAGTGGCCCTATAAACACGCTAATGAATGAATGGACAACTAATTACCTTGTAAATATGCATGAATAAGCACAGACTCCTCAGCAGTAAGCCAAATGCCTGGGTGCCCTCTTGCTACCTACTTGCGCATGAGAAAATGTGACATTCCTACAGAAGCTGGGGCTGCTCATCCAGAGAGGTGACCCTTCCGACATGGACAGAAAACTAACCTTCCAGGACAGGACGCTGCAAAAGACACACTTCTAACAAAAATAAAAGACAAATTCAGCCATGAAGGAGAAGCCACCACGAGTTTTTGGATCCCAACAAATAGTAAACGGACTTCCTGGTAGAAATTTTCCAGCCAGGTGCTTTTTTATTTTTGAACTGTTTTTAAATAGTTTTTTTTTTTCCTCTCTCTCTCTCCATTTTTCCATTGTGGGCCACACCCATCTCTTGGGTTTTCAAGGATTCTAGGGTTTTAAAAGCCCTTTAGGATGGTACTAGTCCCAATCTAGGAATGTTACCATCACACTACAATACCAGCGATTTGGTTGATCATGGCGATAAGTATTCTTGTCAGAACCAGGCTGGGAGAAGGCTCCCTCGGCCTGCAGCTGCAGACTCACCTTGACCCTGATGAAGTCATCCAGTGTGGTGAGCTGAGTCTGTCCAGAGTGTGACTAGAGTCAGATGGAGTGAAATCCTGTATCCATCCTCTGGTAACTGAGTGACCTTCGGCAAGTCAGTTAGCCTCATGAGTCCTCAGTTTACTCATCTGTCTCATGAGATGAATAAAAGCTACCTTGCAGGGCTGTAGTGAAGATTAAATTAGGTAATACATATGGAAGAACTAGTTCTGCATCGAGCATATAGTATTTAATAAATAACGTTTTCTATTAGTAGCATCAGTAAGGCCCACAGGAACAGTAAATTTTGTTTTATACAGTCTACGCCCAATTCAGTCCGGATGCGGGATTATTTCCCTACATACCAGCTGGAACAGGTCCTTTGTTTTTTTTTTTTTTTTTTTAGAGAGAGAGCACTATTGCAGGGGAGGAGCAGAGGGAAGCAGATTCCCTGCTGAGCAGGGAGCCCAATGCGGGGCTCGATCCCAGGACGCTGGGATCATGACCTGAGCTGAAGACAGACGCTTAACCGACTGAGCCACCCAGGCATCCCCTGGAAGAGGTCCTAATCTCAGTGGTGGAGTATCATGTGTAATGCAGGACCAAAGATGGCCAGCAGAACATGGACTCTGTCAGGGTCACTCAGTAGCTTCACATTTCCAGTCTTTTTTTTTTTTTCAAGATTTTATTTATTTATTTGAGAGAGAGAATGAGATAGAGAGCATGAGAGGGGGGAGGGTCAGAGGGAGAAGCAGACTCCCCGCTGAGCAGGGAGTCTGATGCGGGACTTGATCCTGGGACTCCAGGATCATGACCTGAGCCGAAGGCAGTCGCTTAACCAACTGAGCCACCCAGGCGCCCCACATTTCCAGTCCTATTTTTTATACCTGGTCTATGCTCAAGCCTGAGCCCCAGCAAAAAGCTATTATGAGACTACAGCAGTGATGCCTGATACCTGATCTCTAACAAATAAGAACAAGAACTGGCAAATCCTTTAGAACACAGCTTCCCAGAACACGTTCCCCAGAACACTGGTTTTGATAGCCAGTCTATTAATTTTCTGTCAGTTTGCATACTGGTAAAGTATAGGTTCTGCATCATCACCTAAGTTACTAATTTAAAATTGAGGGGTGCCTGGGTGGTTCAGATGGTTAAGCGTCTGCCTTCGGCTCAGGTCATGATCCCAAGGTGCTGGGATCGAGTCCCGCATTGGGCTCCCTGCTTCTCCCTCTCCTGCTGCTGCTCCTCCTCTTGTGCTGTCTCACTCTGTCAAACAAATAAATAAATAAATCTAAAATAAAATTAAATTAAATTAAATTAAATTAAATTAAATTAAAAAAAATAACAAGACCTGCAGGTTGGGAGTGGTTGTAAAAGAAGGGTAATTCTCTCTGGTTAAGAAAACTTCCTGAGTGTGGTTATTCAACTAGCAGTCCCCTCAGTCCACATTTCTCCATTTTGTAAGAGACTTTAACAAGAGGCTTGCTAAAATCCAGGATGTTCCCTTAATCCAGTGACACCGCATTCATTGTAGAAAAGAAATAAGATTCATTTGGCAAGACTAATTTTCAGTGCACAATGCTGAATCTTGGAAATCATGGCTGACTTTGCTGAGGGCTCACTGTTTCAGTGATTAGTAACCAGGGAGGCAGAATAACATGGCCAGGACCAGAGGTTCTGAAGTCAGAGCCCATCTCCATCAATTACTAACCTGCATGCTGCTGCAAGTTAACATTTCTAAGCCCACTTCCCTCAACTGTAAAAAATTGTTAGAGTGGATAAAACAGACAATATATATATAAAGTGTTCTGTAGAGTGCAGCAGACAGAGAAAACATTCATTAAGATGGGCATGATTTTTTTTAAATGAGTCTTGCAGGAATTTGGTTGGCAATCAACATGGTTACCTTCTGAAAACTGGGTCTGTCTCAGGTCTGGCTCCACAGAAACAGTCTTCAGGTAGGGACATGAGTTATCCTTCACATGAGTTGTTCAGGGAGAGCTTTCAGGAATAGGAAAGTAGGGATGGCAGGATGGGGCCCGGGAAGGAAGGAACAAGAATGTGGTTTCAGGTGAAGTCTTACTTTCAGGTTGAGAGAGAGAACTCCCAGAACTTTCGGGCAAAGCAGTTCTATGCGGCCAAGGCCAAGCTTCAGGAGAAGGTTGCAGATGTATTCAGCAGCTCCGCACCAGAAGCTGGGGGTGGAGGCAGAGGTGTAGGCACCCAACTAGTAAAAGGGAGCCCAGAGGATTTGGGTGGCACATTACCACAGGCATCTACCATGGAGACGTGGCCAGTCACTCTATCAAAATCTGGGACCCACCAAACCAGGGTGACCTCTGGGGGCAAAACATGCAGGGCCCTATGCCCTTCTATGATTTTATCGTCTTACTTTTTATTCTCCCTCTAAACCTTCCTTTTGTTGAAATATACTGTGATTAAGCACAATTTCAAAAGACCACAACATCTCTACTTCCGAGTTACAGTCTGTCTTCTTGCTGTCAAAACATGGTTACAAACTATCTTTTTTTCTACAAGAGCTCCAACATAGATTAAAATATAGAACTCAATTCAAAGAGGAGAAAATTAGCCACTAGAACATGGTGCCTAACAAAGCCTTCAACCAGGCACAGCGTGTAAAGTAATCAAGAGCCCAAATGTTCTACAAAGGTCTGGCCACATTTTGGACACTCCTAAGGCAGGTGTTAGGGCAGTTTATAGAAGGAGGAGAAGATCCAATAACTGTACTCTCCTAGGGTTATCTCGACTGAGGCGGCTGTGCAATTACTTCTTTCGACAAACTTGAGTTCCAATCTTACTCTGACATGTCTCAGCTGGGTATGTTTTGTTGGGGTTCTACCTCTGTTTTCTCTAACATCTTCAAAGGTTAGAGGTGGGGGTTTCAATAAGATAATGTATAAATACTGCTTAATGCAGTGCTAGGCACGTGATAAGTTTTCAAATGTAGCATATTTTTAATGCCTTCAAAAAGTATCTCCACAGGGGACCAAGAAGCTTAAAAACTGAAGAACTCCACAATGATGAACGTTTATCATTGTGTGTCAAAAGGTATCAATATTCAGCCTACACGGGTATATTTTGTCCTTGAATTCATAGAGACTTTGTTACTATTGAGGCATGAGCAACCACACATTTGTGTCTCTCGGATCCTCCTCACCACCCCAGCTTTCATGGTGGCTCCACAGTGGGGCAGTTTTGATTGTCACAGCAATAGCATGGGGAGGGCACTAGTCACGTATAGCAGGCAGATCCAGGAATGTTAAACATTGAACATGACCCAAAACAATCTCTCACGATGAAGAACTGTCCCATCTACCTCCTGCAAGACTTTCCAATACCCCACTGGACATCTACAAAGGTAAAGATTTGTTAATCATTATCTGAGCCTAGAACCTAAATATTTTCAAACATAAACAAACTATTTACCTTTCAGTGTGAATTTAAATGAATTCCCCAGGAATATAATTGCCAGATAAATGAAGGGACAACTGTATGCTCTTTTGTTCCAAACTCTACAAAGATTCCTCCCCATGTCAAAGTCATGACAAAGCCCCTTACTGAAACCAAGTTGCCAATACAACACATTTATCACTGACCCATTTGTCAGTGACCCATGGTGAGTCTACATACAGGTACAGTT
This sequence comes from Callorhinus ursinus, assembly GCF_003265705.2. Classification (NCBI taxonomy): domain Eukaryota; kingdom Metazoa; phylum Chordata; class Mammalia; order Carnivora; family Otariidae; genus Callorhinus; species Callorhinus ursinus. The sequence goes on from NW_027397099.1 coordinate 3,842,635, forward strand.
ATTAACTTCTACCTTGTATTTTCTAGTATGGCTGTCCTGAGTATTTTCATATGCAAATGCATATTTTATGATAAATTGTTTTCCTTTCAATTTTGTTTTCTATTACTATCGGGGCATTTTATTGACTTTTTAAAATTATGTGAATGGTAGGTTATAATGTCTATGTATTTCTTGTAGGCTGGTAAAGAGGATGCTATAAAATATTTGTTATCGAAAGAGGAGTTCTGAGTCTAATGGGATTGTGAACTGATACTATGCCCTCTTTGCTTCCACGTGATGAAACTGGTCATCATCACAGCTTTAATACAAAGCACCAGTTTTTCAGCCCTGACTCCTCTGTCAGATTTTCCTCCTAGAAAGGCCAGGACTTCTTGCCCATGCCTGAAAACTTGGCAGGATACTCAAAAGTCAAGGTCAAAGTTGCATCTCCGTGTGATAAAGTTGGCTGGGACTAGATCTTTGCAGATTGCGAAGTTTGCAGATAAGACTGACAAAGTTTCCCCAAATCTCTGAAGGTCTCCTATTGTCACGTGTGTTAGAGTTGGTCATTTGTCTCCATTCTGCACCTCAGTCAAGACCCCAATAAAAGAGCCATTGTTTTGATTCTGAAGATGACACTCTTGCAGGACCTTTCAGCTGAACACAAAGAAAGCATGTACAAACACACATACACGACACTATATTTTTTGCTTGTGTATATGTTTTGCATATACTTTTTTGAGTAGAGGCAAACCAGATATTTGAAGAAATAAAACAGATGTTTTCCTGTCTCACCAGTGACAAACCACAAAAAACAGGTAGCAATAGGTCAAACCTATCCATAAACTTGCTGGAATTTTGAGTGTCACATTTTCTCTGGTATAGAAAGTTAATATTTAAAAAAGCACACATTTGTTCTTATTTTATATCGATAAAAATAGGAATGAATGTACAGAACTGAGCTAGGAATTGCCTTTGGCTTCTCTGAGGTTGGCTATTTTCTCTGATCTAACAGAAAGGAAAGCACAAAATACCAAGTTTGCTGGAGTTGATGAGATAAAGGAATTTATCCCTCCTTCCTCCTCCACCAAAAAAAGGAGAACCAATTCTTATATTTCTAGAAGGCAACCTAAGACCTCTGGTTCTTTGTACAGGACATAAAACACCTACCATGTTGATCCAGTACCTGGGTTTTTCAACAAGAGCACTTCTGAGAAGTTAACCACAGAGACGAAAGCACAAGGATCTGCAGTGCAAGGAGGCAAGTCTGGATGCGGACTCAAAAGCATTTGCGTGTTGTTACATAAACCACAAACATGCGCACTCTGCGATGAATGAGGACCCCAAATCTCCTGGTTTCTACAAGCCTCCAAAAGCCAATACCCTTCCAAAGAAGCCACTGGTGCTTCAGTCTGGGGTGGAGCAAATTGGAAAACAAGTTTCCTGAAAATTTTCTGATAAATTAATATAAACAGAAGGAAAAACAGCAACTGTCCCATGAAATAGTAATGACTTCTTGCCTGCAGCCATTTGAATCAGAGATTGTTTGCATTAATAAGACTTCAGCTTTTTTTTTTTTGCCAAATGCCAGTCGCTCAATGTCCCACATTTGTGTATGAAATTCAGGGCAATGAAGCTGACAAAATGTAATTTACTTGCACTGAAACTTGCCAGATCCATGATTTGCTTTCCCAGCATTTCAGTCTGGATTTCATATGCAGTGGCCTTTCTGAACTATCAGAGAGCAAGCCAAGGAATTCCGTGGCCTGCAAATATCCAGGGCGTGGCCAGGGGGCGTGGCCACCCATAACAGGGATTTTTCCACAGCAGGGGAAAGAGCACTGCTATCCACTCCAAATGCCAAAGCTCTTCTGATTTGACAATCCATTCACCCTTCCCACACATACCTTGAAATTAATGCAAATTTATAGATGGGAATAAAATACATAGATTTAGTCATCTCTGGAAAATACAACAAGCTTGGAAAGTATTTACTAGAGCATAGAACTTAAGGAGCTCAATTAAACTTCACAAATAACCTAAGCGTAAAAACATTTCATCACCGTGATGGAGAATTTCTGAAAGGATGAAGACAGGAAAAAAAATCAGTCATAGAACACATAGCAAGACCAGTGCAAAGTGGGAGTACTTGGGGCAAGATTTTCCATACATATAAAATAGTATGACGTTAAAAACTGCTTTCCAAGATTTATGTTCAAGGTTATCTATCATGACATTATTTATAATACTAAGAGATGTGGAAGAAAATAAATGCCCAATAACAGGGCATCAGTTAAATACATTATGGTGCATCCGTAGTGTGGAACCAGTAAAAAATCATGTTGTAAAAGTGTATTCAGTAGCAAGAGGAAATGTTCCCAATATAACTTTAAATTTAAAAATCGGTTTACAAAGAAGTATGCACATTTTGATCCTAATTTCATAAACTGTACAAAAGCATATATGCATGGAGGAAAAAAGAGGATATATACTCTTCAATGTTAGCAATGATTTTGTGTAGGTGGCGGGATTACATTTTATTTTTATTTTATTTTGTGTGCTATCCCACAGTTTTAAAAAGATATTTTACACTAAATATGTATTACCTTCATAATAAGAATAAAGAAACAGTACAAATTTTAAATTGCCTTATTTCTGAAAAATGAGATTGGGCGCAGTAGCAGTTCTATAGTATTCTCATTTAATTCCTTTAAATAAATTCCTCCCAGATTGGCAAGAACAAAAAAAAATAAATAAAGTTCTTTCTTAGAGGATTTCAATCAAGGATGAGATGGATAGGTGGCCTCTGCTCCAAAAGAAAAATACACATTTGCCTGTGTTTTAAAATCACATTTAAAGTATTTTTTACTTTACCAAATTAAGCCAGCATCTGATTTTTAAGGGATTTGGAGAAATCCATTTCCAAATGCCTGTAGCATCTGTGAATACTTCATGGAACAATTAGCAGGATTTTCAGTTTCAGAAGGTATTGGAACTGATTTACAAAGTGTCATACCATAATCAGAAATGTCCCCAACCTTTGGAAAGCTCCTGATCTTATCTTGACCAGTCCCTCATGCCCCACCAAAAGAAAACAGTCATGTCTGCAATGAAGACTAAATTTACAGTCTTAAAGGGAAACTAAAATAAATCCAGAAACTCTAATAAGGCATACAGAAGGAAGAGTTCCATGTCCCATTGTTGTTTGAACAGAACCGAATGGAGCTGTGGTCAACTGGTCAGGGACAAATATCCAACTTCAGATGAACTCAAGCCCACGGCTCTTCGCTTGTGACCAATTAAGAGTGGCACAGACAACCAGTGTGTAGAGGCAATTCCTTCAGTAGAAGATAGAAAACTCAGCAAGAGCCTTTCCTACCAATTAAAGGTAGTCAATATTGATTATCTGAGGGATTTCCATGCTCAGGAAGCAAATTAGAAACTCAATACCTGAACTATGCCTAAATGCAGTTATCAACTTCAGAGTTTTATCTCATAAAACCAATTCAGCTTAGAGTTTAATTCTATTAAATTAGGGCTTAGAAATAAGATTTGCTCTAGAATGAATGCATCATTAGTTTTAAAATGCAATATAGTGAAACCCAAAATGTGCTGTATTACAGTTTGAAGAATAAATGAGTAAAGATGGTATCTAAATGTACTTCTCCCTAAATATATTTACCAGTTGAAAAGTGATTGTGAACATGATGAGTCCTCTGGTAGAAGGGACATGGGATAAAATAATCCCACTGGTTCCACTTTTTTTCTAAAGTTTCCCCTTTGCTCTTAGATTTCTGTATTCTAAACCGTTGACAAAATTCTTTAAAAGGAGTATGGGTGCCAGAATAATTTCCCTTTTCGTGGGTTCAATGATGAAGTCCCATGAAACTTGGACCAAATATTTCTAAGTAAGAGATGCTAACACAGGAACCCTAAACAGAATTGCCTGATACTGTGTACATTTTAATATGCTGCACCAGGAGTTTTGTTCTGCACTTTCTAATAAGATGGAGAGTCCATAAAGATTCTCTTTCCATGGGTTGTAAACAACAGGATCCCCAGTCCTGTGGTAGAGACCTGATACTAACTTTTGACACCTTAAATAAATTGAAAATATGTCCCTGATTAAACCGAGCAAAGGAACTTGTCCTACAATGCCTGTCCCCCACCCCCATGTACATCAGAGTTTGGGGATTCTGCATAGGAAAAGCTCAGTGGGCACAAATCCAGTAAACAGTGGTGTTACAAGACCAAGAATGATAAATAAAATAGAAAGAGATTCCACTCAAAAGCATTGGGTGACCATGTCAAAAAACTCCTGGGAAGGCCTGAGTATAAACAGGTGCACCATTCTGGGCAGAGTGGCTGCTGACCTTGATGGAGTCTTAGTTGCTCCAGGGACAACAAGGGATTTCCACAGATAAAAATGGCCAGAGTTGGGTTCTTTAGCACTGAAACCCCATTTGCCATTTTGAAAGGAAATGAATGTTTCTGTGAATTGCACTGCGTCATCACACTGTATTTTAGGATGCTGTGTAACATTATTATGGCCTCATGAAATACTACCATACACTGTCTCATTCACTGTAAAAGAAAACCAGGATCATGGGGTCTTGCAAATAGATGACATATGGGTTAATCTAGCGTTTGGATTTGGGAGGAATAATCCTTACATTGAGTTTTTCGATATACAAAAATACAAAGCTATCACAAAAGATGTCCAGGGAGTTTCAGCAAGTGGGAGGTAAACACAGCTTGGTTTGCTTTTAATACAGGGTTTTTAGATGGACTGTACCGTGATGATGGGATTCTTAGCTCCATAATGACCCACAACTTCCAGTAAAATACAGGGCACATAAGAGGCAGAGGAAGGAGAAGCAGACCTCATTCTGACCCAGCTCTTCCCAACCGACCTCACCAGTCATAGTCATCTACTCCTCCCTTTGTTCCTCACTCCGTCTTTATTTGTGTAAACTCCATTTATCTATTGAAAAACAATACCCAAGGAAAGATGAGTAGAGTATAAATCCCTCTTTTCCCCAGAGAAGAGCAGGTGTATGGCTAGACATGAGGAAGTATTTCCAAATTTCAGCCTGAGATGAGGAATTACACTCAATGCTTCCCTGACAACAATCTGCAGATCCCAGTGAAGGACTGAAGTCCCCTGTTGTCTAAAATAAGTTTTGGGAATGGCCCTTAGCTCTTGCTTCATAAAATGATAAGCGTTGCCAGGCAAAATGGTCAAAGAGGACCACTAAATTTATATCTCATTATTGTCACATGGGTACAGTTGGGGAGTCAAAAGTAAGTTGCGTTTGTGAACTAAAGCCCATGTGACTATTCTAAACCTCTGACATGCCCACAAAGGGAAAGCAGCAGCCCTCTATTCCCTCACCATCCCTCTCCGCATATCAGCTGTATGGCACAAAGGAGAGATTCAAAGGGACAGTCTGCAGGTCAGTAACCAGATGTATGACCCTGAGCAAGTCATGGGACTTCCCAAACACCCAATTTCATTCACATTTAGATAGACTAGAAGAGCATATCTCAAGGTAGAGTCTTGTTTTGTTTTGTTTTTTTTTAAAGATTTCATTTATTTATTTGACAGGGAGAGAAAGAGAGCACAAGCAGGGTGAACTGCAGAGGGAGAGGGAGAAGCAGGCTCCCCACCGAGCAGGGAGCCCGACGTGGGGCTCGATCCCAGGACCCTGAGATCATGACCTGAGCCGAAGGCAGACGCTTAACCGACTGAGCCACCCAGGCGCCCCCCAGTCTTGCTCTTAAACTTGGAAATTAGAATTCCAACAGCTATTAACAAAGTGATACCCAACAATTCAAGAGAAAGACAAAACAAGGAAGCAAAAACATGGCAACAAAAGCCACACAAGGGAAACATGCTCTCTTCTAACAGAGAAGAAAACATGGGGAGAAGGTGACCAAGATCACTAAGACTCAGAGACAAAATGCTTCACATATTAACATATTAATAAAGCCTAATACAAAGCTCACACAACATCAGTGAGTCCTGCTTTGGTTCAGAGCATATTTAAAAGGCAGGCCACTGCTGTTTGTGTGGAAATGTGAAGAAAAGTAAAAGCATCCCACCGCATGTCTTTTTCATGCAGCAGGAGCAGCCTGTAGACAAACACCAAGAGACAGGAACGGCTAATTTAAAAAATAAAACGCAAAGTCCTGTGGCCTGGTTCAAATTGAGTCTGACAGTGAAGGTCACAACAACTTTTCACTTTTGTTTAAAGATACTGCCTTGATCATTGTTGGACAAAAAAAACACAATAGCAAACAGGAACTGAGGATTAGACCATCCTGAAGCGAGATCACCCTCAAGTGTTTTGTTTTTTTTCCCTAAGAGCTTGCTTTCTTTTCTAGTTAAAAAAAGAAAATGAATTATAAAATGTCCAACATTCAAAAAAAATGATAAGTACAATTTTCCCTAAAATTGTGAGCGACGACCACCGGCAAAATTTCCCAAGTAAGGAGTCACTGCCTTCTGAAGGTTCTCAGTATTTCTTAATTTCTTGTAACTCGCAACTTTCCAAACAGTTTCATTCTGGTTTTACTTCTCTTGCCTGCCTTCTCTCCCTCACGCCTTTTTTCTTTTCGGTTTTTCCAGTCCTACCCATCACAGGGAGTGCTAAAACATTTGAGTTTGGGTTTTTAAAAAAACCATTCAAACCAGTTGTAAGATTCATTGTCTGTAAAGAAAATTACTTTGGCCTCCAACATGTGTTTTCAATACAAATGCATCGCATAAAAAGTGAAAAGACCTCTTGTCTAATATGGCAATTCTCATGGAGCCATTTTGGTCTTCACAGAAAGATCTCACTTATATCTTGCTAGGGGGGAAAAAACGTGAAACAAAGCAGAGTCTGCACCTTCCTTAGGCCTGTTTTCTATTTCTCCCATGCTGTCTCCTAAAGACGCTACTACTTGATAAAAGTTCAGGCCTTTCTGGTGCAGAACTCTGCTTGTCATTTCTTTGGAAGTGATTAAAGACATTAGCACAGCTTCGCCATAAAAGCCCAAACAGCAAGTGTCAGGGACGGACTCCCTACCTCCCACCACATGCCTCCTCTGCTCTGCACATTCCCAGAGGTTCTGTTCTGTATGGAGGAGGAGAGGTAGTATTTTCTTGGTCCCCCTTTTAGAGACTCTCCAATGGAAATAATGCTGCTGATACATTTGCGAATATTTCTATACAACTTCTCCTTTTAGAATCAAAATCATCTGTTTAACAAGAGTATGATCACTCCTTTTTGAGACAATCCTAGAGGCCAGGGAAGAAAAATGTTCTTTAACACAACCAAAAATGGTGTCAAGGAAATCAGAAGATATGGGAGTCAGACCACTCTCGATTTTCATCGCCATTCTATTTCTTATTTTGTACACATTATCTGGTTCTCTGTGCCTTTTCCTCTAACCTTAAAAGAGGAAGTACTAATCCCTGCTTGACAGTTCATAAGAAATCAATCATATGGAAGTGAAATATTCAAAATGTGTGATTCATATTTATGGAAAGAACATTTGCAGCTATCACTTCTCAAAATTTCTGGAAGCTCCTTTCCACATTTTGATAGTTCCCTACAGGGTACCATCTGATCTTCCCAAAGAAGAACCTAAAAGCTACATTTTCTGCCTCCCTGTCATTTAGATTCTTTAAATTAGAAGGACCCACATGAGTTATGTGGAGAAAGAGGCCAGGTGCTGGACGTACAATTTGTGGGCACAGATCACTACATACCATGTGGTTCTGAACCCGTAGCTGATCATACTAAAGGCTGCAGCTCCCATGGCTAATCTGTTCTTGAGGCGTGTTTCTAGGAGTCTTTTCTAGAAGCTCAGTTGGGGGTCTGGATCTTAGGCCTTCTCACTGAATTTATGAGCTATTTTCTTTTTCAAAAAGATTTATTTGAGAGAGCACACGCGCACACACACACACGTGCGTGCGCGCGTCTGCACATGCAAGGAAGAGAGAATCTCAAGCTGACTCCCCTGCTGAGCACAGAGCCTGAAAAAGGGCTTGATCTCAGGACCCTGAGATCATGACCTGAGCCAAAGTCAAGAGTCGGCCACCTCACCCAAAAGTCAGCCACCTCACCGATGAGCCACCCAAGGCTCCTATGAGCTATCTTTATCACCTGAAATCTCCACTGACTTTAACTTCCTAGAGTGGATTCTGTTGTAACTAAGAACCTATCAAATATATGTGAAAGTTCTTGGTTTTGTGCTTGACATATAGTAAAAATCTGTACATGTTGACTGTCTGTTACCCCCTGAGGTACAGGAATCCCATCCTCACTAGACTAGCGAGACAAGAGAGGAAGAGAAACATGTTAAAAAAAAAAAAAAAAAAAAAAGCTATCTACACCAAAACCTCTACCTGCCAGCCAAACATAATACCTGCAAGTCATACAACTTTAAAAGACCCCCAGTTGGCACAACTGGGACAGATTAATTAGCAGAAGCACTCCCTAGAGGAATACAATATTGAAAGTTAAGTTTTAGTATGTAGGCAGTGGGCAGAAAATGAGGACTCATGAACAGTGACTCCAGAGAGTAGACCCAGAAAGGACTGGGGCTCAAGAATGGGAATGGTCAGGAAGAAATGCACGGTCTTTGCCTAAAACTGTGAGATGGTTTCCATAGTTTATAAATTACCCTCTTGGGTCCAAAGGGAGGTAGGTATTCCTCAAAGAGAGCAGAGTACATGCAAGAGCAGCTAGTTATCAAACTGAGAAAAAATTAGGCAAAAAAGGACATATAATGATGGTGACTAGAAGTTCCCCTTTAGCACCCTCTAAATTCTCGTCATTTTACACATTCTTTCCATTACACATCACTTTCTAGATCATAAATTAGACATTTGTGCATATATCTTCGATCTCTACTATACTCTATAATACATGGACCTTTCTTATACTCTTTACCTGTTGCGAAGCATCCAGCCAAGCGCACTGTACTCAAGAGCTGTTTTGTGAGTGAAGGAGTACATAAATGATGCATATTCCAACAGCCTTCTTGGTTTCATAATTTTTATTAGTTACTAAACTCTGGTTAATATACATGCAGCCCAATTTTTCCAAGAGAAAAAATGATCATGCAGTATGTAATAACAATTCCAGCTTCACGTTTAAAAGGCAAGTTTTTTTTTTGTTTTTTTTTTAGTTCTCTTGCTTTGCACTTTGCCTTATCTAAACTTTCCTAAAGAATGTCTCTTATTTTGGCATGCGTCATATGTGCTTCTAATAGATTATGGGCATGTTTTACAATCCAGTGCCAAAACATGCTGCTTCTGGCTTCACAACTTTACTCATAACCGATCTCACTGAACGCAGAGTCTTCTTTCAGCTTCCAAGCCAAATTTCTGTCACCTCCTCCTGAATAGTTTCTCTACCACCACACTCAATTTTATACTTGTCCCCAAAACCATCCGTCATTCGCTCAAGGAAGAGTTATTAGCTACTTTGTGCCAGGCACTGTACTAAATGCCAAGGATACAATGATAAACATGGAAGTTAGATTGGGGCACACATTAATGAAATAATTGTACAATGAAGAGCCCGTTTGGACTACAAAGTGGTACAGAGTGATGTGAGAAAATAAAATGGGAGCACCTGACATACCTGGCCACAGAGTTGCCAGGCATCCCTGAAGAAAGGCTATTTGAGTCATGTCACAGGTTGGGAATGGCCACGGAGTCCCACAGCTCATGAAGAAGTAGTGATTATTGCCTCAGCCCTAGAATCTGAACTGGCTTTGACCAACAGAATCTCACAAAAGTGATACCATGTGAGTTCTGAACCTAGGTTTCAAGGGACCTTGCTGCTTCTTTTCTCATGCTGCTAGAACATCTCCATGAGAAACAGGCCCAGGCATTGCATCTGAGGGCCCAAATGAGTCATCATGGTCAACAACCAGAGACCAACCATCCTGGGTGAACCCAGCTAAAACTGGTGATCCACAGCCTTGTGAGCAGCTACACAGTGACTGCTTTGGGATGGTATCTCATGCAGCAAATGTTAGCTCATACAGCTGGGATCTGAAAATAAGGATTTAAACAAATGAAAGATCTGGAGTGTGTAAGAACAATCAACGTTGAGGAAATCTCCTGACAAGTCTCCTGAGGCATAAGAACATCTGAGAAACTGGAAGATAGGTGTGGCTAGAGCTCAGGGAGGGGAATGAGACAGCTCTCTGAAGCCTGCATGCCATGTGTTCATTTAGGAAACTCTTCATATCCTGTTGCCTGGGACTGAGACATATCCCCCTCCCCCAACCTCCCAACTGTCTGATGTTCTAGGTAGTTTCTCTGCTTTGTTCATTAATTACACACTTACACCCTGTCAGTTTCCTCCCTCCCACTCACTCCTAGTTCCAGGCTACTGTCACAGTATCCTGGTCCACATTTGGGGGAAATCTGAACTTCATGACTCAGAGAAGCATCTACTTGTATCCAAGAACATACTACTGATTTAGGGATGGCTTTGAGCATCCTGTGCTTAGTCTGAGAACTCAATTTTCTTCAAGTGATAACAAGCGCTTATCAATCCCTCCTCTCCTACAAAAATCTACCACTTTTCAAAGAGTTGTGGCCTCAAATGAATTTTGTCTTTGTTTATTCTCTCCTTATTTACTCCAAGTACCAAAAAATAAACAAGGTGAAAGAAAAAATTTTTGGAGGGGGGTCAAAAATGGATTTATCCTTGGGGTTGATCCTTGGAGTTGACAATGACAGCTGTTTGAGTTGGGTTTCCCTCAAAAGCGAACTTCAGGGTGAGGACTTGGATGCAGGGAGCTTATTTAGTAACTGAAGCCAGGAAGGACAAATGAGGGAGTAGGGTAAAAATTAATAAATAAATAAATAAATAAATAAACAAATAAATAAAGGTGCACTGACTGGGCACCTAGTGCTGAATCCTACAGGGGCATCTCTGATGAAACCATGGAGGATAAGCCTATGAATTTTCCCTTCAAGGGCTGGAGAAACAGAGTGCTCATCCCCCACCTCCCTTCGTATCCTTTCTTTGTTTGCATTAAATTCCTGTCATCTCCTGCTGCCCAGTGCTTGAGCTGGGCTAATGCCTGTGGTCTGCAAATATCCCATAGACTAAGAGACAGAGACCCTGGAGAGAGGAAGCCAGCTATCAGCAGCCTGGAAGTGTCCACCTCAACTACCAGTGAACAAAGAGGTGAGTCAAGGGGATTTGGAGCAAAAAATTGACAGAGTTCACTATGCTAACATTTACAGATACTGTTCTTTGAGTCAAATCTGGTGTCAGATACTTCACATGAATTAATCTCATGCAATGCTCAAACCAAAGCTATAAGGTTTTGTGAGCTCCATCTTACAAATGGTGAAACTGAGGCCCTTGTCCCGAGTAAGCGGGGCAGAGGATCCTAAGTGTAGGTCTGCTTCATTCACTCATGCACTTGCACATCAAGCAGTTTGATAAGACAGATTGCAAACCATAGGCAAAGCAAATGCTCCTTACCATTGTGGAAACTACCAGAATGAACGCAGACAAGGCCTTTGCCTTGGAGTCATTCACAACCTCATAAATGGCCATGGTAAGTTTCTCCCCCATATTTTAGTTTTTTGGTTCTTGGTTAGTCTAGCCATTTAAAATTTTCTGTGCTTATAGGGCAGTCAGTTGAGCATCCAACTCTTGATTTCAGCTCAGGTCATGATCTCAGGGTTTTGAGATCGAGCCCCACATTGGGCTCCGTGTTGGGTGTGGAGTCTGCTTAAGATTCTCTCTCTCCCTCCTCCTTCCTTCTTCTTGAATGTGCTCTCTCTCTCTCTCTCTCAAAACTAAACAAATAAATAAAATAAAATTTTATGTGCTTAAAGTCTCATGTCTTTTTCTAAACAAATTCACAGGGTACTTAACGCCTTGCAATTATGCCATTTAATAAGTACTACTTAATAAGAAGGTGTAGTGGACACCTATCATTTTCTGGGCACGTGGTACCCATGCCCCTTCCCAAGTGCACCCTGATTTCCATAAACAAATGCCTCTCCTTCAGTATGTATGCATTATCAGGAGGTAAGTCCAGGGATTTGCTTTTCATTTGAGGATCTGTGGTGCCCTGATCCTTTCTAGGGGTGGACCTGTGGTATAGGTTGACAAGAAGACACTCTCTCATAGAACTTTCCATCTTGAACAAGTGATGCAACAACAGAAATGGTGAGTCCTTAATCAGAGCAGCAACAATGGCCCTCCAGCCAGACCACTGTCACTAGAGTGGCACGCCATTGTCCTTTTTCACACTTCCAGCCTTCTGAGAAGCTTCCTTGTTCCTGCCCCGCCCTAAACCTTGTACCCTGCTCTTTGGTGGATGTTCACTGCTCCCCTTCTTTTCCTCCCAATCTCCTTTTGCTTAATTTCCCAGGGTCTCAATGTCTGTAACCAAGAATCATAACTGATACAGAGCACAGACAAGCTGATAGTGGAATCGGGAATATCCATGTCACCCAACAAAAGCACTAAGGTTTATACATATGCAAAGGTTCTCACTGGTATCCACAGAAGCTTTTCTCTGACCCCTCTGAAACTGTATGTAGTTCTGCATTTTATCACGTGCATGCAAAATTTACCTCTCAGTACAGGGAACTCCTCATACACTCTAACAAACCTAAGCATATTAACTAAAGCCTATTTTTTCATTTGAATGCAGAGGATGTCCCAGTGCAAACGTTATTCAGTGCACTCTGAAGGGTTTCTTTACATCCTTTTTTTTTTCCCCTTTTTAATGAGCTGGCTTTCCCCTCTTGTTCCATCACATGCCCAGGCTCCATATTTTTATTTCAATACTCTGCATTATCAGTTTATAATCTAAGGACTTTAAGCCAGCTATTGATCTGCTTTTTAAAGAACACTTTTATTCTTTCCCATGATTTCATAATCTTCTTTATACTATTTCCCTTCCTTGGAAGTTCTACCCTTTGAAAATGTTGAATGTTGTCCTATTAAATTTAAATTAGGATGAAATGCCCAGTGCTCTCTAAAAGCCCAGGACAGATTCATCCAGGTCAGTATTCTTTAAGAATGTGTCACATTAACCTCCCCAGTAGCTAGTAATGTTTACAACACTTTTTAAAAAACCTTATCATGGTCAAGGCACACATAAATTGTACAACTTTAGAAACACAGTTGGTAGCAGAGATGCAAATTCATAGTGTAGCAACCTACAGGGTGTTTCAGAAAAGACAGCATTTTAAATACAACTCATGAATAAGCAAACAGCCCCGACCACCCAAATCAACTCGAAGTGTAAACACAGAGGGAATGTTTAGTTAAATTTTAGATGCCATTTGACTAGGAAAAGGGACTAAAACTTATCAGCTGAGATGAATTATGTCAATACCGGGGAAAAAAGCGAAGCATCTGCAGAGAGCGGTCTTCAAGTAAAAGTTACACAGACAAAGGGCTGTTTATGCGCCACAGATAAAATACACTCCACTACAAAGGGCTTGCCCATGCAAAAGATAACGGGAGAAATGCTTTAGAATTTGTGGGATATACATACATAACTTATTTGTGTATTTGCATGACTATACTTAAGGATTATCATGGGAAAGAAAGAGGCACATACACATACACTGGGCCAAGAAAATAAAGACAAAGTGGGCAGCTATTAACGTGTTTCCATCTACAAATGCTGGCACTGACCTACTGAAGCCCACTTCCCCGGGGATGAGGCAGGGGTCTGGGGAGGTAGTCTATTCATTATGGGAGGGGCTTGAAGAGAAGCCAAGGCATCTTATAATTTCTAACCCTGCGTCCTGCCGGTTTAGAGGGAGGGAGTGGTCTTGGGCATCAGCAAGTTTCTTTCAGCCAGGGACTACTTCTTTTGCATCTGCGATCTTGGGAGCCTAGGAAAATGCCTGAAACACAGCAGATATACAACAAACAGTGGTTTAACTAAATTAAATTCTCCTGTTATCTTCTCCGTGTCCGGCCTCCAAGTGGGCATAAAGCCAGCTCCAGAAAGCTTCTCGAGTCACTGGAAAATGAACCATTTGATTCCTTACTGAGCTATTTCCAAATACTAAATATGTCAAAATCTCACAGGTCAAAATATGAAATAGGGCAGAATCTCATGTTTTCCATCTCTCCAACTATGTATCTATTTATACATCACATTTAAGGATAAAGATATCTCCCTGATAATTGCTTTATATACAATTGAGTTTTGCTGCTTGCGTTTTGCATTAACGTGGGGGCCCTGAGAGAATCTCCCATACCACTGGGCACTGGACACACCACACAAGTTAGGTATTCCCTCTCAACTAGCTGGCTGAAGGCAATGCCAATAACAAAGAATTGCCTCCAGCTAATCCTTAGAACACCGAAGCATCACCGCCAATGTAGCCGATCAGTCAGCTGTTCAGTCCTATAGAGTAGAGATAAGCTGTGAGGAAAGAGAAAACCAAAACAAGGAAGGCAAGAAGAAAAAGCGAAAGCAAGCTTCAAACTAGTCCACCTCAACCCTTGAAACAATTCTTGTTTTCCTAAGGAGCTGAACAATACCCAGATGAGTGCCCATTCACCTCTGTATTTCCTGGACAAGACATGACTTGGAAAAGGGTATTTATGAAGCATTTGTGAACTAACTCCTTTTCTTTTCCTTTGCTCATAAAGTCACTAAGAGGAAAATACATTCTGAGATAGAGTCCACAATTCAAATGAAGTTCAAAGTCGATTCAGATCCGTACAAGTGTTGGAATTGGTTACGAAGCCTGGTGGGCAGCACCTGCCCTCCCAGTACTAGCTGCACCTGCACATGAACATCAGCAGGTGGCGGGCAGCCACCAGGGGTGGGAAAAGGAGGAACACATAAATACCTCACTGATTTCTTATTACCTTTACTTAAATTTAGCTCACTAGAAGACCAAGTGCAACTTAATGGCAAGGTTTAGAAAATAAAAAAATTAAAAAATGAAAGCTTTGAATAATATCTCCCACTGACTCAACAATTCCTGGGCTAAAGAGAGAATCTTATCCTTGCTAGACTCCCATTACTGTTCTGTATATAAGCAGTGGACTGTGGATTCCAAGGAGGCCATCCGATAGAGATTTTTTTGTGGGTCAAACGGGTGAAAAGTGGTCTAAATCAATAGTGTTTACAAGTTCTAATTGTTTACTTCCTGGCATAAATTTACATAAAGCCACTTAATGAGGAAGGGTTTACACAGCCCGTGGTACTCTGTTATGTCACACTGTAGCTATCATGTCATAGCCTGGCTCCGAAGGAAGAATTGCTGGAAACTCATGGGCCAGGAATGAGCAGCCTATTAAGGTCTGAAAAGCTGTCATCCACCCTGAAAGGACTTGCGTCAGCCGCTGAGGATATATTTTAAACCGCCTGTCCGCAAGAAAACTTTAATAACACAGCCTTGCTCTAATGTCTTGTGAGAGGAGAGGCAATTTTACTTCTTCTATTAACCCAACGTGATTACAATGGCTTATTTCATGGAATATTAAGTTCAAATTCTGCTCCCTGGGAGGACAATAAAAAAAAAAAAAAAAGAGTGTGCTTATGACTTTGCCCGAAATAGCCACAGGACCACAGCTCCTTGGTGCTTTTAATGCATCCAAGCAATAATCTACCATAATTCGCTAATGGTGAGATAAATTAGTGACCAAATAATAACCTGAAAATATGACATCAAGACGGAAAGCAAATGTTTGTCTTTTGCAAAGGACAGCATTACAAAGCTTATGGTAGTCTCTCACCAGTCCCTGTTTAAAAAAAAAAAAAAAATCAAGTCCTTAATGGATACCTCTGACAGTAGTTGTTTAATAGTGAGACCATAGTCAGGCGAGCTAACAAAATAAATAATCACTCTGAAAAGCAACAAGCAGCTTCAGAGCCCCCTGAGCTAGATAAATGCTTAGGGAAATGAAACTTGGCTTCCTCCAGGAATTCCCTATGAGATCTATTCCTTTGACATTATTTCAAAGAGTAATTGTACTGATGAAAAATGGCAGGTCCACCATTATGAGGGTCATCTAGGATTTTCCTCAGGTCCAAACACAAGATTTTATAGCCAACTTTGAGACCCATATTCTAATTTTTAATTGTAGATGAAGGACTCATTGGAATTAGAACCATAATTACTTACCCAATAACCCTAAAAGCCAATAGGCATCTTTCGCCTGGTTCCCAAAAGCCATGACCAACACTTATTTGTAATGGCTTTCATTCTCCAGTATGACTCCTGTCTAATCACACTCTGTGTAAATAGGAGGAGATCCTTTCTTAATAGCAGGAGACCGGAAGTTCATTTTCCTTGGCTCTGCATGCCCTTTGAATGAAGTGATGGAGACTGGACAGTTACCTTGAATAAACTTACACCACTCAATAGTATGAAACACTCTCTCTACCTGGGGCTTCCATTAACAATGTTAATTTCATGGAATGAGAGCCACAGCCTGTTTACCTACTCTGGTGGTGGTGGTAGTGACCAAATCATCCAGCCCTGCATCAGCACAGCCCATTTGAAAACAGGCAGGTTCACCATCTATAAAACAAAATTCTTAGGTCTATGGAAAGTACAAGTAAAGAAAATCCTCTTAAGCAACTTATATGTGTTTCTTCGCCATAAGTGGCATTTACTCAGGTAAAACCAGGCATCGTGAACTCATACCAATGGCTCAGAAATGACACATTACCTTATGGGCGTGATTTATCACTGTTTTTACTTTTTACCGAGAAATGACACACTTACCTTTAACATTTTTACTTGAGAAATGCAAATGGTAAATGGGATTATAATCATAAGCCAATGAACCTAAGGAGCGCTGAAAGTTAAGTAGATACAGAAATGGTGTTGTGACTCTTTAAAAAGGAAGAAAATTGCAAATGAGTAAAATAATGCTTATTTTTACTCTCTCTTCAGAGGAGGTCCTTGTTTGTGGCCCACGCGACTAAATGATCTGATAAGAGGAGCAAGGCTAAATGGCAAACGGCAAACATCCCAACCTGATGTATTTCCTCAGCCCTGACCTTCAGATAAAAATCGTACAGAAATCTGCAAAACCTCCAAATATGCAGCACCACATGCTTCCAACATTTTCAGACACAACAGTCAGGAAGGGGGGAAAAAAAAAAAACAGAACAAAAACAACAGGTAAAAAAGAAAAAAGAAACAAACACATTGCTACTAAAAACAGTTAGCCTTCTCTTTAATATTTCAAGATTAAGGTCAGATGAAAGCAGTGGCTGCCTACGCCACTTCTTTCTCCATGTGTGAATGTGCGTGTCCAGGCACGTGTGTGATATACATATGTGTGTGCGTCGATCATTTTTATGTGTATGTGTACCTAATATCAAGTACGTGTGTAGTTTGTGTGAGATATATTACATACACACTGTGTGCATATTTAAAAAGAAAAAAAAGACTTCAAACGGTAAAAATTTATTGCACTGTGAAATTAGCTAAAATTATGACAACTGTCAGAAAAAAAATTATACGGGCAAAATTTGGGTCTGGTGGAAGAATTCTTTGATGTCTGGATTCCAATTTAACCCCCGACTGAGTTCTAAGAATCAAATGAACAAAGTATATCATACACCCCAAGTCTGCCTGTCAACGCTAGTCATCATTTTTTATTTTATTCTTTCCAGCTGCATGTATTTACAAGACTCTGTTCTGACATTTCCTCCCCTCAAAATGTACACACTCACTGCTACGGGCAGTTGCCAAATACATTTGTAAAACAGTTCAACCCTGTGTTTGTTTATTCATTAGGCATCTCTATCAGTCTCAATAAATATGTATCACTCTAATTTTTTACATTTGCTATTACATCAGACATTTGTATATCTGACTTTATGTGTTTATGTTTGAGTATACTGAACCCTCATTTTCAAACTATGTCCTCAAACACACACCGAAAATAAAATCGAGGATTCACATGCAAAAATTCACCTATATGCTGCCCTCCTGTCTAAGGGTGGATTAAAAGAATTTATTAAAGATGAAAATTATAGGGATGGAGATTTCAACACAACCCTGCACATACAGATAATATGGTTGTCCTAGCTGTGTCTGTATCAGTGATCCCATGTAGCTCTGAACATATGCCCAAACGAGTGTTTTACGTACAGAAGTTTGGCACCAGTGGACGGTCATATAGGCACCCCAGCAGAGAACAGTGAAGTCTGAAACACTTGCATACGCTGCACACAAAAACAACTTTACCCAGGTAGATGGCTGTTCAGTGAGCTAAGTCTCCGAATATTTTAACACAGTTATAAATGTTTAAAATGTTAATAATAAATCTAGGTTGTTTAAAGAATATTTCCAAATAACATAAAATATTTAGTTTCCCCCACCCAACCCATAAAAAGATAAGATTTATCACAAAATGTTTGAGGAATAATCAGCCATTTTTGGCTAATATATTTTAATATTTATACACATGACACATGCTGAATATAAATGATACTTCATGATTTCCCATAGTGTATGGAATTTATACAATTAACTGCAAGGTCCAATGGCTTGAAGGCACATAAGGTGCAAACACAGTTACAAGGTTTTGCTGATTATTGTTATAAATCTTATAAAGCATAAAGGCATTAAAGTATATTCTGTTTATACCATTCATTTTAAAATACAGCTTATAAAAATATTATTATTTCTTATTAAAAGATTTGTATTTTTCTGGCTTTTTTCTTTTATGAGGTAAATTTATTTGCCAGCACTCAAAGAAATACTTTCTATTTTTCCACTTCCAAATATGTGTTTGAAATATACCCTGAGATTCAATATCAATTTTCTAGTTATTTCTCAAGGGTTATATTTGTTCATAATAATAGCAGCAAACATTCAAGCATTATTCGTTTGGTTTCTCCAAAGTGTTTAAATTTAAAAATAATCAAATAACAAAAGCATGATGAACCAAATTGCTTACTTTACACACACATTATAGCCGTATACATATGTATGCACTTAGGTGTGTATATTTCTAGCACATCATTAATCATGGATGCCAAAATCATGTTATCAATCCACCTACAATGAACATTAAATGTTTTAATATTCATATAAATTGCATCAAAAATATACATGTGATTTTGCTTTTTAAATTAAGAGACTTTGGTCCTTAATGGAGATATTTTTCACTGAGCCTTTCCATTCCTTCTTAGCCATATGTAATGTTTAAATATACTTGTGAATAAAAATCTGCAATAAATTCCATAACATGCCCCCAAACTGTCCAGTGTGTGAATTGTTTTAAAGGAGCTAAAGCCACAGCATATGAAATGTGAAATGGAAACATCCCGACGTCTACATGCATGATCCTGGGGTTGTACACCCCTTAGGAAAAAGGCACTAGATCTGCAGCTGCTTATCAAATCAGCTTTATGTTTCTGGAATGAGTTCCTGCTGCTGAGCCTGAATTTGTAGAGTGTCAGGAAAGAAAATACCCTATAAGATTGATCTAACTCAAAACAAAACCTCTGGAAAGACACGTAAGTTTTATCAAACCCACATACACCTAGATACCTTAAGGACATATTAACAGTACAAATACCTGTGTGCATACAAACACATGCTAATATACTTAATATGTTTACTTGTATTGAGACCACATACATATTACATGTCTTGCCTAGGTTGTCAGTGATAAGATCCATATATGGGGTATACATTTGTGTCTTATCAGTAACATTTATTCAATAATTTGCATGTTTACATCAGCTGAAGTACATAATCACTTACCTTTCTTCTTTGCTTTTTGCTCTAGCAAGTTTAGCAATCAAAAGGAAGGAAATAAGTACAGAAACAGCTCCTTTCATCAACTACCCAGCCAGGTATTAGGGGTAGAAATTCATTAGCAAGATTTTTTTCCCATTCATTTGTTAAACCAGAAAGCTGGAAAGAATTAGAACATACAGCATTTCTCTTACTTTTCTTTGCCATGAGAAACCAGACCTAGAAAAGGTCCAGAATCAGCTTTGTTTCTTTTTTCAAATGGGCCTAATATCCTTTCTCAGCCACCCGCGTGCATGCACACACACACACACACACACACACACACACACACACACAGACACAAAACCCCCCATGTGTATCCACGGTCCATATATGGCTCCAAAACGGAGCTGTACCTTTGCAAGCACATCTTAAAATACTGGAAGCCAATTTGGACTTACTAAAAATCTATGATCCAAGTGAGAAATCACGCTAAATACGAGCCCTGGTAACTTTATTTTTAATGATGACTTTTTACCAAAAAAAAAAAAAAAAAAAAAAAAAACAAGGTAGGGGAGAGAGATCAGCAGGGTGAATGTAAAAATTGTTCATCTTAAATTTCTACAAACCCAAGTGTCAGGGTAAGCATGTACGGTGCATCAAGCATAACAAAATGAAAACGAGGTTGCGTGGTGGGGGGGGTCCCAGGCACTTGCTTCCTTGAATCCCTCTGAATACATTTCACAATTCATCAGTTTTTGTCTTTCCTGCCACGAATGAGGACAATCAGACCAGACACCCATTAGATTTTTCATGCAATTTTTTTTTCTTGTTCATGACATGTTGGCAGGGAGGATGGCAATTCTGAAATCTTACCAAATGAGAAAAATGTCAGAAGCTGAACTGACAGCTAGTGGTTACTATGGTGATAGGTGATATTGAAAAAAAAATAAAATAAAATAAGACTCAGTTAATTCAAAAGGAATCAAGTTGGGTATTTTTAAGCCAGTTGATACAGATGAAAACTTAATCCTGATATTGGGACATTATCTTTTCGAGCTAACAGCCAAAGACACCATTTAGCCTAAATAATAACTAAATACACAGCTTATAATCTTGTGATTAAAAATAATGGAAAGAAACAGTATTGATAAATGGAAGTCAAACATTATTACCAAATGACTATCAGCGAAATATAGATTATAGTCAGTGGAAAGAGGATTTTGTTTGGGGAGGAAAAAATAGTTTTAGCAAAATATTTTTTAAAACAGAACATAGCAACCCCACAGAAAAAAAGGACTCTAAGGGGTCAACCCAGATTCTGTTAAAACATACACAGAGGCACACATAAACATATTTTTGTCTTCAAAGTTCATCTGAAAAAAAAAAAAAAGAGAAGATCCATTTTGATTGTAATTGTCAATACATTCAATCTCTTTATTTTAAAAAGGTATTTACATAGGTAAATCCTCCTTATGAATTTTTTAAAGCAATATATCTATTCTTCATATCATTTCTCTCTTTGGTTAAAACCCAGTTTAATGTTCTGACTATTCTTCAGGGACTTTCATAATAAGAAACATAACAATAATAAAGCACACCTAGGCATCTCTTTCTAACACCAAACAATGACAACTTCCCCTAGCCCAATCCATTTCTGGTGTTATTTTTTAGGTTTAATGGTTTAAAAGAAGTAAACAGAATACCATTAAAAAAAATCTTTGTAATTAACCTCCCCCAAATATGTATGCAAGTATTTGTCCTACATATAATGTACATGAAAGCCAGACAAGATGATTTTAAAAAGCGGTGGGGAGGGGTGAATGATAAACAATTAGATAATAAAGAAGATTCAAACTATGTCAGGGTTTCAGTTGAGAAGAACACACTGTGTCCGAAAATCTTTGACATGGAATAACTTTCTCAAGGCTTCTCTTCACATTGACACTAAAATGCTATAAGTATAAGAGATTAATACTGAAAAGTGTACTTAGGAAGACCAGAGGCAGCTCTCATTTTGAAACAGTGTAGTCTGAAAATATCCCATGCTTGCATATTTTTTCCATATGCCACAATCCCAGATTTAGTCTATATTTTTTTTCATTTGATATAGGGATATTAAATTATCTACTGTATCTTTCTTTTTTTAAATCAAATCTTTTGAGAGTTACAGGTAACTAGTGAAAACAAGATTCTTATTTATAACCTCAAGCTAGTATTTAATGCAAGGGGGAGGAGGGTACATTATCAAGGAGAAGCTCAGGGAAAAAAATTAAAGTCCTTTTGGTTAGGAGAAGCTCTTTTCCACTGAACAGACTACAATGCCATCTACTGGGAAAGTGAAGTTCAACTCCACTTTAAACAGCAAGGCTAGTTTAAAAGGCAGAGAGATTTAACTGGGGAGACATCCAGTCCTACATTCCTCACTGCTAAAAAAGATAAGAAAAATATATACTCTGTCATTGAAACATCAGTTCTTATTATAGATCATTCTGTTCTTCATCTGAGATCTCCTCCCAGCATTTTGCTTCTTAATTTCCAGCTAAAAACCTCTTTCTCGACTCCTTCCAACTACTCTTGAGTAACAAGTTAACAACACCCAGAAAAATAATCACCAGCAGTGAGCGGCCTTGGGGTTCTTTTCTGCAATCTCTAGCTTGTGATTTTTACAAGTAGTTTGTGTTAGAATCTCCTCTGCACAAGATTATTTTTGTCCCTAAAAATCACAATGGGAAAAGGCAAGGGTTCTGCTGAGGAGGGGGTAAAGAAGAGAGGAGACACACGGAGAGTCCTGACACCATAAGCATAAAGTCTCTTTTTATATCTTCTTATGCTGTAGGAGATGCAGAATCTAAGGTAGTTTTTAGAAAGTAAAAATCTGTCCAGGTTTTGCCAGGCAGGTTTCTCACATTTCCACCAATGCGTCCTTTGCTCATTTGCGCATTTCTCTTTCATTCTGGCTGGCTTGCTCTGTGATTTTTTAAAAGTGAGAAACAGAAACGATGCAGGGACACCATTTCTCACTCTCTATGCAAAATTATTCAAATTGGAGAAAGCCATATTTAAGAAACAAGAACGGACTATCACCCCAACTAAATAAGAATTTATTTCATAAGCACTATCAAAAAGAAAATATGTTCCCACCTAAGAGCTACTGCCAGTATATTGCAAGTATGGGTATAGGCATGAGTAAAGAGCAGACTCCACTTCTCACCCTCCACAATATTCACATTAGGGAGGGTAGACAACTCTTTGTTTAAAGGGGGCTGTTCTGTGCATTGCAGAGTGGTGAACAGCATCCCCAGCCTCTACCCAAGAGGTGCCAATGGCACCCTCACACACACCACTGTGACCATCAGCAAGGTCTCCACACATAGCCAGAGATCACCTCGGGAACAAAATCCTGTCTGCCCACTGATAAGTGTTGTAGGATACTAATTTCAATGTTATATAAATGAGTTCTCATGTGATTCATGTGGCATGAAATAATATTTTTTAAGATACAAGATATGAATGGAAAAACAGTAATCGCCACTTAATAATTTCTTTAATTTCGGGACTAATCAGGGCTCCTGACCTTTCCAAAGGTCTCCCCAGCAAGTTCTAGGGAGGGAGTTCTAGGAAGGGAAGAGTTGGCTCAAGGATGGTAGCTGTCAAAAGGATATGCCCCCAAAGCAAGGGAAAAAATTGTCATCTTGATGACATATTCAGCCAACCAGAACATTCAGATGGAGGGTGGGGAGAGGAATGGAGAGTTGTTTTATTCAATGTTTACATTAAGTGACTTCACCATCCAGAGTCAAAAAGTGAACTGAAAAATAGGTCATCTTTGAACATGAAGTCCTTTGCCTCCGAAACAGAAAATTTTAACGGAAGGTTTAAATTTCCAAATTAGGGACATAATTTGAAACTTTTCGAGGATTTTCTACAATTGTCCATTTGTAAGAAAAGATGAGCCTGAGATAAAGTTAAGAGGAGAAAGTGGATTGGGGGGGTGGCGCACAAGGAAGACATAGGTCTACATTCAAGAGCAGTAATGAGGTTAAAGTTGTAGCCAAGTTCAGGCCTAGAACAGTGTAGATCTGTATTTACCTAAAATGCTTTCAACTAGGGATAACATCTTTTCAGTTCTATCCCAAGACATATGTGCAATCTCCATTCAAATTTATCCAACAGAACACTGAATAATTCTGCAGGAACTAACAAACTGTACTAGATGTGCCTTGTCTGTTTCTGTTGCTTTTTACCATCTAAGTTTGGTTGATGGGCAGTTTTCAATCAGATACTCCTCTTTCTGTAGCATTCACACTGAAAAATAAATAAATAAACACACCTGCCTTCTGCTTCCCGTGTTTACCAACCTTTTGGTGATAATAAGCAAGGGCAAAGAAAACAGATTTTTAACATTTGACATTTTTTAATACTCTGAAATCTTGCTTTTCCTTCTTGCAGGAAAATCTTATGTGGGACTGAGAAGGAATTGAATGCAAAGCAAAGTATATTCACTCTTCAAAACTGCAGTTACTGGTACCACATTCTATAATACTGGCGGCTTTGTGAAGTGCTTCTTTCTTTAAATGAGCTGGACCACACATACTCACTCATTCAGAATAAGTCTATAGATGAACTGTCTCCGTATTTTTAAAGAAACTCAGCTTGTGCGGTCTGCTGATATCTCAGAGAAACAAGGAACTATTTTCACATCTCATTCACATAATGGATGGGACTACAGTGCAGAGCAGACAAGCCCCCTGGAAAGCGTTCTGTTTGTCACGACATGCAAGAAAATTCTCTTCTGTTTCTGCATTAAGTTTCCCAAATTAAGGTAGATTTCCAGGGCAGTATTCATGGATTACATCGCAATGGACCCAGGAAGGTTTACTGGTAAAGATCATTCATTCACACACATACTTCCCATTCTGCCTAGGACTGCCATACTTGTAAATTTCAGCATTCCGATATACTCTGGATATTTGCTAGGACCCCTGCTACTGTGGTAGTTAAAAAAAAAAAAAAAAAGCTGATCACTGCCTGTTATAATTGTTCAGGAGTATGTATCTAAAGGGTTTTGCTTCAGTTCTCTATAGATATTACCTGAGCAATGTCCCCGAAAGTCCCCCACACCTGGCAATCTGCCCCCATGGTTCCCTTCCAGACACAGAGCCTTCTCTTTGATTCCATAAAGGGACTATTGTGTACAAAACACTGGTGGAATCCAGCCTCTTTTAGACTCTTAACTTTTATCGTCAGTTGCTAAATTAGCTAATGATTAATTAGTTAATGTTTTCAAAGCACTTTGAAGATGAAAAGCACCGCCTAAGTGCTAAGTGTAAAACAGCATTAGTTATTCAACTCTGCAAAGACTAATTAGCTTTTAAAAAAATGTTCCCCCCAAACTGATCAATAATGCTTCTGGTATTATAGTAGAAATGTTTGTCCCACAGATCACTAAGACCCACCTCACGTTTTAAGGCTTTTATGCACCGAGACACGCAGAAATCCTGACTGAGGTTTATTGCTTAGTAACCCCTCGGCTTTCAACGTGGCTGGAGTTGGACTAGTGATGTCATCTATACAAAACACAGCATTTTTGCTGTCAAAAAAGCTTTAAAGGATTATTTAACAAAGCTAAAAGTAAAGAACTAAACTCTAGGAAAGTGGTACAGAAACATGATCAGTGAACTTATATTTAAGAAGAATTAAGCTTTTAAAGTTTTTTTTTTTTCCCTCCTCTAAAAAGCTCTTTAACGGTGGTTCTCCAGGTGGCCTCTGAATTTATTGTGAGATTTCACTTTGATGGCTATGAGTCCTCATGGGGACTATTATGTCAATAATTTCTACAGCAACATTTTATTCCAGGTACAGAAATGACTTAGAAGATAGAGTCAGGGTCTGGAAATTTCAGGATCCTACTTTAAATTGCCCATACCAACCACTATAGAATGAAAAAAGATAGCTTTCACCATTTTCCCCCTTTCCAGCCAGAATCTTAATGCACAGACCCTTTTGTAAGCTTCTTGGACAGTAAGTATCCTGAAAAACCACTTGAAAAAGTTCAGTATTTTGTTTCTCCTGTCCACTTTCAGAAACTTAAATAATGTGAAGTTGGTAGAAACCATGGAAGTTCGAGGGACAACTGTCCCCCAGTACAAACACATACTTCCCTACCAGCAGGCCTTGCTCATAGTCATCGGGGATTTGGGCTTTTTTTGAAAATGCCTGAGTATTATTTTTTTGTCAAATTGAGAAAACAATAGTCTTTCAGATTAAAAATACTAAATAATTTCTGTTTGCTTAAAGGCTCTCTTTGTCCTGTGGGTTTGTTTGTTTATTTGTTTGTTTTTGGAGGAAGGAAATTTCAAAACGATATCAAAATGCTGACTTTTGAGAACAAACACTATTAATATTTCAGTTTCAAAATACACAGTTTTAGCTGATTGAGCCTTATATACATAACAAACCATAGGGATAACTCAGCTTAGAAATATGTACATCTGTGTACATGTATACATTATATAGACATGTATACATAAATAAAACATATATACAATATGTACATACCATCACACACACTGCACCCACATCAATCAAGCATTTTCTAAACAAAAAGAAAACAGGGTGTGTGTTCAAATTCCCAGACCTAAAGTTTTGGTATCAATATCAGTGTCAGCCTTCTTACATGCGCTTAAATATACCCGCATAAAAGCACAGTAAAATCACTTGAAAACGAAAAAAGGAATGGGTATAAAGTGTGGCCAGCTACTAAGTGATTTCTTTGCAATTTCCTAAGTGAATATAAAAGAGCAGACACCTGAAATAATTTGCAAACCACTGTAACCCAGACCTGAAGAAACATAAAATACGAGCAGAGTTTGGAAGGAAAAGGTGGTCAAGTCAAGCATAGCTGTTCCTTCCAAGGTCTCTGTAAGGGAGTGGGATGTTAAATATTGGAAGAGAGAAGAGGGCAAACTAGAGAAAAGGTATGATTTTGACTGGAAGGAGAACTTCCTTTGGAAATTTCAAGGATTATTTAAAATTCTTATCTAAATCAAGTTCCCTTCTGAATTTCTTTCTCTTATAATTGAACAAGTGTTAAATTGTATCAGGCTGTCACAGCTGTTCCAATACATGAACCACACTTATAGTAACAGCTTTCGTTACACATTTTTGTGGAGTGGTTTCCAGCACACTGCGATCAGAGATTGCATATTTTTATACTACTTGCATACTGAAAATAAACCCAACATTTTAGGTTATTTTTCTCATAGTGCATCTGGCATGTATGATTTCCAAAAGACAAAGAGGCAATTGTGATTTCATACCTACTGATCTGAATACACCTTGTTTTATTTTTGTATATTACTCTGTTTTGGGTCTAAAAAAAAAAAAAGGAACACTTATGTTGGGTCAATAAAGAAGTCCTGAAAAACTGCAGCTACCTTAACCAAGTCATTATCCATGGGCCAAATGCTAATGCAATTTTTTCTACTTTCAGAGTATCTTTAAGACGACATATCAAATATCCAAATATCATATGGGTTCGAAGGCTATGCCATGTTACTCGGTCAGAGCCATTAAGGAAAGAAACATGAAAAAATCAACACAGTCAATTCTTTTAATTAAATTGTTTCAGATTCAAAAGCAATTGTTCTTTCAGCCCTGAGTAACAGTAGTGTTTCCAACCACAGGTGACTGTTCCCAAAGTGCCCACAGTCCACAACTTCAGCTGTTGCTTGGGGAAATATTCCAATATTTGCAAAACACAAATTCTCAAATGCCTTTATTTAAACTAAAATAAATACACAACGCTTCAGAGACACTATACAGAGAATAATCATCTTTCTGCATAAGTAAAAATAACTGTGTTTGCCTGAATAGTTTTTGAATTAAATATCCACATGCTATTGTTTCAGAAACTATAAAAGAAAACGATAGCCATCTGTTGCTTATTGTCCTTTTTCCAGAATTAGATCTTAATTAGCTGCAAATGCCTTATCTTTTCCCAATTACCACAGTACACACGTTGTCTAAATTTTGCCTCTTGTTGTGCAACCCTCTAAATTAGTAGATTCAAAATTAGCCAGTTATAGCAATGCTTCTCACTTTAAATTTTAATAATAAACAGAGACATCTCCTTTCTTTTTTTTTTTTCCCCTAGACCCTCCCTCTTTTCTGAAAACTGAAGGCTGCTGCTGAAAGGATTGAAAATCTGGAAAGAGTTTGGGGTGGACTGGCCAACCCCCTTTCATTTCCTTCAGATGTTTACAATCTAGCACCTTTCTGAAGACAAAGATGGGAAAAAAGCTATTTTTCCCTTTGACTGAAGGGTGAGACAGGGGGGTATTAAAAACTGATCAATGTAATTTTTTTCTCAGAAGTATTTGCACATCTGTGAAATAATGTAATTTATAAAAAAAAATCTTATATGACATTCATGATTATAGCCTGATCTGGAGAATTATTCAAATATAAAATTAAATGTTCAAAACTGTGCTATGCTGTGGATGGCTGAGCTTATGTCAGCTGTGCATCAAACTTATAGAATTTTATTAAAAGTGTAAAAGTGAGCCTTTCTAGACCTCGCTGAATCTCTGCACAGGGAAGGTGGTGTTTTTAAAGAAAGTGTGATGATCTACTTCTTTTTGTTTGTTTCATTTTCTTTTGATAAGCCTGCCAGGGTCTAGAAATGCTCTACCACACTCTTCAAAAACAGTAACAACAACAACAAAACAGGGGTGGGGGAGGGCTACTGGGTAATAATGGAAATGTTCTGCGAGGCAGATTGAATTTTATTATTGCAGAAAAATCTGCGACTTAAAGGAAAGTTACAAACATTTAAAGTAAATTCTTCTGTTTGGGTGAAATTGCTTGAGATATAATATGAACCATCTGTAATTTACCTGGGCTGCCCTATTAAACAGGCACGCTACTTTCACTCTCAGACCCCCATTCGCCCACTCCCATTCAAAAACAACAAGTACCCCCAACTGACTAAGGGAAATTTGCCCTCCAAATGCACAGTTTTATAAAAACAAACTTTCCCTGACTGAGTGTTAAAGCAAAGTTTTCATCCTTATTTACATGGCTTTGCATTGTCAGCTCGAAACACATCTGCCTGTAAGGGAGGAATTCAATGAAATATCTGTCAAATTCATATTCATCCTGTTTCTTACAGAATCAATTCGAGGTAACAAACAGTCAAGATATTTAAATTAATTGGAGCCCAGAAAATAAAAGACCAATAAAGCTCTTTGAAGTCACAGACTGAAACTCACACCCCAAATTCTGGTTACTTCCCACATCTCCTATATTTTTTAGTAAAATGCATTTCTAAAGCACTTATTGTGAATTAAAGGTTTCGAAATGGACCAGAAATCATTTATGGATTAATATTATCAAATTTTAAGTAGAAAAAAAATACAATTCCTGATAATTTTATGGCACAAATTAGTAGTCAGATGATCTCAAAAAACAAAGCTCACATTAGGAAGAAAGGGATCTGCAGTTGCTGTTTTTAAAAAACACGAGCAAAATAAGGGCAAAGATATTGTTTCTGCTGCCTAAGACAGACGGACTTTAATAACACTTAACAGAATGATGCACATAATGATCTCAGAAAGCACTTCTTATGCCTCATCCATCATGCCGAGGAGAAAATGAAGCCTTCGACAGCATTAGGAATTATTCTAGATCTTGTCAGTAATTCGCAGCTCCTCCGTAGTATCACAACACAAATGTGCGTGTGTGAGACACTGACCATTAATCTAGGAGTTTTTTCTACTCACAACAGCATGCCGAGAATGTATCAATTGTTTCATGGAGAAATAGCACATTTGAAGCCACACTAAATAAAACAAGAAAAACCAGGGAGATATATGGATAAACAAACAGTGTGTTAAGGAATGAAAATGTTTTCTAACACTATGAGAGAAATCAAAGCCATGTCCCTAGTGCATGGGCTAGGTGAATTGTGAACTATAAATGTCCCAGCTCAAGAGCCAGACTCTCACTGATTAAAAGTTTCTATAAAGTCGCAACATACTGTCAACATCCTTAAATAATAAGCCTGCATGTAATGAGAAGATGATGGGCTTCTTTTCTGTCCTGAAGAATGACGCAAAAAGATCCACTTTCTGTCCTTCAGGCAGAAAATCCAAGTGAGCACCTAGGTTGTTTCACTCATTTCAAAGTTCTCATGGGGTGCAAAAAATGGAGCAGGGCATCCTGAAGATGAATAAAATTACCAGCCTATTCACCCATATCTCTAGCTCCAACAGTATGTCAGTGGCGAAACCAATTTGAACTCCCAAACCTCACGATAAAACAAACAACAGACTTTGGCAGCATTTTCCTCAAAATAAGCTCTGTTCTTAAGAGTATGATGACTATTCTAAAATAGACTCTGCTCCAGAGAAAAAGGTTTATAAATATTTGCAAAACAAACTCTTAAAACATTCCTCTGAGTCCACTCCAAATTGATTTCTGTACATGCACTGTAAAGATAAAAGTTGACTGGATGTCTGGTTTATGATAAATTAAGACGGTTTAACTTCCAGCAATCATATACCCCACACAGATGTCTTTCTGTGAAGTTCTGTGAGCTATTCGACAACCAAAAAAAGGCAGGCACTTGTCAAATGGAAGGAAATGCATGCTTCTTTCAGTGGCTGGCGGGCAGCAGGGAAGGAAGGGCAACGACAAATACACAGGTGAGAAAATGTAAATACAAACCAACAGTAATAATCACTATGTTTAACGTAGTAGAATGCAGGTTTCCCCTTAACAATTACCTGAAGTATGTCAGAGAACTAAAAACAGGCCAAAACCACTTAGAAATTGGGGTGCAGTCTCAAGAGTTCATCTCATTTTCAATACTCAAAATAGGAAAGGTTTTATTAACAAGCAAATGAACAAAAAACCATTTTGCCCCTTTGGAAGGATGGACAAATTTCAAGAGAACACAGAGGTGCTACGTAGGCAACTCAGGTGGGCTACTTCACCCAGCACCCTGAGCCCCAGCTCAGAAAAACAGTTTATTATTCACAAGTAACAAATTCAAGGGCAGGATAAAAACAGAGCTCCCAGGAAGTGAATACTGCCTGGTCCCCTCCCTCTCCATCTGCATCAACCCACCTTCCCGGGCCTCCCTTCCCTCATCCCCCACCGAAAGCTATAAAGCAGAAATGTCACTAAGAGCATCACCATGGTCTGGCAATGGACAGATATTTATACTGAATAATGCTCACGTCAGGAATGAGTAAAACCAGGTTTAAAATGGAGGTTTTCACAAAATAATGAAGAGGAAATGTCATGCTAGCTGCAGTAACCGCATAAATTGTGCTTATTCACTCATTATCCTTTCCCCTCCCCTTCCCCCATGGAAACATCATTTTTATTTTTCAAATCTACATGCATCCAAGAGAGCATGGCTTTCACCATAGTTGCTGCTCTTTCAGAGCCAAGGACTAAACACAAGGATGATTTTTTTTAAAGATTAAAAAATAATAAATAAAAGCATGGCAATGGCAACACATTTCCTTACGGATTTCAATTCCAAGAGGTAAACAGGATTCCCCAAACAAAATTACCTGGAGTTTAACTTTTACTTTCTCTAATTGAACTACAGAGAGAATGACAGCTAAAAAGGTCACCTGCTCAACAGTAAAAACAAAACAAAACAAAACAAAAAAACACTCCTCCTTGAGCCCTAGGAAGGACAGGAAAAGTGTTTACATTTCAATCGTTGAGATGCCCATCCTGAAAAGAATCACAAAAGAATACTCAAGAAGATCTTTCTGTGGCAGCTTTCTGAGGAGGTATCAGGGCCAGAGAAGGCAGCCACATGGGGGTTAATTGTAATACAGACAATTCAGTGAGGACTAGGTGCGATGATCCACTTTGGAGGTCTAGATTTCAGGCAAAAAACAAACAAACAAACAAAAAACACGAACCCAAAAAAAACCCCAATACCCATAAGGATCCCTGTCCCCTCTACAAAAAAAAAGAAAAAAAGAAAGAAAAAAAAAGTCCCGTAAACCTCTGCTGTCTGGCAGCAAGCCTGCATACTCTCTAGCGCCGAGATAAAGACCCAATCTGCTCATCAAACACCTCCAGGCTCCTCCATCTAATAGGAACAAATTGGCAATGACTGCCCAAGCTAGTAACACAGGCCCACTGATTTGTAGATTGATACAGAGGCCTAATGATCCCCTTGGGCAGATCAATAGGAACAATCCTCATCCCTGCCTCTCTTCTTTATTGGCCTAGAAGACTAAGGCAAGGAGAAAGCAGGATGTAGAGGAGGCGGCAGTACCACCTGGGGACAGATGGAGAAGCAAGGATGCAGGTGTTGATGTGTAGGAGGAAAGCCACTCCAGACCAGCACTCAGGAACTTTTTTCTGACTATCTTGATTCATTCTCTGTATCTGGCAGGCAAAGGGTGTAAGAATAGGACACAAGATACTTTTCTATTAATAGTAGCTGTGCACAGCATTCGGTGAGACCCAGCTTAGAGTAAGCATGGCTACCTCCATCTGGGAAAGGGGAAGAGGAACGATGCAAACCCAAGTGCCCCTCTAAGAAGATGAACCGGGTGGACAGAAAATGCCAGAGGTGTGGATGAGAGCAAGTCAAAGAGGGTGAAGATGTGATGTTCCATCTTAGGAAAAACTTAGAACAGACAAATGTGAAGTGCCTATGATCAAAGAGGGCCAAGCAACGATGATCGACATTTTTAAATATCATACAAAGAAGGCAAGTGGATTTATCAGCTGTATCGCTTGAACATGCTTAAAGCACCCTCTGCCCTTGCCTAAGTTGGCCAGCTCGTCCTCACACATGGGGCTTTTCCTCCCAACGCTTCACCTTTCTCTTTAGTGCCCTATCTGAGCAGGTTTTCTAGAAGCTGACGGTAGCTCACTCTCACACTGACTCTTCTTCCTCCTTGTGCAGACCAACACCCTCCTCCTCACCCCTAGAGTTAGGGCTTGTTTTCCATTTGTATATTATTCTTGCGAATAAAATTATCCAATTAGGAAATCCATTTAAAGTCCTTAACAATAACAGGGAAAAACTAATGGAGTTGCTTTGGATTTTCTTTTTCAATAAATTAATGTTAGTGATGTTCTGTGGATTCTTAAGTGCTCATTTATATCATCAGGGTTATTGCACACATAACAATTAGTCCTAAATTTCTATACTGATTTGTCTATACTATAGGAAGTCTGTCCTCCTGAAGAAGCAGTAGCTGAGACTAATCAAAGGAAAACTTACTAGCAGACAGAATGAATTTGACTTCTAAAACAAATAAATCAACGCAGTCTAAAAATCTTTGTAGTTTGATTTTATATTCTTTTTCTACTTTTAATTATGGGAGAGTTGTTTTTTTTTTTTTAAGCCTCTCCTTTCTTCCCCCACAAATCCTTTTACAACTACTCCATGCACATTTGCAGGTGTTGCATACAAAATAGCCAAAAGGAAAGGGAAAAAATGTTCAGATTTTACTCCTGCATTCAGACCTGCAACTAGCCGCCTGAGAATTTGCTTTGTTCAGTAATCAGTCTGGTTTGGTTTTGTTATTAAAGGGAGATAACACTGAATGCCAGAGATGAAATTGCATTTTCTTTACCGTCAACGGTTGAAACACTTACCATCCCACCGATCCCAGTGAAAGATTTTTTTTTTTTTTTTGTAATAATAAAAATGTTTCTAATCTCGACCTCCCTCTTTTTCTGGCTGGGGTGGGGGGGTACCACATGAAAAATACAACTGAAGCTACAGGGAAAAACCTTGGTATCCCAGCCCACTGTAACATCACAAATGAGTAATCTCTTTCCTGCATGTTGTATCCTCCTTTTTAAATAAAAGCAAACGGAGAGCGGCGTTACATTTTGACAGTGAAGGGTTTGCACTGATGGACCAAACAATCACGTGCACTGGAGCTGCAGTACTGACCACTTAAAATTCAAATTTCACACTAACGATAAGTGTAATCATGGCAATCAGCATCACCACCACCACCATCACCATCATCACAATAAAAAGATGCATTCTGTTAGCTGGTGACATCAATCAACTGTGTGCTGAAGATCAGAAGCGGCGCTCCCCTCTTGCTCTCTCGCGCTGTCTTGCTGCCCCCCCACCTCACCCACCCCCACACCCCCTGGCACCCCCACCCCCCTGCTCTGAGAAGTGATCACATTTAATTCATTGCATCATTATGTCATCTCCATACTAATCTCTGCCCTCACACCTCCGCCACTTTGACATGCAAATGAGCTAGAAAAAAGCCACACATTAATATAAAAAAGTCACAGCAATCATGTCTGATTTCCTGCCTTCCAGCCCCACAACACTCCCTCCAATCCCCACCTCTCCCCCCATCTCTCTTTCCAGCACGCTGTGCTGGTGATCACAAGAAACAACAGCAATCTGTTGAAGATCAGACGCTAAGGCAGGGAGGTGGGGAGAAGGATACAACACATACACGTGTCAGCAACGCGGCCCAGGCAGTCCTATTTGCATATTCACATGAGTTCCATTCTCAGATTGCTTATGCAGGAAAGAAGTTAGGTAGCTCCCCCACCCACCTACCCTCCCCGAGCCATAAAGAAACAGCTCTGGGATGGGGGGGGGGAGGAGGAGAGAGAGAGAGAGAGAGAGAGAGAGAGAGAATACATGAATGGAAAGGGAAAGAGAGAATGTGAGGAGAAAGGGGAACGGAGAGAAAGACACAGAAAGAGACAGAGAGAGGGAAGGAAAGAAAAGAAAAGAAAGACTGTCCACATCTGCCTTACCTCAGCTAGCTTGCTTTCTGTTGCTCTTAAAAGGAATTCCCTGTGGTTCCTTTAGAATTTTTGAGAACCATCCTTCAGGATTTTTACTTCTCTCTCTCTTTCTCTCTCTCTCCCACTCTCTCTCTCCCTCTCTCCCTGTCTCTCTCTCTCTCCCCCTCTCTCTATCTTCCTCCTCCTCCTCTTTCTGTGTTGTGACTGGGTTTATAAAAAAAAAAAATAAAAAGACAAGTCCATGTTCAGCTAGCAGTCAAGAAGGCATCATGAAGTCCTGGGCTATAGGGGGAGGGAAGAGAGGAGGGGAGGGTCACAGCTTAATGCTTTACAAAGGAGAACCTGGAGTCTGTTTTTAAAACATCCCTCTCACATACAATGACTAGCCAAGACAAAAATATACGTACTATATGTATACATAGAGACATATGAACATTTTCACCAGTAACTCAGATGTCAAAAATGTTAAGACTGTGATGCAAACAAATGTAGGAAAATTATGAGTCATTGTGAAAACCCCATTGCGGAATCACTTTGCTGCTGATTGCAGAGGGGACCAGGCAGCTAGGGGCTTTATTTGCTGAATCACATTTGTAGCAATACCTGGGTAATAAGGGACTGGCTTGAGATGCGGTTTCAAGCTGCTGAGATGAATTTCCCAGCTTTGATCAGTTTTCACCAGTACTTTTGTGGTAATAAAAATGTGTGAACATGTCCACAAATTTTCTTGCAACAACTGAGAAAAAAAAGAAAGAAAGAAAGAAAGAAAGAAAAAAAAAAAGAAAAAAAGAAAGAAAGAGAAAGAAAGAAAGAAAGGAAGAAAGAGGAAGAAAGGGAAAGGAAGGAAGGAAGAAAAATTGCAATTAAATATAAATGCAAGCTGATGTAACTAATAATAATAGGTCTGTTTAAATATTCCTTATGAAGTGTAAAATTGGTATGAATTAAAAACATAGAATGATTCGTGCAAAATGAAGCTGATTTTCTAGTGGCCTACTGTATAATATTATCCTAATTGACTTTATTAGCTCCGGTGAAATGTTACTGTCCCTCCAAGGAACCTGCCTTCGAAGACGAGTGAGCCGCTGCAGCACTGATGAACAGCAGCTGATTCAAAGAAATTAAGTGCTAGTCTGTTAAGTGAAAGGAATAAAAACATTTTCAAAATACAACAAATGGTGTGTAGTTCAATTCCATTTCTCAACCAGTTCATTTCAACTAGCAAAGACAAAAAGGCATCCGATATGGTGAGAAACTTTAATAGAAATATAATTCTAACTGGCCAGAGGGATGCTTTTGCAAATTGGTTTTGAACATTAATTCTAAACTTAAATGGTATGAACAATGTTTCCCTGTAAAAGGAAAGAAAAAAAAAAAGAAGATGCATAGTGAAGTTTTAAGTCCCTTAAAATTTGTGCTTGTGAGCATCCAGTAACTAATAGGGGCATTATAAAAAGGATAATTATAAAAGCAATGTAAAAATATGAATTACAGCAATTTACATACAACACACAAGGACCCAAATGTGGGTCATTATCTAGATCATGACATATTACATATGAGAGTACACCATTTTATATGTACAAATGATTGTGCAAGGTAAAGAAGGAAGGAGTTTAAAAGACATTAGTGTTCACACGAATAAAGAAATTGGGGACCAGTTGTTGAGGATGGTTAAGTAAATGCCAAAATAAAAATTGTTTCTTTATTCGAAACATAACTCTTGGCAGACACACATCAGAGAAATTAATTTCTGTCTCTCGGAGAAACTATGGAAAGAGCAATGTTATGTATTCATGGCTTGAATGTGAAAAGGAGGGGGGAAATGCAATTTTAAGAATCTGGCCCTAATGCACAAATTATAGTTCTCTACCCAAAATTGATAAAAAAAAAAAAAATCTATGACCAGACTCATCAGTGAGTCCCCAAAATAAAGAGAAAATAACCAAAACATTAGACCAAGGAACGTTATATTTCAATATTATCATATGAATTAAATGTAATCCTTGAAGCGACTAGTCCCTGGGGTCACATATTAGGCCTGCCCCCCCACCCTCACCCCCCCCTTTTTTTTTTATTTAATAGAGGTCATCCAGGCTGAAAAGCAAAACCCAAATGAAAAGCATCTTCAGTGTGCTTATAACATGAGCTGCAAGGGGTCAGGCTGCGTCTTGTATGGCCTCATAAAAAATACATAACCAGACAGTCTAATAGTATTTCTTTGCATTCATTTTTTGGATGGGGGATGGGGGCTGGGGGCTGGGGAGAAAAAAGGGTTGATATTTGTAGCCATGATGAAAAAAAAATCAAAGAGCACAAAAATACACTTTTAAAAAGAGGAGAGTTAATGTTTTTCTTTTGTGAAGTGCAATTCTAAAATGAGATTAATTTAAAATATATATTGATCTCAATTTTTTAAGACAGTAAAAGGTGTATAAACGTGTGTCTATATTCCCTATTTTTTTTCTGCTAGTCAAGTTAATTGGAAGCTTAGCTACATTAGGCCCCTCTTCCAGTGAATGTCTTCAACACAGTAAATACTTATTTAAATATGGACTTATAAAACACACTTATTTCAGATGACTTCTAAAAATGAAACAACAATGAGGAAAAAAAAATACCTTGCTAGGGGTTTCTGCTTTACCTCAATACAGAGAACCTAAGCAGACATACCAGGAGAGAAGGAGGAGGGGGGTTAGAGGGAAAGAGAAACGGGAGGGGAAGAGGCGAGAAAAACGGTGGATAGCAATTGAACAACAAAAACAGCTCTCAATGCTGGAAAGATGAGAGAAGCTCTAAATGTATGCTTTCCCCTCCCCCTCACTTCTTTCCTCCCAAATATAGCCCAGAGATGAGTGACCCTGCTGGGGAAGATGGAGGCAGAGAGGTGACCCTGCGCTAACCAGCCTGTTAGAACTAATAAGGTGTTCTCCTAAGGCACTCCACTGACATTAGGGCAGCGTGGAGATCACTCTCCTTGTTATTGCCCATCCTCAGCTTGAAATTTACTACTCCTTTGCATTATTAAAGAGACAGCTCACATCCAATATGGGACAGAGAAGATTTGGGGAAGACAAATAACTCTGCATTATTTTTATTTAAATGTTATGTTTGTATTCAGTAGTCCAGATATTAAAAATCTACGCTTTTACAACATAGCCATGTGAATCATCTGCCATTGGTGACTCCCACTGAGATAGTGAAGTGGCAAGAAAAGAAGTCTGGTTTTATATTTTTACATTCTCCTTCCCCACTCCAACTGTGGTGGGGGTGGTGGGGAGGGGTGCATAGAATAGGAAGAGCTATTCAAAGGTGCCTAATTTTGGTAATACCTTCAGCGTGGCCTTGTGATCCACCATGGGCAATCAGCTATGAAGTTTTCATAAATAGGACTTAGTCTGTAACCAAATATCCCACTTAGAACTTCATGGCTCTTAATCATGACAAAGGGGGTAAACATTTAGGGTTTCTACATAATATGTTTTAAGGATGGGCTTATGTTCCTACAAAAACTTAGTTTGCTTGAAAAGCGTGGTGTTATCAAGACTTAAAGGTATGTGGAAGTCAGGAGATGCCACCTTCCATCTAGTCTAGCTACCCTCACATGGAGGGCACAGATGGTTGGCTCATGATATAACTCAAGAGCATAAGTGTTTAATTAGGATTTTAGGCAAAAATATTATAACACAAAGGTCTTTCTTCCAAGGTATCACTATGCCAAAGTGAAAAAATTTATTTGTCCAAATAATGATCATCCTAATAATTGATCATAGAGAATTAAACAATGGGCAAATGGACACAAGGACGATTTTATTAACTTTGCCCTTGGTTGTTTTAATTTGTGGTGTTAAGAAATACAGTCTTTACTGGATAAAGGTTTAAAAGTAGTCAGAATATTTCTCCAAGGGGCGCCTGGGCGGCTCAGCCGTTAAGCGTCTGGCTTTGGCTCAGGTCATGATCCCGGGGTCCTGGGATTGAGCCCCGCATCGGGCTCCCTGCTCAGTGGGAAGCCTGCTTCTCCCTCTCCCACTCCCCCTGCTTGTGTTCCCTCTCTCGCTGTGTATCTCTCTGTCAAATAAAAAGAAAGAAAAGAAAAAAGAAAAGAGAAAAGAGAAAAGAGAAAGAAAAGAGAAAGAAAAGAGAAAAGAGAAAAGAGAAAAGAGAAAAGAGAAAAGAGAAA
>NW_027397099.1:3881319-3921422 GCF_003265705.2 Callorhinus ursinus
AAGGAGAAAAAAGAAAAGAAAAAAGAAAAGTATTTCTCTAAATCCACCTGAGAGGTATTTCTTTGGAAATGTGCACAGGTGCAGCATGACTCCATCAAGATTGAATGTAGGCAGCAGTGATAAGAAGAAAGAAATACTGGACAACATAGTAATTGTTGATTACTCAGTTAAGATCTTATTTTCCTCATAATCCTAAAAGTTTGCTTAAAAAAAATATGAACATCTGAGCACAGAGAACCAGGGTATATTCCCATTTCATAAAGATACATACTTTGACCAGAATAAATTTCTAAGTGCTTTCTGATTTTTTGTACCCTCTCATTTCATCTTCAGTAAAGACTAGCCACTGAAAATACTACCTTACAAACAGGAAACCTACCACTCACTCCTCTTGGCAGTCATAGATTGGTTTAAAATCATCTCCAACAGGATGACAGCATGGCCTTGAGTTGGGTGATAATGTAATCTGATAAATT
This sequence comes from Callorhinus ursinus, assembly GCF_003265705.2. NCBI lineage: Eukaryota > Metazoa > Chordata > Mammalia > Carnivora > Otariidae > Callorhinus > Callorhinus ursinus. The sequence continues at coordinate 3,881,796 of NW_027397099.1, forward strand.
TAACAATGGAGAGGAAAGACTACTAATCAATAAATATATGCTGAATAAACAGTCGACAATCAATTGAAGACACCCAAGGATGCTTTCATTATAATCTGTAGGAAAAACAATGTGATCAAAGCAACTCTACAAATGGACACTTACCTCTTGAATGGAATTCCATTGAACTGACCAATAGAGATCATATGCTACAATAGACCATTCTTAATCTTCAGTCTGAATTTGGAGCAATGACCTAAACAAATTATTCCAAAATGTCTTGGGGAGAATCTGTTCATGTTGAAATTCTACATCACTGGATGTAGAATTTCTTTGTCATTTTGTAAACTCAATCAATGACTTGTTGCCATAGGTAGTTCATTAGTTCAGGTTCAATACCCTTTGTTACAAAGTGATTTGCATGGCATAGGTATTTGTTGTGACTGAACACAAATACACAAATAATTACCATCAGACTACTGGCATACTGTAAGGGAAGGCCCATTAAGAATCAACATCTTCAAAAGAGAGGTCTAAGTAATAATTAGACAGGCTTCTCCTGCTACATAACAGCTTTAGAACACAATACATGTTTTGGAGTGAATTAATTCGTGAGCCACCAATCAAAAACCAGAATCAGGTCTACTTCCCGTGCTTTGTGCAGGACCCAGTACCATTATTTATTCACATGCATTCAGGTAGCTAGATGCTAAATGGTTCAATCAAAACACATGAATGGGGCCCTGAGAGTTAGAAGTCCTGTGTCCTAGGCCTGGCACAGCCATTAGGCTACTGTGTGAACTTGGGAATATCACTTCACTTCTCTTGGTTCCCCTTTCTTCATATATAAAATGAGCAAACCATGGGGTTCTGGTCAATAAGATCTGTTTACATCCCTTCAGAAGATGTGTAATAATTGAAATTCCCTTTCCTTTCAAGTTAGAGTTTGAGAGCCTCCAAGTATATGTAGAGTGAGCATAAGATCAGTGGTGATGAGTCCACTCCGGACCCAGACCCACAGTCAGCTACCACAGGTCCTCCAACATCAGAGCTTTAAGTTATCTTGTTCACAGTCCTGTGGAGTTCAATGCATAATCATCATAGGCCTTTGCTTAATACCAAAAGCCAAAAAGGGGGAAGAGATGTTGAAATGAAGCTCATGAGGTGGTTAAAATAGTATTTATTATGCCAAATTGCCTCAAGAAGTTCACAGGATATATTTACCTGACAAAAATTCTTCTATAGAATAGCAAATATGTCTAGTACTTGAAAAATGTTCAAATAAAATATATGAATATATGTACACATACAAGCAATGATATCCCATTTGGCTTTTAATTGGGACTTTTCAGTCACTATGATTTCTTTAGAGATGGGAAACTCCAAATCTCCCTGACTTCATCATTTAAAGCACAAATACAAAATTATACAAAATTAACTTCCATAGTATAAAATCTAAGAATTTCAAGATATCAGATTATGAAAGCAAATTTTACCTCTTTTATACTTTTCATTTCCAAAACTACATATGAAAATAATGTCATTTTTCCCTTTTTTGACAAATCACTTTTTCCTTTCATAATTTCTTCTGTGTAAATTTAAAAAGTATTTACCACTCATTAAGTGAAAAAAAGGCAATATTTGTTTATATTTACCATCATTAATGATGGTTTTAAAATAAAATTTATAATATAATCCTTAATAATGTACTAATCTAAGATGAAATAGTTTTCACTTAAAATTATCTCTTCATAATATACCACACAAAAATGATGAACTGATTTTTAAAATTCCTAAGAGGGTTGACAAGATTATAAATTACTATGAAAATGGTCTATGGGTCAAAAGAGGTTGGGAAATGCTGATCTCTGAGGTCTATTTCAGCTCTAAAATTCTATATTTTAAATGAGACACCTCTGACTTTTCTAAATTAGTGGAAAGTAAACTTGCAAAGACTGCCAAATCCCCCATCACTCCACTAGATTCTTCCAAATTCACATGAATGTAACATACCAAGTCTAAAAACTTAGATATATGAAAATCTGGAAACAGGAAAAATACATAAGTGCATTTTAAATGTGAACTTATCCACTTTATCTTATCTTTCCACATTCTTTGCTGGGTTGCTAATTTACTTTATTCAGTGTGCCATTTGATCTTAAAAACTTGTAAGACAATAGCCTGCATATACTGGTGTACTCTGGCAATGAACTGGATTTAAAAAGTTCCTAGATTTCTAAATGAAATTTTCAGCAACACCATTCAAGTCACTGAGAATATTCTTTTAAAGAAAAAAGCCAGTGAAAGGAGCAAGAAAAGAAACAAGATCATAAGGCATCCCCAATCTTTGAACTCGTGGATCAGAAGAGGAGAGGTGAGGCTGCTGCCGGCCAAGAGGGGACACTCAGGGACACTTACGGGAGAGAGTTTGGATCTTAAACAAAATTACATCATCTGTGAAAAACAGGTTTCAGAAAGAGCTGGATTACAGCTGGTCCTAGGCTTTTAGTGTTATGTAACAGAGTATACCAATATTTTTCTGTCAAGAGCCAGAAAGTAAATATTTTAGGTTTTGCAAGCCACACAGTCTCATCACAACTATTCAACTGCCACTGTAGTAGAAAAGCAGCCATAGACAATACTAAACCAGTGAGCATGGCTGTGTTCCAATACAACTTTATTTATAAACAAGGTAGGCGGGAAAGACTCAGCCTGCAGTTTGCTAAGATGTGGTCTATAATACCTTTTTAAATGATGCAGTTGAAGGATGGAATAATGGGTGGAGATGTCCAACAGAAGAGAAAGAATTAGAGAATCTTAATGACTGCAAATACATAAGATTTTAAACCTTTTTGATTAGCATTTGGAATCTCTATCTGGACTAATAACAACATATATATGCATAAGATTCACCCTTTCAAAGTATAGTAAATCTGTCAGAACTAACCCCCTGATGAAGCAGATCAATTCATATTAGTTCCACTTTACAGATAAGGAAATTGAGGCTGAGAGACCCAGATTTCTCAAAGATTTGTGAGTCGGTAAATGGCAGAGCTAGCACTGGCCTTTGGGTTTTCAGATACTTCTGAGTGCTCCTTCAAATGAAATTACTGTTTAAAATACATGTGTGCACACACACACATGCCACCCCCACACACAGAGTTTGTTTTCAAGACAAATTAATGCCATAGAGTAAAAATTTACTACCAGAATCAGGGTGTTTATGAGAAGCTTAGAAAATAACTAAAATAAGCAATAAAATAAGCTAAGTATAAAGTATCAATTGGCAAATTTAGTCGGGTTCAGCTATCGAAGTTTCTTGGGCTGAACTAAATAATGTGCAATGTTATCTCAATTCTAAAATGCTTTGGGAATCACTATTTTTTGTAACAAATACCTGATAGCTTCTTTTGAAAAATCAACTCTGCATATGATCAGGGTAGCAGAAACATCCACTTCACAATGAAACTTCCTTCCATTTCAATTCTCTTTATCCCTGTCCCCCACTGCATTCATTCAAGTAACATACTCATGTGCTACACTGAAGTTTTACAAAGTTGAAAAGTCCAAAATACAAAATTATCATCCACATCTACTATAATAGTCGTGTAGAATTCTTTATACTATAAAGACAAACTTTCTTTTTTGCAGTGATTATTGAGAGCCATTTTCACAGAGTAAGACAAATTCCTAAGTTACCTCGTAAACTGAGCTTTTGATTTGGCGTCATGATAGTGTGGCAGATTAACTTGTTTCTTTAATAGCATCCAATGAGAGGGTATTAAGGAGGGTACATATTGCATGGAGCACTGGGTGTTACATGCAAACAATGAATCATGGAACACTACATCAAAAACAAATGATGTACTATATGGTGACTAACATAGTAAAAATAAAATTTAAAAAAAAGTATCCAATGAGAAAAAAGTAAAGGCCAATTTAATATATAATGATAGGTTCTTGTCAAAGATTTCATAGGACAGTGCAGAAGCAAAAGTTCTGTGGGAAGTGAAATGGAGGAAAACGGTGGGAAACTGGAATCCTCACATATGGCACATACTAAAATCCCAAAGAACCTCTACCATAACAGTTCCACTGTAATATTTCTACTTTAAATTAATAATGAGACCCCCCATATTTACACATAAGAACTGGCAAAAATTCATTTTCAAGGAGTGTAGAAAATAATAGTGAAGAATTTTTCATTAAAGCACATTTTTAAACTTCAATATTGTATTTTGAGTAGCACTATCAAATTGAATGGGTCATCAAAATGATGGATCAGTGATTTAAAATGAACTCAGTGTGTAAAAGGGAAAATAACCACAACACTGAAAATTATTAAAACAATAATCCCATCAGGCTCAAAATTCAGAGTCAACTTAATAAGTATCAAATACGAAAATACATTTTTTCTGTGACTAAAACCACCATCAGTGCTTTAGTTTCAGCAAAACATCACAGAGAACATTAAATTAATGTTGTTAATTTAAACTTTAATGGTTTATATAGGAAATTTATATAGTAATCTGTAAATTAGTTTAGGCTTATAGCTGTATAAAAGCTATACGCATAGGAAATTAATGCCTAATTTAATGTTTGTCCAAATTTAAATAATATATCATATAAAATGGCTAAAAATAATTTCCATCAATACCAGGAGTCCAAAAGAATACAGTTTAACAAGAACCAGATGTGGTTCTTTAAGAGAAGAGTTGGGCGTGCACAGACCTTTCCTATCAGGCAGGCTTTTCTTCTCCTACAAGGTCTGGAACGGAAGGAGAACCTCTAAGAGCTCCTGGAGGCTGACTAATTAAAAGTCATCCTTAGCATGATTCCTCAGCTGTCCAGCTACAGGTATGAGCGGCAGCCACCCTTGTATCCCTCTGCCCCCAAGAATCCCATTTGCCTATTTTATATGTCTCTGCATATCTAATGATAACAGAGTTACTATTTTATGAGATTTTCTTACCATGACTACCTTTTGCAAGTATCTCAAAATATACTCCCTATGCCTAATTTATACTTATAGTAAGGTTTTTTTTTAAATAAGGTGCAATTAGAAACTGCTCTATAACTTAAGAGAAAACACAGTTCAAAGCAATTCAGTTCAATATATACCAGCACTTACTAGGTAAAAGACATGTACAAAGCATTAAGGATAGAGAACTAAATTAGGTTAATGGTCTCTACACCAAAACACAGAAGCAGGTCACATTTCATTCATAATCCAGTGTCTGTTAGGATATTTCAAGCCACCAAGAGAAGAGAAAAAAAAGTCTTAAAAAATTTGGTGGTAGTGTTGTCCATAAAAATACAACAGGTTATTTTTTTTAATCGTAATGACAAAAGTGATTATTAAGAGTTCATGAGCATCGTCCTAAGCAAGCTGCATGTATTATCTCATTTAATACTGAGAACACTTCATAAGGCAAGTGTAACTATTACCTCCATTTCTTAAACCTGTTTTCTTTCTTTTTTTAAGATTTTATTTATTTATTTGAGAGAGAGAGGGGGAGAGCACAGAGGGAGAGTGACAGGAGGAGAGCACAGAGGGAGAGTGAGAGGGAGAACCTATTCTAAAGCCCGTTTTTTGATAAAACATCAATATTCTTTGTTTTACATCAAAACTAGCGTGCCTGTAAAATGTCACCACATCTTCCCCCAATTCTCTTTCTTTGCATTTTGATACTGACAAAATGAAACTGGGATCATAATATTTTTGTCACACTGCACAGTGACTGCTACCAAAATTATGTAACCTGTTCTAAAGCCCATTTCCTGCAAGTACCACCATCTAATTTGTCAAGTCCCCTAAAGGAACCAAGGCACGTGGGAAACAGATGGAGAAAAGCACAGTGGAGTAGGAATGGAAAAGAGATTTCACTTGAAGAGAGGGAGAGGAGAAAGCCCAATGTGGGACTTGATCCCAGGACCCTGACAACATGACCTGAGCTGAAGGCAGATGTTTAACCAACTGAGCCACTCAGATGCCCCAATTACCTCCATCTTTAAAAGAAGAACCTACATGAGGCCACCATTACCTTGATCCCCAAACCAAAGACCCCACCAAAAAGGAGAATTACAGACCAATATCCTTGATGAACATGGATGCAAAAATTCTCACCAAAATACTAGGCAATAGGATCCAACACTACATTAAAAGGTTTATTCACCATGACCAAGTGGGATTTATCCCTGGGCTGCAAGGTTGGTTCAACATCTGCAAATCAATCAACGTGATACAATACATTAACAAAAGAAAGAACAAGAATCATATGATCCTCTCAATAGATGCAGAAAAGGCATTTGACAAAGTACAGCATCCTTTCTTGATCAAAACTCTTCAGAGTATAAGGAGAGAGGGTACATACCTCAATATCATAAAAGCCATCTATGAAAAACCTACAGCCAATATCATTCTCAATGGGGAAAAACTGAGAGCTTTCCCCCTAAGGTCAGGAACATGTCAGGGATGTCCACTATCACCACTGCCATTCCACATAGTGTTAGAAGTCCTAGCCACAGAAATCAGACAACAAAACGAAATCAAAGGCATCCAAATCGGCAAAGAGGAAGTCAAACTCTCACTCTTTGCAGATGATATGATACTTTATATGGAAAACCCAAAAGACTCCACCCCAAAACTGTTAGAACTCATACAGGAATTCAGTAAACTAGCAGGATATAAAATCAATGCACAGAAATCAGTGGCATTCCTATACACCACCAACAAGACAGAAGAGAGACAAATTAAGGAGTCGATCCCATTTACAATTGCACCCAAAACCATAAGATACCTAGGAATAAATCTAACCAAAGAGGCAAAGGATCTGTACTCAGAAAACTATAAAAGACTCATGAAAGAAATAGAGGAAGATACAAAGAAATGGAAAAACGTTCCATGCTCATGGATTGGAAGAACATTGTGAAGATGTCAATGCTACCTAGAGCAATCTACACATTCAATGCAATCCCCATCAAAATACCATCCACTTTTTCAAAGAAATGGAACAAATCATCCTAAAATTTGTATGGAACCAGAAGAGACCCCGAATAGCCAGAGGAATCTTGAAAAAGAAAAGCAAAGCTGGCGGCATCACAATTCCAGACTTCCAGCTCTATTACAAAGCTGTCATCATCAAGACAGTATGGTACTGGCACAAAAACAGACACATAGATCAATGGAACAGAATCGAGAGCCCAGAAATGGACCCTCAACTCTATGGTCAACTCATCTTTGACAAAGCAGGAAAGAATGTCCAATGGAAAAAAGACAGTCTCTTCCACAAATGGTGTTGGGAAAATTGGACAGCCACATGTAGAAGAATGAAACTGGACCATTTCCTTACACCACACACAAAAATAGACTCCAAATGGGTGAAAGACCTAAATGTGAGACAGGAGTCCATCAAAATCCTTGAGGAGAACACAGGCAGCAACCTCTTCGACCTCAGCCGCAGCGACTTCTTCCTAGACACATCGCCAAAGGCAAAGGAAGCCAGGGCAAAAATGAACTATTGGGATTTCATCAAGATAAAAAGCTTTTGAACAGCAAAAGAAACAGTCCACAAAACCAAAAGACAACCGACAGAATGGGAGAAAATATTTGCAAATGACATATCAGATAAAGGGCTAGTATCCAAAATCTATAAAGAACTTATCAAACTCAACACCCAAAGAACAAATAATCCAATCAAGAAATGGGCAGAAGACATAAACAGACATTTTTCCAAAGAAGACATCCAAATGGCCAACAGGCACATGAAAAAGTGCTCAACATCGCTCGGCTTCAGGGAAATCCAAATGAAAACCTCAATGAGATATATCCTCACGCCAGTCACAATGGCTAAAATTAACAAGTCAGGAAATGACAAATGTTGGCGGGGATGCGGAGAAAGGGGAACCCTCCTACACTGCTGGTGGGAATGCAAGCTGGTGCAACCACTCTGGAAAACAGTATGGAGGTTCCTCAAACGGTTGAAAATAGAGCTACCATACGATCCAGCAATTGCACTACTGGGCATTTACCCAAAGTTACAAATGTAGGGATCCGAAGGGGTACGAGCACCCCGATGTTTATAGCAGCCATGTCCACAATAGCCAAACTGTGGAAAGAGCCAAGATGTCCACTGACAGATGCATGGATAAAGAAGAAGTGGTATATATACACAATGGAATATTATGCAGCCATCAAAAGGAATGAGATCTTGCCATTTGCAACGACGTGGATGGAACTGGAGGGTGTTATGCTGACTGAAGTAAGTCAATCAGAGAAAGACATGTATCATATGACCTCACTGATATGAGGAATTCTTAATCTCAGGAAACAAACTGAGAGTTGCTGGAGTGGTGGGGGGTGGGAAGGATGGGGTGGCTGGGTGATAGACATTGGGGAGGGTATGTGCTATGGTGAGTGCTGTGAATTGTGGAAGACTGTTGAATCACAGATCTGTACCTCTGAAACAAATAATGCAATACATGTTAAGAAAAAAAAAGAAGAAGAAAATAACAGGAGGGGAAGGATGAAGGGGGGTAAATCAGAGGGGGAGACGAACCATGAGAGACGATGGACTCTGAAAAACAAACTGAGGGTTCTAGAGGGGAGGGGGGTGGGGGGATGGGTTAGCCTGCTGATGGGTATTAAAGAGGGCACGTTGTGCGTGGAGCACTGGGTGTTATGCACACACAATGAATCATGGAACACTACATCAAAAACTAATGATGTAATGTATGGTGATTAACATAACAATAAAAAATTTAAAGAAAAAAAAAAGGAAGAACCTACAACATTTTTAGCCTGCAAACACACCAAATAAAATTACGTGGAAAGACAAAATTGCCACTGTTTAGGTAAAAAATAAGTGAGTATTGACAACGATCAATAAGAGTAGTAGTTGATATGCAGTAAAAAAAAAATTTTTGTTTTCCAAGAAGTTTCCATCTAAATACCATCCCTTGCAGTGTAGAACAACCAGAACTCAATTTACCCATTTCCAGGTCACCAGTTAGTTCATCTACCAATGTAACATAGTACTGCTGGGTACTTAATAGAGAGCCATCCTCTACTTATAATTCTCCCGTATGGTGTGAAGACGACTTGATATCTTAATTAAGAAGTTTGCAAAAATCTAAGTATCTTCACTCTTTCTCAATGCAGGAGAATGTCCCTGCTTCTCACAGCTCCCTCTCTGGTCTGATCAAGTTTTTGGTTTTGTACTCTGCACCAAAGTTGTACATGTTAGATTTTTAATTGCAGAAAAATACAATATGATGTCTGTAAGTATTACAAAGATGGCAAAAAGCACGAATGATACTATACTCTCATGTCAGGCATGGGCCTCCTCTTATCTCCTTGCCTAATATACTCTACCATATCTTTTGTAAATATAAAATGACTTGCTAAGAATTCATGTAAGCACAACATAAACAATATAAATATTTTTTTAAATGTACACAGGCAACCTAGAAATTGCCATCTGTAACTAAGACCTCTTTATTGCCTTGATCAATTTTCAACTCCTTAAAATAAACTATTCTCAGAAAAGTTCACTTAAAAATTCTCCAGAATTTGGCTGGGCCACATTTAAACCACCCCAGGCAAGTGAAAAACCATGGTTATGGTTTCAAGACTTCCAGAAAAAGAAGTTCCTATCAACCATTCATACGTTGGTGTGATTTTAACTATTACCGAACTACTCCTTATATTTAGCCTAAATCCTTTATGTTATACATCATCTTAATTTCCTGTCATTTCTTTTCTTAGTGGACAAGAACTGCAATTAAATTACATGGGATTGAAGTAGACCCTGGCTTCTAAAAAATAAATATCTGATGAGATACTGTTTAGTGCATCTAGAATTTCCTTAACCTAATATTTGAACAACTGTTTAAATAGTGGATGCTATAAATGCTATCAAAACAATGTACAAAACTCAATGTACTGAGTCATTATCACCTACTACAGTCATTGACCAAAATCTCAACAGAGAAACTCTACCTAAGCATTTCGCAGGAAAGCCAGCAAGAGCTAGTCTCATTTCAGCAAGTTCCACACATACCCAGATCTCAGGCCTGGTTGAGTTTATGTTCAAAAAGCGAGTTCTGCCCTACTCCAGCCCTATAGTAGATGGTATCACAGACCAGTGTTACAAGAGCAGTGGCCTCAAATTGTTAAATTCAAAAAATCACACATAGATTCTTCACCCAAGTGAACCCACAAAGCCCCAGGACAATAGTGGAAATACACTGATTCTGGCCTGAAAAGTTCATTCACCCCTTCACTGCTGTCCTGCTAGGTAGTTTTCTTGCTTCTCCTAACATTCTATTGATTTTCACTGATTTAACTTGCTTAATTCTAAGATGTATCTTGAAATGGACACTTCATTGGTTTTCATTTTCATTGCTTTCAACAGAACCTACTTAAAATGTGGCACAGAATTAAATTACTTAAAGACCAACTATAGTTAATCAGACCTTCACTTCTAAAACTGAAAGCTCCTGTTGAACACGCTTGAAAACAAAGTCAGTGCCTCATTTTCCTGGATCATAATTCATGTAGCACAGTGACTTATTAAATATTAAACATTTTTGATAAAACATCAATATTCTTTGTTTTACATCAAAACTTGTGTGCCTGTAAAATGTCACCACATCTTCCCCCTGTTCTCTTTCTTTGCATTTTGATATTGACAAAATGAAACTGGGATCATAACATTTTTGTCACACTGTACAGTGACGGCTACCAAAATTATGTAACCCATTCTAAAGCCCGTTTCCTGCAAGTACCACCATCTAATTTGTCAAGTCTCCTAAAGGAACCAAGGCATGTGGGAAACAGATTGAGAAAAGCACAGCGGAGTAGGAATGCAAAAGAGATTTCACTTGAAGAGAAGTCGAGTAAGAAGGAAATGTGGATAGAAACTGGAGTCAAATATCCAGATTGGGGCATGGCTTTAAGGGACAGGAGGACAAAAATCAGAAAATGAATGGAAAAGACCCAGAGGCAGGATATAGAAGGGGGAAAATCCCCAGAGACACAAGGTAGAATGGTCACTTATTATGGCCACTCAATTTTATAACAAATCAAAAAAAGGATTTTTATCTTGGTGTGCGGAATGTTCAGTATTTGGGTTCTCTAGCTGAGGGCATCTTAACCTGGATGCTTAAGCCTCAAAAGGATCATTGATGGGTCTCAGGGAGTACAAGAATGCTCTGAAATACTGCATAAAACTTGAGGGGGGTGTGCATGTGAGAGAGACAGAGAGAGACAGAGAAAGGCAGAGACAGGAATATGCAGATGTGTGAGAGTAAGAGTAAATGTGTGTACACATGCAAATGGACATAGCTTTCATCAGATTCTCAAAGGAATCCATGACCCTAAATAAGTTAAGAATCACTGCCCTAGAGGCTAAAGGCACTGTATACCCATCTCCCTTTGGTACAGCGGGAGAAAACACTGTGACTGTCTTGAGTGATTTCCCCTGCAGCTTCCCTTATGGGTCACGGGACTTGCTTGAATTACAGGTCACCAACTGCGAGGAAGGTGCTCATGGTCACATTCACTACGATGGAAACTTCCCCGCAACTACTCACATTGGAACACAACATGCAAACAGATACATTCAGGTGCACTGTGATAAATAATGTACTCCACAGGGCTGGGGAAGGGGAATGTACAGTCAAGAAAAAACCACCTTGAACTTACAAAAGGAAGGATGCTAGCAGAGAAGAAAGAATGAATGCCATCCTCAGTGAGCAGGGTAATACTGAAAACACCGGACGTGAGTTCTGTCTTTTATAATGCTGCAGAAGAATCCCAATATTTCTGTCACTATCAGCTAACCAAAAGACATGAGGGATGAACGATGAGTATACACCACTCACACTAAGGTCAGGAAATTCCTGTGATTGACTGACACTCCATCATCTTTCTCTAGAAGTATTTATATTGGACCAGGCATGGCAGGTACAATATTGCTTAATCTGTGTTGTAGTTGCTGTTGCTTCTGTATCTTCCCTGACCACAGATAAAACTTAGCTCATTGAATCTGTAAGCTAAACAAACATCCATCATCAATAATTAACACCTACACACACACACACACACACACACACACACACACACACACACACACAACTTACATACACAGAGAAAACGTATTCGTAGGTTCGGAAAGCCTCCTGTAAATACAGGAAATGGTACATTTCTATCAAACCAACTTTGCTGTAGTTTTCAGTTTAGGGATGAACTCTCAATCTTGTTCTCTTGTTTTATTCTGTTAAAAGCACTGGAGCTCTCTTAAGAAACTCCCTTTGTGAGGGGCGCCTGGGTGGCTCAGTCGTTAAGCGTCTGCCTTCAGCTCAGGTCATGATCCCAGCGTCCTGGAATCGAGCCCCGCATCGGGCTCCCTGCTCAGCGGGAAGCCTGCTTCTCTCTCTGCTACTCCCGCTGCTTCTGTTCCCTCTCTCGCTGTGTCTCTCTCTGTCAAATAAATAAATAAAATCTTAAAAAAAAAAAAAAAAGAAACTCCCTTTGTGTTCTCTTACAGGATACCATCTAAAAAAAACCCCACTGAACAGTAGGAAATGTTTATGTCAGGGGTATGGATCCATCAGCTGTTTTGCATGCCAAACTAAACTAGTTTTCAACACCACTGGAGCCCTCTCAGAAGTGTGTGCACATATTAAATGTCTAGACCTTTCAAGATGTTTGAACAAGAGATTAAGCCTTGTATTTCCCAGTCTCACCAATTTGAAATATTCATGTGGAGACAGAGTGGGTATGAGATGTCCAGGAGTTATCATCAGGAAATATCTGATGACATCATGAAAACTCTGCTAACCTACAAGTAATTCCTACCAAGATTTACAAACAAGGAGGAATGAAGTTTTACCAGTGGAGAAATACAGATGAAAACCAGCAGGCTTCTGGCCAGCAAAATGAAGTGCACATGAAAATATTATTATAGGGTCCCAAAAGTTTTGATTCTCATTTTCTACATTGGATTTTTACCTCATCAGAAACCCATCAAGCTAAATTTTGGATACAGGTTGACCAAACCAAAACACAAAAGGCAGAGAGAGTCTAACAATCTATTTTCATCAGAACAGAAATTTTGCTCAGGATCTGCTTTCATTTAATTCTGATAGTAATTTTTAAACTTTTACTTGTTTCTATGTCATGTAATAGCTTTGTGGAACCTAGTAATTGCTAAGAAACAGTATCTTTTTGTAAAGTTTTGTGAATTTTCAGGCATTAATCACTTCTCTATACAGGCAATATTGGGTACCGTCCTCTGAAATTTCATTTTTAAAAATTTTTTTTAAATATTTTTAGAGAGAGGGAATGGGGAGAGCGGAGGGGAGGTGGGAGAGAGAGAGAGAGAATCTCAAGCAGGTTCCATACCCAGCATGGAGCCTGATGTGGGGTTCAATCTCACAACCCTGGGATCATGTCCTGAGCTGAAATCAAGAGTTGGACACTCAGCCCACTGAGCCACCCAGGCACCCCTGAAATTTCATTTTTAAAATAACTTTAAAATAACACCATTTTTATTTATTAGCAGGATCCAAAACAACTTTCTCATATTTACTTCTGGAAACTTCAAACGGTTCCTTCCTTTCTTTATTTCTCTGTACCTTCAATTGCTTCCTACTCTTGGAGGGGGGAAAAAAGAAAAACCCTACTTTTCCACTTTAAGAATTTAAACAGAAAGATTTCAGTGATTTAAAATCAACTCAATGATGCAATACAAAACTATAAATGTCATATATAATGTTCACAAGTTAGACAACCCAGGAAAACATGACAGGATTATTCCAAAGTTGTTATTGGAAAAAAGAGTGGCTTGATTTTGTTCTGCCATCATCATCCTCAGAGAGCTATATAACAGGGTGACTTTTTTTTTTTAACAGCAAGCAGTAGCATTCACGCTCAGGAATAAACCATCTTCGGAGAGGAAACACTCTCATATGCCACATTACATGTGGAAAATGAGCCAAATTGCAAGATAAAAACAACAAAAAGAAAATGCTAAACTGTTTTTCATGTACAAACATAGAAATCAGGAGGTGGGAGGAGACAAGAAATGAGAAGAGCATCAAATAGAAAAAGGAGTGAATGATTCAAAGAAAAGTAGTCAAGTTCCTCTAGTTAAGAGGCTAAAGACTTCCTTGAAAAAATAGATTATTCATTATAAAGTTGCTTGTATCACTGCGAAGTAAATTCCTTTTGCCTCTAAACCTTTAACCAAGTGGGTTGCTAAAGCATATCTTATGTAAGTGGTTTGGGGAAAAATGAAGGTAAGAACTGACTTCCCTAACTAGGTTGCTGTGGAATGCAGAGATTTCCAGAAGGAAAAAAAAAAAAAAAGCTTGATAGAGTACGGTTTATGTGGGGACCTAAAAGTCACTGGAATCAAGTACTTAGAGCCAGGAGGGGCCACAGAAACACAGTCCCCAGAAAGTAACTGCAATTTTGGTGAGAGCTTCAGGTTTCCTATAGGATGTTATCTAACCATCAACTTAAATCTCAAAGGACAAATTCATGTCAACTGACATCTGGGGAACCCTGACAGTCCTTGTGTGCCTAAACTTCTCCTCTCATAGGCTTCTCTGAATCAACAACTTCTTCACTAAGACAAAGAAACCCCACTTGACCTAATTTCAGGAGGTCAATTTTGAGTTGTATACTCTGCTTCTGTCACACATGTGAATTTCTTCCTTTTTCTAGATTTTTAGTTTTAATTTCCTAATTGACACTGTGGAAAAGAAAAGAGAAAAGCCTGGTTTGTATTCCCTTTTGGTGATGGAAATGACTCATGAGGATGTCCGTGAACTGAGAAATCCCTTTTTGAGATCTTGGCTTGTAACCTACAATGTAAGGGAAGCTCTGGTTGTCCCCAAGCCTAGCCTGCTGCCCAGGCAGCTCCCAGGTTATGAAATCAAGGCAGTGAGGGGTGACATCTGAGGGCCAGCTTTGTACCCCAGGTATATGCCCATTCCTACCCCAGCACCTCAAAACCCAGTATTTCTTCTTACTTTTAAGACAGAATTAGATCATGGCGTTTAACTGAAAATGAGAAATAAATTTAGTGTGCTTTCTGGCCCATGTATCCCTAGTACTTCTTGTTTATAATAATACAGAGATAAAGATCATTGCGTGTGTAAAATTGTTTTTCCAACAAATTCCGTTGCCCCTAAAATAAGTTTCCCAAGGTAAAAAAAAAAAAAAGGAAGGAAAACAACCAAAGCAGGAAGGAAGTAATAGAGAAAAGAAAAGAAAAGAAAAAACCCAGAACAGTAAAGGTCCATTGAAATATAACATGCATTACCTGGCTAGAAATGTTGCCCCATGAACTAAGAAAGTTTGATGTGTTTGAACTGTACTGTGACTCCCCTCCGGAAAAAAAACATAGAGGAAAGACATAGTTATCTGCTTGGGCTTCTCTCCAAGCAGGTCTCTCAGAAGCTCAGAATGTCAGACACCCCGAAGTAGGAAATGGGAGGGCGTGTATGGGAAACAACCTTAAGAATGGCCCAATGGGTCGGCTGCATTTGCACAAGTCCTGCAGGGCAAAGAAGGTCTGCAAAAGATACCAGACTTGGATGTGGCTGCTGGAAGATTCTGGTCTAAAAATGGAACAATTAGGGTCACAAAGGAAGGCTTGGAAACATATCAAGCTTGAAGAGAGTAAGACAAACTGCCTTGCACTTACATAGCCAGTTTACAGGAAGCTAGCAGGAAGAAAAGAAAATATGTGTGTAAATAGGCAGGGAAAAAAGGTGACCAGTGGCCACTTGGTTCCTAAAAAGCATCTTTGGGGCTCTGTCTGTGGCTTTTACTTATTTTTTTACTTATCTATTTATCCATCTACCCACCTACCGACCAACTTGAAGAGAATCCTAAGGGACGGGCACAGCTTTCATCTGTCTTCACCTGGCTTGTAGCAGAGGTGAACTGCAAGACAAACCAGTTAAGATATAAAGTCATATTCACAATTTTTTATTTCTTTTAGACCCATCCTAATTTATTTTAGACTGTACAATTCTATTTTATAGTAACAAATAAATGATTTACATGTAAATGCCAGCAATTACTGAATGAATATTTGCTGTTTTTGGAAAGCAATATGTAGACTCTACTGGTCTTTTCCCTTACCAAAATGCATTAAGGAAGAAAAGAAATAGTATTGGAAAACAGGAAAATTTTGGGGACAGTGAAGATACAGCGACCCACGGTGTCAGCCTCAAGGGGCATCTTTTTACCTCTTCTTCCCTAAATCTGCCTGCTCATACAAAGAATGTCTGCCAAGCAGAGGATGCTCTTAAATGGGGTCCATGGACTTGAGGAAGGACAATCCACCTCCAACACTGTTCTATCTGTGTGCATGTGCATCTTTCTGGATTCCCAAAAAGGTGAGTGTCCCCAGCACATGTTTAGAACCACATGTGCCAGTCACAAGGCATGATATATTGTGTACTTCCATTTATAGGAAATGTCCAGAACAGGCAAATCCATAAAGACAAAAAGTAGAATAGTGGTAACCTAGAAATGGGGATAAGGTATAGGGAGTTGGGAAGAAATGGGAATGACTGCATGGGTATGGGATTTATTTTGGGGATGATAAAAATGTTCTAAAACTAACTGTGATCATGACTGCACAACTCTGAATATGCTGGAAATCACTGAATTACACACTTTAAGCGGTGAATGGTATAATATGCAAATTCTATCTCATTAAAGCTGTTGGCTAAAAAAAAAAAAAAAAAAAAAAAAAAGACACACTAACCCGCCAGAAATGTACAGTTAGACCTTCCAGAAAAAGAACAACACTTGGAGGGGGTGCTCACCAAACTCTGAAGCAATGGAGAAAATGCCAAGGAGAGTAAATAAATATAAGGGTTCCCTTATTTACCAATACAAACCTCAGAAAGAAGGAGACTTATCTGGGTCTTCAGTGAGTTTGGCTTAAATTTATTTTTTTTCTATAGCAACTGGACTAAATACTGCACTAATTAAATTCTCCCTGGGTCAAGTGCCTATAAGTTAGTGAAGACATTGAAAACGAACATGGCAACAAAGGAAATTCTGTGCCAGGTGGGTCAGTGAGCGGCTTCACTGGACAAATGGGACCAGCTCCTCTGATCCTGCTGCTGCTGGCTATCAAATGAAAGCCAATGAGTTTTCAACATCCTAAGACAGTAAGGAGGTTGTAATGTTTGCAGGGATAATTTTAAATACAGAAATATTTAGCAACATTTTCTGGTACGCAACACTGTGCTTCTCCAGGCAGAAATAGTATGTTATAGGGCAGAATATCATTTTTATTAAGGCTAGGGTATTGGTTTCAAGTTGTGCGATATCCTCCATACCATACGTTTTCCCATGTGGACAAAATTTATTTGGAGTGTGTCTTCTGAAATAAATTTAAATACCAGTAAATTGATGGTGATTCAAAAAAAAAATAACTACTTATAAATGTGTCTTTTTAGCTAAGCATTACTGACAGAAACATTAAAATCAAGGGGTATAATTTTCTAGAAGCAGCCATAAGGAGAGGGATTTTTAGCACAAACACAATGAAACTCCTAGTTCAAGATTCACTTTCTAGCCCAGTGAAGGTACTGGGGAGGGAGAAGAAGGAGAGCATGACATTTAAAAGCCAGTAACCTGACACAAAGTTGAACGAATGTTCCCACCTTCTTTAAAGGAGAGAAGCAGGACAATAGGCAGTTTTCTCACAGAAATTTTCATTTTTTAATCATGTGCAGCAGAGCCCTACCAGTGTGATTAAAATTCACCCATCTGCCTGAACACAAAAGCCCTCAACTTTCCACATTTAGGTTCTACGGAGAGTTTTAATGTACTACCAATTAAACAAGTTTTCCCTTCCACTGTGGTTTTTGGACTTAGAGAAAAACCTGATTCACTTTTACTGTGGTTAGAGAAGATGAGAAGGAAGAGAGACCCGGAATTACTACCTTATCGGACCAGAGTTAAATGTCACCAAGTTACGACTCTATAGCACCGACACCCTTGGTAGCCACGCGACCAAAGGAAGCCAAGATTGACCAGATACAGATTCGAATGCGCTTTCTCCATACCAGCCACACAGAACGAGGGGGTATAATCCAGACACACGTCTGGAGCCATCTTACTGGTTGAGTAAGGATATGTGTTAATTTGTCCTGAGATATGTCCTTTTAAATGAAAAAAAAAAAAAGGCAACCCGGTTTTACTGTCCCAGGGAGGGCGCGACAGCCACAGTTTCGTTTCTTCCCACCTCATTCTTGTTCGGCCTCCCTCCCTCTGCCCCCTTGCTGCGTCTGCCTGTCCCCTCACATCCATTCTCCATTTCCTGGTAACTCGGCATCACATTAGTTCATGCCTAATATAAAGTGGTGTTATGGGGAGGAATTTAAAAACAAAAACAAAGAGGTAAGAAAAAGGAAAAGAGAGTATGAGTGGGAGGAAGATCGGAGAAAGAGGAAGATTGAGAGAGACAGAGAGAATGTCAAAACCCAAGTCTGGCGTGTGCCCATTTAAATGCCATCTTGCAGCCCTGGCCAAGCTGAGCGATGGATGGGCTGCGTTATGAATTTCTGATCAGACAACTGATAGGTTATGAGAGAGGACATAATCCCATTGAGAAAGCCTTTTCTTCCAAGCAGCGGCAAGTAAGAGCCTAGCCTTGAGAGACGGCTCCTGGCTCTGCCCTTTACGTGCACAGGTGTGCGCGTATACATATATAAATTCTCGCTTTCCTTAAAAAAAGTCAAAATAAGCATTTTATGATGATAAATGTGTAGCAATAACTGACAATAGCCTGCATCTGAAACAGGGATGTGCCTTGGCAAATCAGATACCCTCCCTCACTGAATAAACTGTGTGGTTTTTTTAAAACCGCATTAGAATTCTCTCCTTTGCCCATCTTATTCTGGTACCCACAATGATGACCTAAAAGAAAAGTGAAAAGACTGAAAACACACAACAACACTGGTATCTGGGGTACATTCTACGATTTGCTTCCCTTTCAGTATTTTGTGTTTACCTCAAAAAAGAAATACCATGTACCTACAACGGACAATATCATTCATGTACAATATTCAAAGGAGAAAAAAACAAGTCTTAAAGACATTTTTTTAATTCCCACACATGTGAAACAATATTTTAAATTGCTTCGTGTAGTAATTATAGGCAGTTAATTACTCTAGCTCTAGTTAAGCATTACACTAACTAAGAGGTTTATAGGTTAATTGAAAATTGTGTAATAGAGACAGGGTATTAAGTATCCAAGTCAAGACTTTGCAACAGCTTATGACTACTGCACCATAAAAAGTTAGAAACCGTAGGCTTGGTATCAGGGGCTGCTGGAGTCAAGTCCATTAGCCTCTCTGCATCAGATGCACCCACACACACAAAAAAGACCTCCAGCTGCAATTTGTAAGTGAAGGAAAAGTCACTCAGAATTATATGAGTTATAATAGCATTACAGACAAGAGAGGTATTTATAAATACAAGCAGGGAAAGCTTAAAATATAGGAATTGTCATCACATTTAAAGGAAATAAGGCAGTTGGGTCTCTTTCCTATCCAATTGTGAGTGACATCACAGGTGAACAGCGTCTTGTGTTCTTGGTTTTCCTTCTTTAGCCAAAAGGTATTCCAGTACCTAATGGAAATTTACTGTTAAAGAGGAGAAGAGAGAAAGGGTTACTGATATGTTCATCTTATGGCACGAACCTAGTGCAGGGAGAATCAGCATCCCATTAAACCTGGAGTTCTCTAAGCCAGTTTTGGGGTGGGTGGGGTGGGTGGGGTGGGTGGGTGTGGGTGTGTGTGTGTGTGTGTGTGTGTGTGTGTGTGTGTGTGTGTGTAAAACAACATTCCTTTGGTGATTTAGGAAATTTCTCTTCCACTTATAAATTCACCAATTATTAACTATGATCTGCAAGATCAAAATTGTGAATGTCTATCAGTACCATTTTGCCTTTTGAAATGCAATGTTTTCCTTATGTCACACGCGCATGTCAAGGTAACTTCAGTTCTCTTTACCCTCTAAGCTGTAATAGATCCATTAGCCAAGTATGGATGGGGGGGGACCAATATGAGAGTGCAAATTATTTACCTGATTTAGATTCATTACAGTCAGGCCTGCCATCTGCATTTCACCATCTTTTTAAAATGGGGAACTTGCCCTGAAAGAATATTATGTAAATCTTTCTGTCACAGATTATTGCCTCTATACATGACTTCCACACCGTGCATCTGCTTTCTGTGCAAGCTTATTACATACACATATACAATTTCCCATTTTTAACCTCCAGTCCTTCCCATTCTCCTCTTCCCCCAACACTGATTATGGGGAAAATTACCTCAAACAGGACACTACTGGTTTTCTTCCATTCAATTTACATAATTGCTGTTTTGTTGCTTTTTTTTAAATGCAGAAATTTTGTTCCCCAAAGCAAAGCTTCAATGTTAAAATAGCAAAATGGAGTTTCACTCAGGGTTATAAATGTAGGGGTGCACCTGGCAATGCATTCTGGGGCATTCTCAGCCCTGTACAAGCCTTTTTTGAGGAATTTGGTCAATTTTTTCCATGATGGTGACAACCTGCAGTAAAATATATGTTGACCAGTGAAGCTCAGCCTCTGAGAACCATGAAAATAGCTGTTTTAGGATTT
This sequence comes from Callorhinus ursinus, assembly GCF_003265705.2. Taxonomy (NCBI): domain Eukaryota; kingdom Metazoa; phylum Chordata; class Mammalia; order Carnivora; family Otariidae; genus Callorhinus; species Callorhinus ursinus. Next base: position 3,902,465 of record NW_027397099.1, read on the forward strand.
TAGGATCATGAATTTTTAATATAACACTATGCCAAATCTATGATGAACTGACTTAACACTGATTAATAAAGATACTTAACATCAACATTTGTGTACAAGTAAAGGAACAAAAATACTACTTTTTTTGCTAAAGGAGCAACATTTAAAAGTAAGCTTTATAGCTTCCAGGTTCACATTTCCTTTTCTGCAATTGCTATAATAAATACTTAAGAGACAAAAATGTATTTTTTAACCATGAAATATATTGCATATATAGAACAGTGTAAACACAAAGGTAGAGTTGAAAGAAAAATCATAAAAACACCCACGTAACCTCCAACCAGGTTAAGCAGCAGAACTTTGCTAACACCTTAGAAACCACCCCATGCCTCCCTGTCCTGAATTCCACCATCATCCTTTCCTTCTCACAGCCCTATAAGAGGTTCCCACTCTCCTGACCTTTTTATCATACAGTTTTCCTATCTGCATATTAATCCTAACAAGTTTTTAATTTTACCTGTTTTTATACTAATAAAATCCTTATTCTTCAGAGCTTGTTTCAGTTCCCTCAATATTAAAAGATTCACCAATTCTATCATGTGCAGCCTGTCATGCACAAAATGACTGTCATGGTCCAGTCATTTTCATTGTTGTGTAGTATTCCATTTTATGAATATATCAGTCTTTATTGACCAGTTTTTGCTGATGGACATTCATTTATTTCTAGTTTGGGGCTATTATCAATAGTTCTAGCAGGAACATTCTTGTTCATGTTTCCTAGTACTCATGAACAAGATTTTCTCTAGAGTATATGTAGCCAGGAGTGAGGATGGTATGTCTTGGGTATACAAGTGAGCTCAACTTAACCAAGTAAACCCAACTCTTCTCCAATATGGTGGTCTCAATTAACACTCTCATTAGCAAAGTTCCCAATGATCTTCATCCTTGCCAACTTTTTAAATTGTTGATAAGGTGTTCGGTGTGCAATGATATCTCTTAAGGGTTTTAATTTGTAATGACTTCATTACCAGTGGGGTTAAGCATTTTTTCATATGTTTACAGGGTTTGCTCTTTTGCTTAAAGGGTCGAGATTTCTCATCCATTTTCTCATTGGATTAGTCTTTTCCTTATTCATTTGCCAGAATTCTTTATATGTTCTGGATATTACTCTTTTGTCAGTATGTGTTACAAGTATCTTTTCAATGAGATGTGTTTCCTTCTCATTCTCTTTATGGTATCTCATGATAAATAGAAGTTGCTAATTTTAATGCAGGTCTATTTATTATTCTTACAACTAGTTAGTGCTTTTGTGCCTTGTTTAAGAAAGTTTCCACCAATTATCTTCCAAAATATCTTTCTGAAAGCTTTATTACTTTTCCTTTTACATCTTTAGGTCTTTCTTCTGCCTGGAATTATTTTGTATATTATGAGCTAGAGGTTCAACTTCATTTATTTTGTTCATATAAATAACCAATTTCCCCAAAACCGTTACTGGAAAGTCTCTCCTTTCCTCACTGATCTATAAAGCCATTTCTGTTATGTATCTAATGTATACAGATGAGTTATTCTATTTCTTGGTTTTCTATTCTGTTCTATTGGCCTCTTTATACCTGTACCATTACTACACTGGATCAGCATGGCCTAATAATATACCTTAACATCTGGTAAGAAGTCCCAACTATGTTTTTCTTTAAAAGGCTCTTGGCAATACTTCATTCCTTGTATTTCTATATGTTTCTTTTTTTATGTTTTATTTTTTTAAAGATTTTACTTATTTGACACAGAGAGAGAGAGAGAGCACAAGCAGGGGGAGCGGAGAGGGAGAGGGAGAGGCAGGCAGAAGGAGAGGGTGAAGCAGGCTCTCTGCTGAGCAGGGAGCCTCACGCAGGGCTCGATCCCAGGACCCTGGGATCATGATCTGAGCTGAAGGCAGACACTTAACCAACTAAGCCACCCAGGTGTCCTTAAGTTTCTTTTTTTAAGATTAAGTTGAGTTGCTGACTGAGACTGCATTGAAGCTTTAATTTTTAGAGAACTGTTATATTTCATGAACATGCTATACTTGTCTATTTAAATCCTTTTTCATACTGTTCAATTAAGTTTTTAACTTTAAGGTTAGTGACTTTATACAACTTTAAATTTGTTCCTAGGTTATTCATATATTTGGTACTCTTAGAAATGGTGTGTGTGTATGTGTGCACGTGCATATACACACACATAGAGAGAGAGGAGGGGCAGGGCAAAGAGAGAATCTTAAGCAGCCTCCACACCCAGTGCGGAGACCGAAGTGGGGCTCAATCTCACTACCCTGAGAGCACAACCTGAACCAAAATCAAGAGTTAGATGCTTAATCAACAGAGCCACCCAGGCACCCCAGAAATGATATGTATATTTTTTTTAATTTTTTTATTGTTATGTTAAAGAAATGATATATATTTTAAAATGTATTTTCTAGGAGCGCCTGGGTGGCTCAGTCATTAAGCATCTGCCTTTGGCTCAGGTCATGATCCCAGGGTCCTGGGATCGAACCCCGCATTGGGTTCCCTGCTCTGCAAGAAGCCTGCTTCTCCCTCTCCCACTCCCCCTGTTTGTGTTCCCTCTTTGGCTGTGTTTCTCTGTCAAATAAATAAATCTTAAAAAAAAATGTATTTTCTATTTGTTGCTAATATATAGAAATGTAGTTCATTTTTCCTTATTGATTTTGGTTTCCAGCAACCTTGTTAAATTCTTACTAATTTTAATAATTTGTCAATTGATTCTTTTGGGTTTTCTATATCACAATCATATCAGCTATGAAGAATAACAATAAATATTGTTAGTTCCTCCTTCACAATCCTGTACTGTTTATTTCCTTTTCCTGCTTTATTGCACTGGCTAGAAAGTCCAGGGCCATGGTGAATAGAAGTGATGATAGGTACTTTTATCTTTTCCCTGATCTCAAAAGATTTGTATTGTTTATCCATTAATAAGGCTGTTTGTTGGAGGTTTTTTAGACATTAGTTGTCAGATAATGTTTCTTTCTATTCCAAGTATGCTAATAATTTTCACATTAGGTATAATGAATTTTATCAAATTATTCTTCTGTATCTATTAAGATGATCGTATTTTTCCTTTTAATTATATGATATGTAATTATATAATTATATATTAATTGATTTATTACGTTAAACCAACATAGCACTCCAGAAACAAGCCCAGGCCATAAAATAATGTTTTATACACAGTGCTAGATTAGGTTTGCTAATACTTTGCCCTTGACTTTGCATCTCTGTATCTTAAAGAGATAGGCCATAACTTTCCTTTTCTCATACTATTCCTGTCAAGTTTCACTATCAAGATTAGGCTAGCCTCACAGAATAAGATAAACAATGTCTTAAGCATTTTATAATTGTAATTAGGCAACTAATGGCAGAAACCTAGTGGTGCTTTGTACATTTCACGCCAGCTTTCCTTATCTTCCTCTTCCTACCTGGTCAAGGTTCAGGCAGAAAACAGAAACCACACCAGTTAATGTCACAAAGAAAATTTAATATAAAGAGTTGTTAACTAGTATAAAAATTTCTAACCAGCTAACTAAAAAACCAAAAAGAACGCTAAGTGATCAAATAAGTATCAACCCCTCCAAAGACTGAGAGAGTGAAGAGAAGAGGTTGGAATTATTAAAACTAAAGGGTTGAGAGGAGGGGCCAAACTCAGTTCTCTGAAGAGGTGGGTGATGAGTGGCTGGTAGTGGTTTATGTGAGCAGGGCCTGATGAAACTGGCTCTGAAGATGTTAGGGAAACTGCAAATGGGATTCAACAGCTACTATAGGAAGCAACTTCCATGAACAGAGTGACAAAATGGTACTGGAATGATGCCCACTGGAACAAAAGCTTATAGGAAATCCCTAAGAAGAAGACCAAAGGAGTGTGTCATTTATTCCTCTCCAGCCTTTGAGTATCCTCTGGTGGTCTCTACTGGCAGAGCTTATGGGGAACCTGCTAGCAAGACAAAAAATGGAATTTGCAGGGCTTCAGCCCCCAGAATCACGAAGCGGCATATATAAATTTGTGTTTGGAGATGAAAGACAGTAGTTTAATAAATGGCATAATATTAAAGTGTCAAATTACAGCAGGTGATGCCTGCCACAAAAGATAAGAATTTTCTTTCCAGTGATGAAGGCGATCTCCAACACCAAGGAACTTACAGCCATGCTTAGTGTCTGGACGGTGAATCCTATGGTTCATATGAGCTAAGATTCTCACCATCATCCCATATGGTAGACTGTAAAAAAGCCACAAATTACTCCTTTCTCATACCCATGCCTCTTTCCATATGACTTTGCAGCTTCTCCATTCCCAGGTGAAGACTATTTCTCCTGCCCTTAAATCTGGCCTTGAACATCATCCAAGCCAATGGATGCTTTAGTTGGTGTAATATTAAGAACATGATGCATTCAGAGGCTCAGAAAGTACCTTCCCCTTTTTGCTATTGAGGACAGACACCATCAGGCAGAATTTGCCTCCTAGAAAATGAAAAACCACATGGGGCCCTATAAGTCTCAGTATTTCTAGCCATTCCACCTCATCCTTTTACTGTCTTCATAGTTTTGCCTTTTCCAGAACATCATACAGTTGGAATCATACAATAGCAAACTTTTCAGACTAGCCTCTTTCACTCAGCAATATAAATTGAAGCTTTTCCCTTATCTTTTCTTAGCTTTCTAGTTCTTTATCACTGAATATCAATATTCCATTATATGGATGTACCATTGTTTATCCACTCACCTACATCAAGTTTTAACAATTCTGAACAAAGCTACTATAAACATTTGTGTGCAGATTTTTATATGTATTTAAGCTTTTAACTCATGTGGGTAAATGCAAAGAAGTGTGATTGCTGGATCACATGATAAAACTATGTTTAGTTTTCAAAGAAACTACCACACTATCTTCCAAAGTGGCTGTACTATCTTGCATTCCCACCATACATGAATGAGAGCTCCTATTGCTCCACATCCTTACTAGCATTTGATGTTCTCAACGTTTTGGATTTTAGTCATTCTAATGGGTGTTTAGTGGTATTTTGTTGTTGTTCTAATTTGCAATTCCCTAATGAAAATGACATTGAACATCTTTTCATATGTTTATTTGCCATCTGGACATCGTCTTTGTGAGATGTCTTTGGTCATTTGGCCCACTATTTAACTGGGTTGTTTCCGTAGTGTTGAGATTTAAGAGATTTTAGATATTCTGGATATCAGACCTTTAACAGACATGTGCTTAGCAAATATTTTCTCCCAGTCTGTGCCTTGTCTTCTCATTCTCTCAATGGTATTGTATTTTAAATTTCAGTTTCCATGTGTTCATTGTTAGTATATAATAAAAGTGATTTTGTATGTTGCTTGTATCCAGAGATCTTGCTGAATTCACTTACTGGTACTAAGAGGTTTTCCTTAAATCGATTCTTGAGATACTCTAGACAATCATGTCATCTGTAAATAGGAAGAGGTTTTTTTCCTTCCTTTCTGCTTACTTAATATATGCTTTTTTTATTTCCTTTCCATATCGCCCTGACTATAACCTATAGTACTACTGCTGAATAGCAATAGTGAGACTAGGCATCCTTGTGTTGTTGTTCCTGATATGAGGGGCAAAGCATTCAGTCTTTCACCATTATATATGGGGCTACCTGGATGTTTCTTGTAGATGTACTATTTCAAATTGAAGAAGTTCCCCCTCTATTCCGAGTTTTATGAGATTATTTTTCACTGGTCTCTAATTTTCTTTCTTTCTTTCTTTCTTTTTTTCTTTCTTTGTACTATCTTTGTCTGGTTTTGAAATCAGGGTGATACTGACTTCGTAGCTGGGGAGTGTTCCCTCCTCTTCTATTTTCTCTAAGAGACTGTAGAATTGGAGTTAATTCTTCTTTAACCATCTGGTAGAATTATCCAGTGAAAGCGTCAGGGCCTGGAGATTTCTTTTTCAGGAGATTTTAAATTAAAAATTCAGTGTCCTTAAGAGTTAAAGAACTACTGAAATCATCTATTTGAGTTTTAGTTGTTTGGTGTCAAATTTATGACAACAGAGTCAAAATACTATTTTCTTATTATCCTTTTGATGTCTGTGGGGTGTGGTGATACCCCTGTTTTCATTCCTGATATTAGTAATTTGTGTCTTCTCTTTCTTCCTTTGTCATTCTTACTAGAGGTTTGTCGATTCTATTGATCTTTCCAAGAACCAGCTTTTTGTTTTGATTTTCTCTACTATTTCACTGCTTTTTATGTCTATGATTTTTGCTTGTATATTCATCATTTCCTTCCTTCCACTCATTTTGGATTTCGATTTTTTCATTGAGGTGTGAGCTTATTGATTTTGATATTTTCCCCTCTTTCCTAAGTATTTAGTGCTATACCTTTTCCTCTCAGCATTGCCTTAGCTGTGTCCCACAAGTTTTGATGTGTTGCACTTATTTTCATTCAGTTCCATATATTTTTTTAACTTTACTTGAGACTTCCTCTTTATCCATAGATTATTCAGAAATATGTTGTTTAGTTTCCAAGTGTTTGGAGATTTTCCTGTCACCTTTGTTACTGATTTCTAATTTGATTCCATTGTGGTAAGAGGACACACCCTGCATGATTTCCATTCTTTTCAAATTTGTTGAGGTTTGTTTTATGGGCCAGAATATGGTCTATCTTGGCATATGTTCCACTGGCACTTGCACAGAATGTGTATTCTGCCACTGTTGAGAAAATGTTCTATAAATGTCAATTATATCCTGTTGGTTGGTTAATATTCTTGATCATTTTCTAATTGTTCCATTATTTGTTGAGTGAAGTCTCCAATTATAACTTTCGATTTGTCTATTTGTCCTTCAGTTTTATCAGTTTTTGCTTTTTACATTTTGCAAACGTGTTATTTGATACATACACAATTTAGCATTGCTATGTCTTCTCGGTGGACTGATCTTTTCAGTATTATGTAATGTCTCTCTGTCTCTGATAATTTTATTTGCCCTAAAGTCCACTTTATGTGATACTAATTCAGCCACTGCTGTATTCGTAGATCCTTTTCCTCCCATTTACTTTCAACCTAACTATAACATATTTGAATGAGTTTCTTTTGGACAGCATATAGTTGTGTAAATTTTTTTAAAACCTCTGCCAATCTCTTTTTTATTTGGTATACGTAGACTATTTACATTTAATGTAATTATTATGATTTTCTTTTTTGTTTTCTTTCTTTCTCTGTTTCCTTTTACTTGCCTTCCCTACCTGAGCAATTTTTTCATTCACTTTTGACTAATTTTTAGGGTTTTTTTGTTTTTAAGATTTATTTATTTGAGAGAGTGAGAATGAGAGAGAGAGAGTACATGAGAGAGGGCAGGGTCAGAGGGAGAAGCAGACTCCCCGTGGAGCAGGGAGCCCGATGTGGGACTCAGTCCCAGGACTCCAGGATCATGACCTGAGCCGAAGGCAGTTGCTTAACCAACTGAGCCACCCAGGCGCCCTAGGGTTTTTTTGTTTTTAAGTATATCTCTTTGTATGGTTTTTTTTAGTGTAGGCTCTAGGGTATTAAATTTTATACACATACACATATGTAATTTATCATAATCTACTGATGTTTTACCAATTCAAATGGTTTAGAAAACTTATGTCACTTTACATTCTTTTAGCCTCCGTTTGAAAAGTAATTATCTTAAATATTATCCCTACATAGATTGAGAAACACAATGAACAGTGTTTTTTTTTTTTTTTTGGCTTCAACCATCATATATAATTTAGAAAATTCAAAAGCCTCTTGCATTTATACTCATGATCCTGCTACTGTTCCTTCTTCCTTTCTGATGTTCTAAGAGTTCTTCCTTTTTCATTTCCTTTCTGTTTAGAAAACTTCCTTTGGTCACTGTTTAAGGATACATCTTTTGGCAATTTAGCTGTCTTCCTTAGCTTTTCTTTATCTGAGAATATCTTGATTTCCCCTTCATTCCTGAAGGACATTTTACTGGAAATAGAATTTGAGTTCACTGTTCTTTCAGGACTTGAAAACCTCGCACCACTTCATTCTGGGTCTGTGGTCTCTGATGAGACATACTCTGTCATTCAAATAATTTTTCCTATAGATAATGTATTGCTCCTCTCTGGATGCTTTCAAGTACTTTTCTTTGTCTTTAGTTTTCAAAAGTTCAAGTACAATGTGCTTTAACGTGAGTTTATTTGGGTTTATCCTGTCCCAACTTCACTCAGCTTCTACGGTCTCTAGGTTCATATCTTTTGTGAAATTTGGGGAATCTTCAGCCATTTGTTTAAGTACTTTTTTAGCCCTACCCTTATTTTCCTTTCCTTCTGAAACCTTAATGACCCAAATGTTAGATCTTTTGTTGTACTCTCATATGTCCCATATGTTTGTTTGTTGTTGTTGTTGTCGTCATTGTTCAGTCTCTTTGTGTTGTTCGGATTGGGTAATTTCTACTGTTCTGGTTTCAAATTTATTGATTCTTTCCTTTCTCCCCTCCACTCTGTTGTTGAGCCCATCCACTGAGTTTTTTATTTCCATTATTGTATTTTTTTTTTTTAGTTCTCAAATTTTTATTTGCTTCTTCTTTATATCTTTTATTTCTGTACTGAGACTTTCTGTATTTTTACTTGGTTCAAGCATGCTCCTAATGGCTCACTGAAGCATTTTTAGGATGGTTGTTTTAAACCTCTTATTTGGTAATTCTAACGTCAGTGTCATCTCAGTAGCAGTATTTGTTGTCTTTTCTCATTGAAATAAAGATCTTCTTGGTTCTCTGTATGAGGAGTGATTTTCGATTGATACTTGGACATTTTGGATATCATGTTAGAAAAGTGGATCGCATTTAAATCTATTTCAGAGGCACCTGGGTGGCTCAGTGAATTAAGTGTCTGACTCTTGATTTCGGCTCAGGTCATGATCTCAGGGTCGTGGGATCGAGCCCTGCATCGGGCTCTGTGCTCAGTGGAGAGTCTGCTTGAGATTCTCTCTCTCCCCTTCTTCCTCTGCCCCTCCTGCTGTACACATGTTCTCACACACACTCTCTCTCTCTCTCTCAAATAAATAAATACATCTTTAAAAAAAAAAAAATCTTCTGTTTCAGCAGGGCTTTTCTGACACAGCTCCAGCAGGGAAGGAGGGGATGCCACCTCATCACTGCCAAGTGAGAGCTGAAGTCCATGTTCTCCACTCAGCCTCCACTGACACCAAGAAAGTTTCTTCATACTGCTGAGTATAAGCAAGAATTAAGACTTTCCACCAGGCCTCTGCTGATCATTACTTCTCCCCACATGGCCTCTGGTGACACCTTGTTACTGCTGAGCAAGGGTAGTCATCCTGACTCTCCACTAGGCCTTCTCTGACACCATCATATTGAGGAGAGCAGAGGGTACCTCATTATCAGAGTGCAAGGGTGAAAATCCTAACACTCCCTATGTGGTCTTCACTGATGCGAAGGGGGAGCACACTTCATTACAGCTGGGCAAGGGTAGAAGTATAAGCTTTTCACTTGGCCTTTGTTGATGGGAAATGGGATAAGACCAGAGATTTTTCTGTGATGTTTGGCTGGACTAGAGCATTTAGAGTTATGAGTTAAATTATATCATACTCAAATTCTTATGTTGAAGTCCTAACCCCACAGTACCTCAGAATGTCATCTTATTTGGAGATAAGGTCTTTACAAAGGTGATCATGTTAAAATGAGGTCATTAAGATGGCCCCTAATCCAATATGACTGGTATCCTTATAAAAAGGGGAAATTTAGACAAAGAGGCATGCATAGAGGGAAGAAAATATGACAAGAGAGAGAAGATGGCCAAGGAGAGAGGGCTGGACCAGATCCTTCCTTCACAGCCCTCAGATGAAATCAATCCTACCAACACCTTGATTTTGGACTTCTAACCTTTAGAACTGTAAAACAATTCACTGCAGTTGTTTAAGCCACCCAGTCTGTTGTACTTCATCACAGCAACACAAGCAAACCAACATGCCATCAGAAAGCTTTCTGCCTTGTTAGGCTGTCTCTTTCTAGGTCCTTTGGCTAGAAAGAGCAGTCTTCTCTTGGGTCTTTTTTTGTTTCTGCCTGTTGGCATTTCCAGATTGCCAGTTTCTCCAGTACTGAGTCTGGGATATGTGAAGCAAGAAGAAAGCCTAGGAAACTCACACCATATCCTTCCTTGGATCCCAAGGTACCTAGCCAGTCTGCCTTAACCCCTCTACTCTTCAGGGTGTTTGTTTTACACATAACGTTGAGGGTTTTTAGCTGTACTTGGTGGGAGACTTAAAAATACATTTGCTTCATCTTTTCAGAAGCAAAAGTTTACAATGTGCTTTTAATACCTGCTTAATATGAAAGATATTCCCAAAATGTAAAGATTTGGAGAAACAAGAAACCTCCAGTCTAACAAGAAGGCCTGTATTGATACTACGGTTATTTGGATTTTTCTTTTAGTGAAAATAAAAATATGTTTACACCAAGTACCAAGATGAAAATAGAGCTTAGAGGAAGTCATTAATTGAATATATTTTATTTTCTTTCTTTAGTCCCTTAATCCTATTACTAAAAATGTGTCATATTTACATAATACTTTTTTTTCAGGTTACAAAACTATTTTCCCTCTCTGTCACCTGAGCTCACGGACCTATGAAGTAGGTGGGGATGAGAATTCCCAATTTGCAGGTGAGACTTGGAAAGGTTGCAGAGATGCCTCACATCACTGGCCAGTAAGAAAAAACAACAGAACTCAAATTCATGTCTTTTGCTGTCAAGCCCCAAACATTTTCCATCCCACCTCATCAAAACCACTCTTGCTTGTAATAGTGACCCAAAGTTCCCACACCATCAATTGTGCGACAACAATCCCCTAAAGCTTTTTAAAACCTTCATAATTATTGTGGGAAGGGTTATGGCATCTAGCTCTTTTGGTTCCACATTTTTTTAATTCAGTAAAAACCCAGGATAGCTATTGGTAACATAGACTATCCTAGATATTCGAAAATAATAGTTTTTAAAATCTCTTCAACGGAGCCCTCAGGTACCTTGCAGCACACCACGAGAATGGAATATGGGGCTTGGGGTTTCTCTTTCTGGCTCAGCCACAAGGCCTCTGCTTAAATCTGTTTTGTATATTGAAGCTCCTCATAGGATTTGATTAGGGAAACTATGACTGAAACATTGAATCTTCAGGGGCCTATCCAGGCAAAAGAACTATTCACTTAACGGCAGTTCTTTCAAATGGAAGACATCAGAGTTTGTGCTTGGCTAGCTTTATAAAGGGAGTAATCATAAATAATAGGTAAGGTGGTCTACTCTTGGCTCTTTTGGTTTTCTCTGACAAGAAATCCCAAAAGTATTAATCCCATTCAATAATTATTTATTAACCATAACTCTGGGATGGTTTCTGATGGGCTATCAAGAAGCACATGCTAGAATTCATCCAGTCAGGAAGCTTAAAACCCAATGGAAGACAGGATGAACAACCAAGAAGCAGTAACACAGGCCAACTAGGATGTGTGGGGGAAAAATGCAAAAAGCGCACTATTGAACATCATACTGGACTGGGAAAATAATTTTTTAAAAAGTAGTATTATTTATTAAAAATCTACTCTGAGTCAGTTGTTCTGCTTCCATTAGCTCAAATTCTCTTAACTTTGCAAAGTAGAAGTCACTGTTCCAATTTTACAAATGCAGAAACTGAGGTTCACAGGGGTGAAGTAACTTGCTCAGGGTCACTAAATCTAGGTGTATTAGATGCTTAAGTCTGTGGCACCATAAGGTTTTTGCAAAAAGGAAAACTAAGTCATTATAAGGATAAAGAGGTGTCTCACAAATCCAAAGGTTATAGGGCAGCTATGTTCTAAAAGAAACTGGTATAAGAACAAGGGACACTGTCAGTAACCCTGGCAATTCTTTCTTTCCATCACTCAACTTCTCTCTGAATTCTTCTCTCCTTCTCTGCAAAATCATCTTCTCTTATCCCTAATTCCCATAGTGGGTACAGATGGCCATGTCGTTGCTACTAAATGTGTATGTTTCAAGTTCATCCATTTAAAGACAAATGTCTGAAAAAAAATAAATAAAAAATAAAGAGAGTATGTATGGCTTTCTCTGGATTCCAGTTCCCAATTTTCAAAAAAGAAAATACATTCAGGCCAGCAGCCACCCTCATCCAATCAACAGTGAGGAGAAAGGTATTGGTAGCATGAAGAACTACATGGTAGCACACGGACAGAGGGAACGCAGGGTGTTGAGGGCTAAGCAAATAATGCATATCTTCTAAAAAACATCTCTCAGGTTCACTAAATTCAAGAGCTAATGAGATTCTTATTGCTAAGGGCTGGAATGTACCTGTGTCTGATCAGGATAATTGAGCATAAGAAGAAATCTTGCAAAAAAAGAACCAAAAAATTAATCAACCCTACCCCATTACTACTCCTCTCTAAAAGACCCTAAGTTCATGAACTTTTGAGTTCTAGTATTCTAATTTTGCCTGACATTAGAATTATATACAGAGAAAGGCCATGCATATATAAAATACAAAAAGAAACAAAAAGGCTAGGGGAAAAAAATTGGGTCTTAGCTATGTTATGCTTGGATATACAAATGAATGAAAAATATGCAAACAAGATAAAAATTTTATTATTCCTTCCAACCTTTTCTTTCATTAATCAATGTAATCTAGTTAGTACATGCCACATAGCTATGACATATCTCCACCTACTCATTTTCAAGATCAAATTTAAATCTTACAAGGCTCTAACTTCTCTAATAAGAACTAATTATTCCACATACAGGTACACATGTACACATGCATTGCAGCAAAGATTATACTTAGTGATGAAACACGGAAAGCATTTCCTTGAAGATGAGGAACAAGTAAAGGATACCCACTATCAGCTCTTTTATTTATTGCTGTAGTAAATGTTCTAGTCAGTAGAGTAACAGAATAAAATGAATTAAAAGCTGTAAGGATTGGAAAGAAAAAAACAATACTGTCATTATTTGTAAGAAACATGATTGTGTATAGAGCAATTCTAAAAGAATTTAGAGATAAAATAGTTGAATTAAAGATAAACTTAAGGCATTTTTTACACTAACAACAATTAGCATTTAAAATTAATATTTAAAAAGCAACCACATGACTTTTCTTTGTAGCATTACAGCTATCGAAAAGCCCTTAGGGAGCCTCATTAATTCAGAACAACTATATTGCTGAATGGGGCACATTCTCAAGGCATCATTGGTCTCACAAGTTATAGGAACTCAAAAAGAGAATTTCACACTGCCCACCAAAAACCTTTAGCTGAGGTTAGAGCAATAGATAGTGAATAGGTACAATGTACCCTAAAAGAAAAGCCAGTTGAAATACTCCTATCAAGATACTGAGACTTGGGCCAGCAAATAAAGAAGTTGAGCCTGAGACTTCTGACTTAGAGAAAAACTAATACCCCCCAAGAATGGTGACAGATTGGGTACAGATCTTGGCTACAGAAAAAAATGTCTTTTAAGGAAGTATAGCCATAGATTAGGTCCAAAGGAGTCCCACAGATGGAGATCAAAAAGTGGGGTTCACAGGAAAAGATCACTAAGCACATATGAAGGGAAGACACTATGAATGAAAGACAAAAAAACAAAAAACAAACAATAACAACAACAAAAACCAAAAAGCAAATGTGAGGGTTAGACCCTCAAGGTATGTAAACACTGGTATTTTCAGATACAGAATACACAGCATTTATGGCCAAAAATGTTTCAGGAAATAAGACTACCATTTCAATGATAAGAAGAGCAGATAAATTTGGAAGAAAAATAAATTGAACTTGATGTTAAAATAAGGTTGTTGAAATAAAATACTTAATGGATGCGTTAAAAAGCAGAATCATGCTGACTGAAGGGAGAATTCATAACATGGAAAATGCATACAAAGAAATTACCAAGAATTTGAAGAGAAGATGGAGGATGTGAAAGAGGTAATCAGGGGTACAGAGGAGTGAATAATTGAGTTTAAGATATATTTAAGTGGAATACCAGTGAGGAAAAATAAAGAAAATGGAACAAAGGAAATTTTAAAGAGATAAAGTCTGTGAATTTTCCAAAACTGATGAAAAGCAGGATTCCAACAAAGAACTACAACATATCCCAAGCCAGATAAATGAAAAGAGACCCATTCCTAGACACATTATAGTGAAATTACAGAATACCAAAGACAAACAGAATATTTTAGGAGAAATCAGTGAGAAAGGACTAGAACAATTACAAAGGAACAACAGACATCTCAGTACTCACAGTAGATACAAGATGACAAAAGAATAATGCTTCAGAATGATGAGAAAATTATTTTCAATCCAGGATTGCATATTCAACAAAATTATCTTTTAAGAGTAGTGGTTAAATAAATATATTTATGAATCCACAGAAATTGAGAACCTTACTATGCAAAAGCCTGTATCTAAGAACTGCTATATGTATGTCCTTCAGAAAGAAGGAAAATAATCCCCAAAAGGAGATTTGAGATACAAAAATAAACGGTAGGCAAATAAAAGGTAAACATGGCTGTAAATCCAAACAAATAATATTTATATAAAATAATACCAATGATAATGATGACATAAGTTATGGTATTCAAAACAAAAAAGGGAGAACTAAACTACTGAACAATGACAGTACAAGATTCTTAAGCATTAAGATAAAAGTTCTGCAAACAATGACTTGTTGGAGAGTAGATTAAGATATTATTTAACTACAGAAATGAACAGCAATGAAAGTGAGATCAGCTAGGAAAAAATAAGCAAAGAAGGAAAATGAAGCAAGGAAAGAATAAGACAAAGAGAAAACAGAAAGAATGACGGAAATATGTCTGAAGATACCAATAAAAAAAAGAAAAAAAACAATCTGAATCCAGGATGTTAATGGTTAATAATTGATGGATATGAAAAAATATTTAGAAAAAAAAATAAACTTCAAAATCCAGAGATTCCTGGCCATGATGCAATGATTGCTATCAGACTTGCCCCCATCCCATTATGAACAACTAGAGAACTGGACAGAATATATGAAGAATTAAAGGATGACAGAAAAAAAAAAAAAATCACATGACCATTTCAATTGATGCAGACAAAAAATATACCAAAGTGGAACACCCTTTCCTAAAAACACACTCAACAAACTACAGATACAAACAGATGGAAACTCTTCTCAGGCAACAAAATGTGGGATACATTTCAATTATGTATATTTTATATACTTATATATTTTTACTTTATATTATATATTAATGTGACACAATTTTCATATATTACTATTATATACATTTTATATATTAAAAAGTTCAATAATTTACATATTATACAAATTATATAATACCATTTTTCTACTTTTTATATATGTAATAGAAATAACCTATACCACAATTTTGGCCTCCAGATTCAAATCTCTCCTTTGCAATACACTTCCATCCCCCTTTGTGTGGTCTGGCTAACCACAGATTGAATTCCCTAATGTTTAAAAAGAACATGATAACAAGAAGTTGTGGGGAGTGATGTCACCAAGATGGTGATATTGGTCATTTCTGACTTCAGAAGAGAAACAACTAACAACTATTCAAGAACAAAACAACACTGAGAGAATCCTAGAACCTGGGGGTGAGGGTGAAGCATCCCACTGCACCACAGAGACCAAGGCAGTCTACGTTAGAAAGATAAGAGAAGCAGCTGCACAGTGACTGCACTGCCCCTTCCCTAGGCCAGTGCAGCACTACACACAGATGTCTCCCCTGAGCCTCGAGCTCCTCGAGTGGGAATAGAGAACTAGAGGGGTGGAGAAAACCAGCATCCCCCAGCACTGTGGGTTGCTTTGTGAGAGTCACTACTATGATCTCACTTCATGGGGATTGCAGAAGAATCTGCAAAGCTCAACCAATGGAAATCTGACTATGACAGAGAACGGAGGAATGGCTTGCAACAACCAGCACACAGCACCTGCAATCCCAAGGAGTAATCTCAACCAGCAATTCTACTCATCTACAGAACAAGTCAGTGATAAACACTGACCAAGGAACTTGACAGGATGCAGATCTGTTTGATTTGAATCCTCAAATAAAGAGTTCTGTTAACCTTAGAGGCTGATAGACTCACGCCCAGGTGAGGAGCTGAGTCACAGCCCCACATTTGTGGAGAGTGTCTCCCAGCCACATCTATCCATGTGTGGGGGAGGGCGGGTGGGAATACCTGGAAGCTGTGTAGCCAAGGGATGCTTGGGCCAAGAAATAGGTGGGCAAAACTGATCACCCCCAGATCAAAGCTAATACCAGCCATGGAAATTTCCCTTACTACACATAGGCAGGGAAATTAACTCATAGCCAAGGCTGAGAGTAACTCCTGGCTCCTTCTCAAGAGAGATCCTGTTGGGGAAATTAAGAGTTGCATGGAGCACCCCGACATCTAATAGTAAAACTTAGGAGTCTCAGAGACAAAGAGAAAATCCTGAAAGCAGCTCAGGAGAAGAGATATGTAACCTATAATGGTAGAAACATTAGATTGGCAACAGACCTATCCACAGAGACCTGGCAGGCCAGAAAGGACTGGCAAGATATCTTCAGAGCACTAAACGAGAAAAATATGCAGCCAAGAATACTATATCCAGCTAGGCTGTCATTGAAAATAGAAGGAGAGGTAAAAAGCTTCCAGAACAAACAAAAACTAAAGGAATTTGCAAACACAAAACCAGCCCTCCAAGAAATATTGAAAGGGGTCCTCTAAGCAAAGAGAGAGCCTAAAAGCAGCATAGATCAGAAAGGAACACAGACAATATACAGTCACAGTCACCTTACAGGCAATACAATGGCACTAAATTCATATCTTTCAATAGTTACCCTGAAAGTAAATGGGCTAAATGCCGCAATCAAAAGACACAGGCTATCAGATTGGATTAAAAAACAAGCCCCATCAATATGCTGTCTGCAAGAGACTCATTTTAGACCCAAAGACAAGGGAGGGGGTGGGAAACCATTTACCAAGTTAATGGACACCAAAGAAAGCTGGGGTGGCAATTCTTATATCAGACAAATTAGATTTTAAAACAAAGACTGTAATAAGAGAGGAAGAAGGACACTATATATTACTTAAAGGGTCTATCCAATAGGAAGATCTAACAATTGTAAATATCTATGCCCTAACATGGGAGCAACCAATTATATAAGGCAATTAATAACAAAAGCGAAGAAACACATTGACAACAATACAATAATAGTGGGGGACTTTCACACCCCCTTGACTGAAATGGACAGATCATCTAAGCAAAAGATCAACAAGGAAATAAAGACTGTAAATGAAACACTGGACCAAATAGACCTCACAGATATATTCAGAACATTCCATCCCAAAGCAACGGAATACACATTCTGCTCTAGTGCCCATGGAACATTCTCCAGAATTGATCACATCCTAGGTCACAAATCAGGTCTCAAACGATACCAAAAGACTGGGATTATACCCTGCATATTTTCAGACCACAATGTTTTGAAACTAGAACTCAATCACAAGAGGAAAGTCGGAAAGAACTCAAATACATGGAGGCTAAAGAGCATCCTACTAAAGAATGAATGGGTCAACCAGGAAATTAAAGAAGAATTTAAAAAATTCATGGAAACCAATGAAAATGAAAACACAACTGTTCAAAATCTTTGGGATACAGCAAAGGCAGTCCTGAGAGGAAAGTATATAGCAATACAAGCCTTTCTCAAGAAACAAGAAAGGTCTCAAATACACAGCCGAATCCTACACCTAAAGGAGCTGGAGAAAGAACAGCAAATAAAGCCTAAACCCAGCAGGAGAAGAGAAAGAATAAAGATCAGAGCAGAAATCAAGGAAAAAGAAACCAAAAGAACAGTAGAACAGATCAAGAAACTAGGAGCTGGTTCTTTGAAAGAATTAACAAGATGGATAAACCCCTGTCCAGACTGATCAAAAAGAAAAGAGAAATGACGCAAATCAACAAAATCATGACCGAGAGAGGAGAGATCACAACCGACACCAAAGAAATACAAACAATTCTAAGAACATATTATGAGCAACTCTATGCCAGCAAATTAGATAACCTGGAAGAAATGGGTGCATTCCTAGAGATGTATCAACCACCAAAATTGAACCAGGAAGAAATAGAAAACCTGAACAGACCTATAACCACTAAGGAAACTGAAGCAGTCATCAAAAATCTCCCAACAAACAAAAGCCCAGGGCCAGATGGCTTCCCAGGGGAATTCTATCAGACATTTCAAGAAGAATTAATACCTATTCTCCTGAAACTGTTCCAAAAAATAGAAAGGGAAGGAAAACTTCCAAACTCATTTTATGAGGCCACCATTACCTGGATCCCCAAACCAGACAAAGACCCCACCAAAAAGGAGAATTACAGACCAATATCCTTGATGAACATGGATGCAAAAATTCTCACCAAAATACTAACTAATAGGATCCAACAGTACATTAAAAGGATTATTCACCAGGACCAAGTGGGATTTATTCCTGGGCTGCAAGGTTGGTTCAACATCCGTATATCAATCAACGTGATACAATACATTAACAAAAGAAAGAACAAGAATCATATGATCCTCTCAATAGATGCAGAAAAAGCATTTGACAAAGTACAGCATCCTTTCTTGATCAAAACTCTTCAGAGTATAGGGATAGAGGGTACATACCTCAATATCATAAAAGCCATCTATGAAAAACCTACAGCCAATATCATTCTCAATGGGGAAATGCTGAGAGATTTTCCCCTAAGGTCAGGAACGCGGCAGGGATGCCCACTATCACCACTGCTTTTCAACATAGTATTAGAAGGACTAGCCACAGCAATCAGACAACAAAAAGAAATCAAAGGCATCCAAATCGGCAAAGAGGAAGTCAAACTCTCACTCTTTGCAGATGATATGATACTGTATGTGGAAAACCCAAAAGACTCCACCCCAAAACTGCTAGAACTCAT
>NW_027397099.1:3926422-4042078 GCF_003265705.2 Callorhinus ursinus
TTAAGAAAAAAGAAAAAGAAGAAGATAGCAGGAGAGGAAGAATGAAGGGGAGTAAGTCAGAGGGGGAGATGAACCAGGAGAGATGATGGACTCGGAAAGGCAGACTGGGGTTTCTAGAGGGGAGGAGGGTGGGGGGATGGGTTAGCCTGGTGATGGGTATTGAGGAGGGCACGTTCTGCGTGGAGCACTGGGTGTTGTGAGCAGACAGTGAATCATGGAACACTACACCAAAACAAATTATGTAATATATGGTGATTAACATAACAATAAAAAAAGTTTAAAAAAAAAACTCATGCAACTCAAAAGCAAAACAACAAATATCTCAATTAAACTTAAAAATGGAAAAATATCCTGAATAAACATTTTCCCAAGTATATACAGAAGACCAACAAGTACACGAAAAGATGCTCAATGTCATTATTAGGGAAGTGCAAATTAAAGCCACAATGAGATATCACCTCAAGCCTGTTAGAATGGCCATCATCAAAAGGATAAGACATAGCAAATGCTGGTGTAGATGTGGAAAAATAAAGAGAATCCTTGTGCACTGTCTGGTGGGAATATAAATTGGCGCAGCCACCATGGAAAACAGTGTGTAGGATCCTCAAAAAATTAGAAATAGAACTACCATGTGATATAGCACTTCAACTTCTGAGAATATGCCCAAAAGAAATGAAAACACTAACTTGAAAAGCTATCTGCACCCCCACATTCACAGCAGCATTATTTACAATAACCCAGACACAGAAACAACCTAAGTATCCATTAATGGATAAATGGTTAAAGAACTTGTGATGTACATATATCACAGATGTGTCCACTCCTTAAAAAAAAAAAAAGAAAACATCATGTATGTGATAAGGAAATCTAACTCTTCATGACATCACAGATGGACCTTGAAGGCATTGTGCTAAGTGAAATAAGTCAGACAGTGAAAGGCCAATACTGTATGATCTTACTTATACATGCAATCTAAGAAAAAAAATGAACAAAAAACTAAACCTAAACTCACAGTAAAAGAAATCAGACATGGTCACCATGGTTACCAGAGGTGGAAGGTGGGGCTAGGGAGAACTGGAGGAAAGTGGTCAAAATGTGTAAATGTCCAGTTATAAGATAAATACATACTAGGGATGTAACACACATGATGACTACAGATGACACTGCTGCATGACATATGAGAAAGTTGGTAAGAGAGTATCTCCTAAGGAGAAATTTTTTTTCTTCTTTTCATCTTTCTTTTCTTTATACTGTATCTATATTAGATGATGGATGTTAGCTGAACCTATTGTGATAATCATTTCACATTCTATGTAAACCAAGAATTTTGGTTTGCCTTAAGAATCATTTCACATTCTATGTAAACCAAGAATTTTGGTTTGCCTTAAGAATCATTTCACATTCTATGTAAACCAAGAATTTTGCTCTATGCCTTAAACTTACACAGTGATATGTGCTAATTATTTCTCAATAAAACTGGAAAAAAAGAAGTTGTCTGACAACTTATTCAGAGGAGGCCCAAACATCTCACCTCCACAGATTCATCCATTTATCCATCCGTTAATTTGTTCATTTATTAAATGTGACATGTCACGGGCCCTATTCTAAGCTCTGAGGATGCCAAAGTAAACAAGATAGTGTCCCTGCCCTCAAGGAGCAGATATTTGGAATACAATGAAATGAAAAAAAAATTACAATATTAACGTTTTATTCATTCAATATGAAAGAGATATTTCAAAACTTCAATCGGCTGAGTTTTCAAAACAGGAATTTAATAGGTTTGTAGATTTCTGACAGTAGCTCATTCGATCACAAAATCCCGGAACCAAAAGGTACCTTAGAGACTATCAAATCCAACAGCATAGTCTCACCTGAGTCTCAGAGATGTTAAAGAGCTGGACTAGGAGTCCATATTTGGTAAAATTACTCTGAAGTCCATTTATTTATATTATTGAATGTGTGCATTAAAAGTCATGCTGAGTGGAATTTTAAAACATAGCATTAGTAACACTCCAAAAGAACATGTTTCTTTCTTATTTTAGTCTCTCAAGGAAACCAATTACACTAACTACACTATATTCACAGCTAGCACCAAACAAATTTAATGCATAAAATATAAATTTGGAAACAAAATCAAAACTCAAAATTTGAAGGAATAAATGAAGAATACAGAAGGGTACCTCTGAACTCTCATATCATAAACAAAAAAACAATTGTTTTGTAAAGTTTAAATATGGCTTTTAAGTAAGCTGAACTGTTTTGCCCTCATTTGAGCTTCTCTTTATTTTACTAGGAGACCACTGACCATTTCCCATACTTGTCTTCTTCCTTTAGAGGGTCAAACCTTAATGGAGAGAAAAATAGCTCTGAAAGACACACTAAGTAAGATATTCCGGGTCACAGGTTCAGTTCATTGGATTCAAGTTCAAGTTCTCTGGGTAAGATTCATTCAAAGTAACAGATGGTATATTAACACCACAAAAACCTATATTTTCTACCCAATATCCTGAGTTCCTCCCCGTACCTGTCTATTCGTCTCTTCACTACATAATACATTCCATTCTTTTCCTTAAGGTAAAATTAGTTAAGAGGAACAACAGGAGAAAACATAAGCTACCACTCCCAGTTTCATTCCCGCATGACTTATTCATTCATCACAAAAATGTGCAAGTCACACCATACTGATTTTTTTTACATTTTCTATTAACCAGAATCCTTGCACATCATGTGAAATATAGCAAGTATTAAAATAATAAACCTCCAATCTTGAAAAACACAGGTTTTTATATCCATTTGGAGAAAATTTGGCTGATTCTCCAGGACTAGGGAGCTATCCTATTTTTCTGTAACTTCTGCAAATATTTATTCCCCTGATTGGGTAGTACCCAACTTTTTCCATTTTTCTTGGGAAGAATCCATTATATAATAAGCTATTTATCTTTTCCCTGGAGGTAAACTCCAAAGAAATAAAGAAAACATCTAGAATGCTTTGAAATTATGGTAGAGTACATTTCAAAAGGGGGGGGGGAAGAACCATATTCTGGGAACATTAGTCTGACCCCAAAAGAGAGAAACACCTGTAATCAATTTTCTTTTCATTAATGCAATAAATGCTGTCTGCACTTTGTGTGCCTAAAGAGAACGATTCTGAGATAAAGGATGTCTCCCCAACCTTTTATACTGAACCGGTGGTTTCCCAAATTTAATATGCATGGAGTGCACGTGAGCCCTCTTAAATCCAAGAACCAAACCCTGCCTGTGTAATAAATCTCACCACTACTCCACTATTAGACAGAGGATTAAAACTAATCTAGCAATCCCCAAACCAAGCACCGAGTGGATTAAATGCAAAACGCATGGGAGCAGGAAGATGCTTAATGCTAAATAACAAACATTTCAATCATAGAAATCATTTTTATCTTCTTGTTTATGCTAAGTAGATATTATGAGACTTAATATCTGTATCAACACAAGTGGGAGAAAGAAAACAGTTTTATGAAGACCTAAGTACTTGAATGCCTTGGTATAGCTGGCCAAAAAAAACAAAAAACAAAAGCAAACAAAAATGAGCTTAACAAATGGACTACACTATGATCTTTAGATTGTTTACTCCTTTAATGTCAATGCAGTGATGCTTGACCTTTTTAATTTTCCTTTAAGCCAAAGCAGTCCACATTATAAGAACTGAGTCAAGACAAAAGAGTTTCAAGGAGTGCTAAAATGGGAGGAGACTCCATGTATAATGTCCACGTAATATTTAAATATGCAAATGTTCTAAGCAACATCTTCTTTTGCCAAAATTAGCATAGCACACAATGGGAGAGTCCCTGTTGCAATGAACCTAGATAATGCCCTTGTGAGGCCTGGACCTTTTAAAGCTGTAGCCGATTGCAAAAATAGGTAAGTGACCATATGCAGGCCCTCATTAGCACTGTCTATCCAAAGAGCATAATACACACATCTGGCATCTCCTAACGGCTGTGGAACGCATTATACACAAAACCATTGACTTAGCTCCAAATGAAATCCACGTACTCCTGGAAGGAATCCATAAAGTTTTATCTGAAATACTGTTGTACCTTTCAACTTTGTCATCTTCCTCAATTTTCCACTTCTGGGTCCTGTTATACCCTTTTGCAGACATCTGCTTTTCAACTTGAATCCCTCCTGGGCCCTTCTCCACCCCGCCTTTGTCTATAAAATAAGTATCCTTCTAGTCTCTCCTGCTATACCAGTCCATGTGATTACTACCAAGTCAGGCCCAGACTTCTTAGGTAAAACAATTGCTACAAACAGTTAAAACGGTGAAGGGGAACTTGTCCTGGACACTTACCTCATCCCTGCAACTTTATTCCAACACAAAATCTGGGTAAAAAAATGGACTATTATACCTAAGTGAGGTACAAAATGGGAGGTAAGCATATCATATCTGGACTAGCAAATGGTTTTCAAACCTCGAGTGTTGGTGTTCATTCCATTTTCTTTCAACCAAGGCTTCTTAGTTCAGAAAGCTTTACATATTACACAATAGTAAGAGGAGTTAGGACTTTATAGCTAAAAGTTATATAATAACAGGAAGATTTCTCATTTCAAACATTATGATGCCTAAACTTCTGCAGTGAAATTGCTGAGTCATCGCAGGTTTGTAAAATGGAAAACAGAAGAGTTTAGAATAGATGTAGTATGATTTCCTCCAAGCAGATTTCATGTCTTTCTATATTTAATGGGCCAGAGATTGCTAAATCTTGGTGAAACAATCACAAGATAAACTGGGTGCTGGGAAATTCTTCAAGCCTGCCTGAATCAAAATGATGTATTTTCTTTTATGAAAATTGGTTTTATTTTTTAAATATTCCAATGTTTCTAATTTTTTTAAGGCATACCTCTCTCATCAGTGAAGATCACCAACATCCCAAGTCCAGTGGGCCTAAAGAAGTCACCCCGTCCTGTCAAGCAGATCAACTTCTAAACAAGCAGCTAGTTTTTGCAGAAGTGATTCCCAAATTCCAACCAGTTGGTCAAAGTTGGTCCATGACGAAATTTCCACTGGTTTGTACCAGGCTGTCATAAAGCTGAATTTATTGAATATACAGGCAATCCTTTAAAAAAAATGTATCTTCCCCACACTTTGAATTTTCATATGTCTTTTATGAGATGGTGGATATAATAAATGAGAGTTATGTTGTTTTCTATTTGTTGGGTTTTGTTTTTTAATTTGGAAACATCTTTCTTGGAAACATTTTAATTGACAAAATTGTAAAATGTAATGAGCCATGAAGTCCAAATTTCTGGGATTTTGTGGAGTAAAAAAAATGTTTTAGGGACAAAGTTTCCACTTATCTTTTTTTAACTGAAGTATAGTTGACAGTTTCCATCTCTTTTCTTTCAAAATACTAACTAATCTCACGAGTCTAGTAATCTACAAGCTGAAGAGAAGGAATTGTTGTGTTGGCATAACTTTAGGTAACTTGAATTTAATAACTGAAACAACCACCAAAGAATTCAGTTTTCTTGTCCAGACCCTGCCTGGTTAATGGGTCAACTCACTGAGGAGTAGATTCTGTGACTGGGATAAAGACAACAGTACAAAAAAAAAAAAAAAAAAAAAAAAAAATGCATGGAATCCAGGTGCCATAAATCTCCCACAGAACAATTTTTTAAATATAGGCCTGTCACTCCTGACTATCAGTTTCCCCTACCCTTTTTGCCCACCTTCCTAATTCTTGCTTTCAAAAGCTGCAAGTTTGCTCCCCTTCTTGATGTTTGAGTTATCCAGCTCCAAAAGGTCTATAGAATTTCTCCACATTCCTATCTGCCTGCTGTGAATTTTATTGAATGTACACTGCTGCTGACCCCATATATAATGGACCTAGGAAATATTCACTAGAAACTCAAATGCCCATTTCTCATCTTTATGTGATTGTGTGTGTGTGTATGTGTGTGTGATACCTTACGATGCTGTTTATAACAAGGTGCCATTAGTCACTTAGAAGACACATAGTATTTTATTTTCAGGATCCTCCAAAAAGCTGAGAAAGTTTAATCTCCATTATTTTTAGGCACTGTCACTCTCTCTCAAGGCATGGGTTTTAATATGGTATAATGCCAAAAATGATAGCACACTGGCAATTTTGGACCCATCTATGTACATCCTTTATCACTGCCTACTGCACCAAATCATTCAAAGTGAGGAAGGTGAATGCCTGTAAGTATCCCTAGTCGACGTTCCAATTAGAAAGGAAAACAAAGGACTACTATTTAAACTGTTAAAATACTGTACAGACTATTAACATCTGGAAGATTCCAAATAATACCAGGAGAAAAAATATCTGATGACCTTTGGTTCCCTTGTGTATTCCATATGATACTCTACCTTCAAGGTGTTATAAGCCCCTAGGGAAGGGAATTTTTCTTATCTTTGAAAGTATAGGTGAGAATCATCCAAATGAAAAAACTTTACATGAAATTGGTCTTAAATACTTAAATACTCATGCCAAAAAATGACATCCCCATATCAATTAGGATGATCAGAAAGGACCTCTGGAATATGTGGCTCTCTGACATGGTTTTTAATCAAATGTCCCCAGAATTCATCTCTCTTGAATCACAGAACTGAAAATGATCTCCAGCAATTGCAGGATTCATTCGCCTCCCTCTGGGAGGAGCTGTGTAAAAAGCATTGAAATAAAACCACCTGCCCTTTTCTTTCAAATGCCCGAAGAATGTGCCACAACTCTGCTTTGATCCTGCCTTCCAATGTTTCACTGCTATTACGAGCAGAAGGGAATCTTTCCCACACGTGGATGTCTAACCTAAATCCTTCATGCTGCATTTCGCATTCATTCCTTTTGTTCAAAATTACTGTTTCTTCTTACACCTGCTCCCCATTAGATGACTATTGCGTACTTCTGGGTAATCATATTCTAGAGGGGAGAGAGTATAAACTCCTGCAGCTGAGGGCAGTAGCCTAGACTTTCACACAGATGTGCGAGTCATCAACAAATTGTGGAATCTTTCTGAGTAGCAGCACATGGGAAAGATTGTCTTTCGCGGAGGCCAGCTCTGCTCTGATAACATGTTATAAGGAAATAGACTACAGGAGTACGGTTAGAAACAGAGTTAACACTGGACCTATACATACACATACACATACACGATTTATAGGTTTTAGTTGGAATGAAATATGAATCTATAAGCTAGCAGTTGCCTTCTGTTTAAAGCACTACTTTGTTCCTGATGCATGGATACAATTTCTAATGCATCTGTTATCTAAGGCAGGCTATGGTTATGGCTGCATGAAACCAGGCTAACTACCTAATTCTGCTGAAAACCAAACCTCTCAATCTGGTTATTTTATGCCCTATGGTCAGAACAGTCAGTAAATGGTATGCTTCATATTTTAACTATTTTGAAGCAATTCAGATAGAGTCTTGATTAGAAGACTGTATTGTTTTTGCTTCCTTGGGGCATAGGCAACTAGCGTTATCTAGTACTTTGCTGACTACATATGAAAATGAGCCCCATCTTTGAAACTCCAAGTATGAATCACAGTCCGGCAGTATCTCTACCACCATGGCACAGGTTAAAAATATAGGTTTTCAGGTCTCCTCTCCTGATTGCTGAATCCAAATCTGCATTTATAACAAGATCCCTAGGCACTCCATAAATACATGCAATTCTGAGAAGCACTTATTATTTCATCTCTCAGTGCCTGTACTTCCTCACCTATAAAATGGATATTAACCGATCCTTGCTACTTACTTGCTTCTGAGCAAAGGAGGATTAATGTCATAGGGTTGTTTTTTTTTCCTTCCCCAGAAACAGTCTCTATAAAACAGAACACTGGAGAACAGTTTCATTTGTTGGCATAGGCAATGGCTGAACATTCTTTGGAAGAAGAACCAGGATTCCTTCCTAGATAATACATCTGTCCTTCATCCAAACTTCACTTCATGGCATAACAGCTCCAGAAACAGTGGAGCAGTTCAACCAACTGCTTTTGGAGAAACAACTGAAGCCGATCCCAATGAAAACAGTTTTCCTGCTCCCTGTCTTGACCGTCAAACACAAACACAAGCACACTCTGTGGGTTAAATCGGCCCAGCTGGGAGTCTGCTGCTGAGCCATCTGCGGAACAACTTGCAGACCAGGAGCTGGACTCTGGCTAAAACAAAGGCAAGAAGGAAACAAGGAAAACAGCCCATAGAGCAACCCTTAACATACTAACCTGCAAAGCCAGTGCTGCCCCTGTGTGGCCTCCCAGCCTGGTCCCGTGTCATTTATCCACTTGACTTCCATACCCCTTAACTCTTTCCTTGGCCTCTCTTCATTCTCTACTACCACATCTCAAGATTTGAAAAAAGGAGTGGGGCACCTGGGGGGCTAAGTTGGTTGAGCCACAGACTCTTGATTTTGGCTCAGGTTGTGATCTCAGGGTCATGGGTTCCAGCCCCTGCCCCCCGCAACCCCAGGTCAGGCTCCCCACTCAGCAGGGAGTCTGCTTGGGATTCTCTTTCCCTCTCCCTTTGCCCCTTCTCCCACTCACACGTCCTCACACACTCTCTAAAATAAATAATCTTTTAAAAAAAAGATTGTAAAAGGAGTAACTCTGGGAAAGGATTGCAACCATCATCAACAACAACAACAAAAAAAGATAAAAAAAAAAAAAACCCTCAAACAGAAGGACCTGAAGAATTTGAGGGAAAGGAACTATTTCCAGTACAATGTTTCTTTGTTTTCTCTCCATCTCTCTCACTCTTGTCCACACAACAGGACAGAAATCAAAATACAAAGGAAGAGAGAAGTAGGTGTGAGACAGTCTCATCCAGTGCCTACTCCAGTAAAACAGGTTTGCCTCCATTAATGTAGAGAGGCAGGACTGGTATTGAATGCTCAGTGCTGTTTCAGATGCCCACTGGGAATTAGAGTTAAAATAAAGATCAGAGTTGACCCCATCATTTTACATAAAGCATATGCTAAAATACCTCTGGCAGAAGAGCTGTCTTTTCAGGGCTCAAAAGTTTTTGAGGTAAGTGTGAGTCCTACTATGTGTCACCACAAGGTTGGGATTTGGGCCCTTAAGGTTCTTCCAACATGACATACTGGAAGCTCCCTCTGCCTTCTTCTTGGTGCCACAGACCATCCCCAACCTCCAACCTCCCACCTGAGGCAGCTTATCACATCTTTGGGACAGACCTTGGGGCTATAAAAAGCTATGCAGCACTCACAGGGCCATATTACCCCAGGCTTGCAACAACCCATGAGGAATGTTATGGAGACAGAAACAGAGGCTCAGAGAGGTGAGTGGTGAGCTCCCAGTGAAAACAACAACAAAGGAAAGAGTACGTGCACCCAGGTCAGGCAAGCTCCAAAGCCTGTGCCCCTTCCAGTTTACCACACTATCTGCTAAGAAGGACAAACGGTTCTCCCCTTAACTTCACTGATGAACTTCTTCATTCATTCATTTCTTCTGAGTGCCTCCCTATGCCAGACTGATTCAGGGCATGCTGCAGGATCCAACTCTGATCTCCTCGAGTTAACACTTTCACCTTTGCTTTCTCAAAATAGGCAGGAGAGCACGATGTTCACAAGCATGTGCTTTGTAGGGAAAAAAAAGCTTGGGTCTGAATTTCAAATCATCCACATACTAGCTGTAGGATCTTGCACTTCACCTCTTTGAACCCGACCCACACCCATAAAGTTGGCATAATAGCATTTTATTTCATGAGGATAAGATACAAAAACATATGTAATCTAAATACATACATTCCAAACATAAAATCTAAAACAGCACCCAGCACAAAGAATATAGGTAACAAATGAAAACTATTCTCGTTCTCTTCCCCTTCACAAAATTCAAAGATTGTGGTGGTAGAAATTTATTCAGGGAGCAAGGGAAAGCCCTCATTCAAGTTCAAGATACCGCACAAAGTGAAACACGGAGGCCACCGTTTCTGTGGTTCAGACATCGGATCTGTCCCACTTCACCTTTAGTTCTCAATGGACTTAAGACAAAAGGGATCTAATGCATTCCTGGCAGTTTTTCAAAGCATGGCAGAAGTGAGTCGGGTTTATAAGATTAATTCTTTTCTCTCCAGGCAGTGGGTCAAATCAGAACCTTCACTCAACCAACCTGGTGGATAATCTCCTTTTATTACTTTCAATCAAACTAAGTGTCTGCAATCTGTACAATGGCCACTAATTTACTGGGAAAAATAATTTGCAGAGAATGATTATAAAAAAGATGAGATAGAATACAAGGTCCAGACTGGATAAGCATCCTGTAAGTTTGCTCCTATCTCATTGCATAGAAAGCTTCTATGACCCAAAATGCATTAAGGACATACAGCTGTTCTCCTAAGCTAAAAAATCAAAGGAAATGAACATTGTTCACAGATCAGTTCCTTATTTACATAAGGGAAACAGCCTATCAGTTCAATTCAGACCCTTTGTTACACTCACATGTAGTGATCCAATGCTTGTACAAGTTTAACATGAAAAGGTTTTATTGTGTGAAAATGAAAACCTCTTTTTAAAGATAATAAAATTCTAGTTACACAACTAGACAACATCACAAAGCTGTCTGCATTGTGGAAACCACCCTCTTCCTGTGATGTATAATGAGGCATGGGGTTCTGCTTCCTTTGATTAATTTCAGAATATTGCACAGAACCTGAATAATCCCTAAAATAGCAAAGGAGAGACGGAGAGGTGATGGGCAATGATAAAGGTATAGTAACGGAGCAGAGACTATGTTTCATCTGTTGTAGAAAAGCAGCCCCTCCCCAACTAATTTCATTTTGGCAAGTACTAACCACAATAAGGGTCAACATACAAAAATGTCCTTTGGAAAAAAAAAAATGTCCTTTGGCTCTGGAGTTTAAGTTATATGCACTGAGGCTGAGCAATGCAAAACAAAAACTATGAAATGTCGCCATGACTGTGATCAGATATATAACATAGCTGGAAAGTGCACATTTCCCTTTTTTCAAACCACAGCAGCCATTATTTATACAAGTACTGAATATGGAAAAGGCTCTGACAAATTTACAGTGTTGTTTGGATGGATGAGGATGGCGGATGATGGATGAGGGAGACAGAGGATTCCCTTATTAAAGCATCAAATTCTTCCCTAAATATCAAATAGACATCTTCAGCCACAAGTGCACTGCCTCATACTCGAAATCATATAAACTGAACATGTCAAATGTTTGTCTTTAATAAAAAAAGGCAGGATTTTCTCCTAATAAATATTGTTAATTTGTACTATGGCATTAAGTACCTTTCTTTTTCTGCATAATGTGGACTTCAACATATATGCCGATCAAACAAGAATAAAATGTGACAAATTCACAAATATAAATGAATTCTAGCAAAAAGTGAGTAGCAATCTCAAGCAAATTATTTAAAAATTTTAGCAAATAATTTCAGTAGATATATTCTTCCAAATGTATTTTTGGTGTCTTTCTTGACAGGACAGTAGCTCTAAAGGGAAATTTGCCATTCACTCTATGATTTTTTAAGACTGGGCCCAGATAACAACATACAGAAAGCTGGAAGCACTGCAGCACCCACTAGTGGACGTATCAGAATCACAGATGCATCCTGTCTCTGTGAAGTAAAAAAAAAAAAAAAAAAAAAAAAAACGAGTATAAAATAAAATGCATCTGCTTTAAAGACCATTTACGTGACCATTCACTTCTTATTTTATCTGCGCTGGTAACAACAGAGGCATGCACAAAGAGAAAAACTTTCTTCTGCAAGCCTCAACCTCTCCTTCATCTGATCCTATTGTAAAATTAACTGTACACAGAGAAAAATTTGGCAGTACTTAAGATACTTTTTAAATTAATAAAATGGTCTGTGGCTAATGAATATTGCCCCAAAAGGGTTAAAATCGAATATGTGAAAGTTTCTTTTCAATAAAAAGAAATGCCTCTTTACAATTCTAGTCCATTCTACCCCAAATTACTCCTGGTCTGTTGCAAATTGTTAGCACAGCCTTTTTTAATAGTTACAGATCCTGTCTACTCAGAGCCTGTAATGACATCACTGGGAATGGGTCCTTTAGCATTAGCACAATGTAATATGTAATCCAACAGCAATCCGATTATAATTTACTAGGCAACAATGTTTACATTTTACAAGTGTTACCAGTTCTTTTCTTTTTTAATGAAAAACAAACCTCATTTTGTATTTTAATGTTTCTGCTTAAGTAGTGATTAAGTCCCATAAAAATCTATCTTTGACAGATAAGCCAAAAGTTACTAGTTTAACTTGATTTCTGAATAATTCCTAGATACTTAAGGGCCTATAGTAAGTTTGTTTGAAAATATGACATGACAGCTATAAAACTTCATTCATAAAACTGTACAACAAAATGTACCTACTTCAAGTTAACCCAAGACATCTCACTTAGCATGAGCATGTTGGAAGAACCAAACATGAGCCATGGAAACCAAGGCTATAAAATAGCCATTTTTAAGATTCTAGAAGCACCTAGACCTATAACTAGATATTTTATTCCAACATATGTGAACTGGAGGTAATACAGTTTATCAGCAAATCATCTGGATTTTATTGCTGACTTTATCTGATAAACCACTTTAATGGAAGGAATCTGCATTACTGAGAAGGAATGAGGGATGAATAATTAAGAAGAGGGATGGCCCCGCCAGAGATCTCTCGTCAGTTCTAGTTCTCTTCATGGTCAAACCTTTCCCACCAGGTCCTGCCCCCAGCAGCTTTCAAACTTATCAGTGGCCCACAATGAGATGTCACCTTACTGCAATTAAAAAGTACCATGGAGCGGGGGGGGGGGGGGGCTGGAAATAGAAAAGGATTGGGGAAAGGTATTCAAAGAAAAGATTTTTCACGAAATGGAAGGAAATCATGTTTACAATTGGTTTTGCTTTGCTTTGCTTGCTAAAGAGCTAATTATTTGAATCAAACACAGCATAATCTACTTCTCCCTCAGCTAAGAGTGGCCAGAGCTGTGAAAGGACAGTGACAGGGGAGGTGGCAGCACCGAGCTGCCTCCTCTCTGCTTTGCCTTTCCATTTTGTCCCTGATTCAGAGCAATTAACTAGTCAAACATTTTCACAGGCTGTTGGTAGAGAATATGGCAAAGGACATAACAAAACACATATGAGGGATGGGGGACTAAATATGTATCTCAGTAGCATTCCCAGCATTCCCAAAATGCCATTCCCAATTGCAACCTGAGTTCTTTGAAGAAACAAAAACAAGCACTAAATGAACTATGATTAATACCAATAAACTGGCCTTCCTGCCTTTAGGAGAAACTCCAGTGGGGCTTCCACAAAATGAATCTAATTCTATCTCAGCACCAGGTTGCAATATGGCCACCAAAATTACAACGTTTTTTCTTAAAAAAAAAAAAAAAAAAAACAACTGATGCCTCCCTTTTATTCAATGGCCTAAGTTATATGAATATATTTATAATCAGTGGGAGCTCTCTGGCTAACATATGGTATAGTTTTTTAATATACTTAAAGGATATTTTACTGATCAGAGCCTGCCTACCAATGTCAATCTCCCTTCCTTAGCTAACTTCCGTTTTCAAACCCCTCACTAAGAATATATTTTCTTGGGATGTCTTTCTGCACCATATGCCAACATAAAGATAATTTTTATAAGTAATGCCCTAAGGACTATTCCTGAAATGGTCTTCTCTGGAATACTAATGACAGTGATGTTCGTAAGTACTCTCTGGAAAAGGCAAGAGTTCAATAAACAAGCGGATTTGGAAAATATTGGCCTAAATAAGATGAAACAGTTTTCTTACTACAAATATTTTAAGAACCTTGAATATGCAAATAGATACCATAAACCTCCTGTAAGTTCGAGTATGTCCCAGGAAGCTCACTTCAAGAGAAAGCACACACAGGAAAATACCAGCTTGAATCGGAGACGGTTCACTATATCCAAACAATACGATGGTGATGTTGGAGCAGCAGGTAAGCCCCAAAAAGCACAACACTATTCTCAGGACTTTGCTGATTTTAACTTTTACTTCTCCAAACAACCCCATGAGATTCCCTTCTTGACAAATGAAGAAACTGAGGTATGAATAAATTAAGCATGTTTCCCAGGCTAGCAAATGGTGGAGGTGGGATGTGAATCCAAGCAGTTTCATTTGGAAACTATGTTCTGAAGACTAGATACACTGCCACTAGAACACAGAAAGCAAATGGGCCCAGGAAATAACTGTATGGTCACAATGACAGGGGTTGGAGGGCCTCTTCCTCATACCTGCTGCCTGGGTCTCAGCCTCCTGTCTTCTACCCTGCCCCCATCACCGTAAGTGACTCCAGCAGCAAAGGGACTGCCTAGAAAGGTGGGCAGGGATCCCCATCTCCACAGTGCCCTTGTCCACAGGCTATCAGAGCTGCTCCATCATCACCAATGACTGGGAGGCTCTTTGCTGGGCTGCGGAGATTGGCGGGCACAGGAGGAGCGAGCGTGCACCTCTAGGAAAGCATTCTGACCGATCCACATGCGCAAATGCCTGAAGAGACAACCCTGAAGACTCAGCAAAAGACACGACTATGTGAAGACCTACAGTTTGTTCATGGAAGGCAAAACTTTATTTCAAGGTGGTAACTGACCTTAAAACAATCTAAGAATTAAATACAATGCCAATCAAAACCCCCAGCAGGACATAATTCTTAGCACAGCTGACAAGCTGACCCTAAAAATCAGATGGAAGCAAAAAGTCAAGAATAGGCAAGGCAATTTTCACAAAGAAGAATTAATAAGGGAGGGGAGCCTCACTCACCAGATAACGAAGCTTATCACAAAGCTACAGTAATTACGACCATCTAATATTAACATATAGACAGACATGGAAAATTTGGAACAGTCTCACAGATGTATGGGAACTTGGCATATGACAAAACTGCACTGCAAATCAATGGGAGAAATGATGGACTTTTCAACAAATGCTGCTAGGACAATCAACCATCCATTTAGAAAAGAAGAAAATTAGATCACTTTCCCCCAAAATGGAAAAAAAAAAAAAAAACTGCACATAGATTAAATACTTAAACATGAAAAGGTACAACCATCCAAACTCAATATCAAACATGGAAGAATATCTTTCTGACATTTCAGTAGGGACGAAGTGATTAAACAACACACAAAAGGTACAAACCATAAAGGAAAAGCCTGCTAATTTTGGTTGTACTAAAAGTTAAAACTTCTGTATCACAAAATACACAAGGAACAAAGTGAAAAGACAAGTCACAGAGTAGATGGAGATATTTTCCACACATA
Organism: Callorhinus ursinus; assembly: GCF_003265705.2. Lineage (NCBI taxonomy): Eukaryota > Metazoa > Chordata > Mammalia > Carnivora > Otariidae > Callorhinus > Callorhinus ursinus. The sequence continues at coordinate 3,941,720 of NW_027397099.1, forward strand.
TAATTAGCACAGTATTCTGATCAGAACATATGAAGAATTCCTACATATTTATAAGAGAAAAAACTTGGTAGGAAAAAAAAAATTGGCAGAAAAAATCAACAGGCAATTAACATAAGAACTCCAAATGAGCAGTAAATTTATGAAAAGGTGTTCACACTCACCACAAAAATGCAAATTAAAACAATACTAAAATATCATCTTGTGCCCATCAAATTCAGTATTGAGTGGAACACTATAGAACAGATAAAAGAATAAATTATTTCTAAAAGCTTAAACACAGATAAATCCAAAACTATAATGTTGAACAAAATGTAGGAACTCATGTATATTTAAAGAATACATTATTTCTATACATAAATAAAAACATGAATATATATTTGAAACAACAATGAAAACGTCCTTGGAAATGATATAAACAAGAGTAGAATAGTGGTTACCTCTAGGGAGGTAGAGAGGAAATGTGGATATCTGTAATGCCCTATTTTTTAAAGTGAAATAATCAATATGGCAAAGCTCTGTTAGAGCTAGGTGGTGGGGAACAAGTATTATTTTTGTATTTTATTTGAAATATTCCATACTTAAAAACTTGAAAACATTGTGAAGACTCAGGAAAATGTGCTCAACACAATTATCTCTGCATCAGGCTGACTAGGAGATTTTGACCTTCCAGTCTTAGTCCTTAAAAGAAATTAAGCTGCTTGACTGAACAAAAAAAGAGTCAACACCTTCCCTCTAAAACATCTCAGGACTGAATGGCATCTGGGGGAGGCTGTAACAGGCAGGGATCTTTGTTTCTAAGCGGTATTCCAGAGCTGCACAATGAATGGTCCCAGGCGGAGAGAAAGCAATGGCCCTCATGAGGGAATGAGCAAGAATGTGAGACAGATCCCTGTGAACTTGGCAACCTGGTGAAAAATGTCTCGTCTGGACCCCAAAACTGCTTTAACTTTGTTTCAGTCACAAACTAGCTATGTGTTAAAGGACATGTGACTTAAGTTCTCTGAGCCTCAATTATGTTATCCGGACAAAAGGGAAGGAAGGTGATAAAAGTATTCACACAAAATTATTCCAAGAATTTAAATATACTAATACATGTGATGGTGCTTATGGCAAACTATTTTTACCAAAGATGGGTAGCAGCAGTATATCCCATCCCAAAGGGATGTGTTAATATGCATTGACACTCCTCCACAGAGGTGAGAGGTGGGCTTATGTCCCCACCCCCTAAGACTGAAGTGGAAGTGATGCTGTGTGAAAGAAGGCAAAACAGCTTCTGCCTTATCTTCTGTCTTGGACACCCACCCTTGGGATTTAGCCACCATGTCGTGAAGAAGCCAAATACCACATACAAAGACCCTGCTGAAGTCCTGACACCAGCATCAAGCACCAGACAAGTGAATGAGCAAGGATTCAGAGGATTCCAGTCCCCAGCTGTCCAGCCATCCCAACTAACACTGACAGAAGCAGAAATGAGCTGTCCTCGTGAAGCCCTGCCCAAATTGTAGGTTCATGAGCAAAATGAATGTTACCATTCTTATGAGCCCTTAAGCACTGGGGTATTTCATTTCACAGTAGTATGTCAGTGGGACAGTGTTTTATAAATCATTATTAATATTATCCTCATGGGCAAAACAAGGGGGGTAAACTACATTAAAGTTCCCCAGATCTGAGAAATTTTAATGCCATCTTGGTGGCTTTGCCATATCCTGTGTCAGTGGACAATTACCTAGTATTTCTTCTTAAAACAACTCACTTTCTAAAACTTAAGCATGCTTACTAAAAATTAATTAGAACAAAGTTGCCATATAAATTGTATTTGTCTAGTTAATCTTATTAAATACTGTTTTTTAAAGATTATATTCATTTATTTGAAAGAGAGAGAGAGCATGCACAAGCAGGGGGACTGGCAGAGGGACAACCAGACTCCCCACTGAGCAGGAGCCTGTCACTGGACTCCATCCCAGGACCCTGAGATCATCACCTGAGCCAAAGGCAAATGCTTAATTGACTGAGCCACCCAGGCACCCCTTATTAAATACTATTAATTATTGGCATTTTCTTTTTAATAACCACATCTTTGTTTTAATATCATATTTAAGTAACTAGGATATATATTATAACATGTTAAAATAAATATGCAATAGTTAAAAATAAAGGCAATGTTTGGTGTAAGCCCACTTGAAATCATCATGAATCACTGTGGTATGCAATACCGGATGACCACAAAGGTAAGGATTCATTCACCTCCAAGAATCAATGGACCATATTCTGAGTGAATCATTCCTTCTCTGTTATAACCTTCCCCCAGCTGAATATATTTTACTTTATTAACTGCTTTTAATCAAGAAGCATGCTTTCTTGGGATATCAAAGCAGTCAATGGCAGAAAGGCTACAGAAGAGGAAGAAGATTCTAGAGGGGGCCTCAAGGTAATAAATGGGCTAAAATTACTAATAATCTGGTACCAATGCCAGAAAATGGCCCAGGAAGTAAAGGATCTAGATTTCCTTCCCAAGAAATTAGGGTTTCTCAACAGCAGCACTATTGACATTTTGGACCAGATAATTCTCTAGTGGAGACAGGGTAGTGCTATCCAGTGCTCAGTAGGGTGTTTAGTGGCATGCCCCTCCCCCAGCTATGATAAGCAGAAATGTTTGTGGTGAGGCGGTAAAATCCTCCCCAGTGATAATAAATGACTTAGAGTAAAGGTTGGAGGGGTATGCCCAGAGACCCACACAGGGCCTGCATTCAGCAGGTACAGAAAAAAACTTGTGATAATGATGATGATGATATTATATTTGTTTTTTCCTCACTCACAGAACAATTCAGCCTCTTTTCTAACTAAGACAAAGATGTGTTTAACCTGAGTCTTGTGTTTTCAGTTTGTTTTTTAAGCCACTTAGCCCATAGTTAATAAGCAAAGCAGAAAGAAAATAGCCATTGGATTATAGGGAGATCTTTTCACAACTGCATATAAAGTGCTCATTTATATCATATCCAACAGCAGTTCACTGTAGATTGAAGAAAGTATAACAAAGCACACATGTTCTTCACAGTTCTTATCTCAATTTACTATTTATTGGCTGTTGTTTGATGGAATTTTTGATGGGGAATAGGGTTTCATGGCTACAATTAAGCAATATTTTTAAAGGAGACGGGAATAACCACTTCCAAAGGTACAGGCACCTCTTTGAAACTGTGTATTCAAGGGGGAAATTGGCAATGACATTTACTAAGAGAAGATCATGCCTCAAAAAATGCCTGGTTCAGAATCGACAGGGTCTGGGCTGTCCAGAGTCCTGAACTTTGGACCACATGGTCAGCCCAGGGGGCCCAAAGAGGCATGGCAGCAAAATCTATTGACCTCAAAACCATGCAGCTAAGTGGCAGTGCCGAACACTGGTGAGCACAGCGATGCTTCCAAGAGCTGACACTCACTGCGTACTTTATACGTGCCAGACACAATCCCACACACTTCGCTCCCATTATCTTAGGTAGGCACTATTACCACCCCTTTGTCACAGGTTAGGAAACCGAGGCTTACAGAGCTAAAATAACTTGTCCAAGATCACAGGTCCAATATGTAACAAAGCCAGCTCTCGAAGCACTGCCTGTTCAACCACAAAGACAACACTACTAACTCCTACATCACAGTCTTCCTGCTAAATGACAGCACCACCCTCAACCTCCAGCCCTCCAACCCAATCATTCAGCTTTTTATGTACCTTTTATATGGGTAAACAAATACTGGGCATTTATATGTACATGTGGATGTATATACGTGTGTGTACATACAGGTGAATACACATGTGCACACACACGCACACACACGCAAGCAGTCACAAGCACGTCGACCTACATCAACAGTTGAAATTTTTCTCTTCTCCTAGATCAGAGGTCAGCAAATGTTTCCTTTAAGGCCTTTCCTCGGTCACAACTAGTCCGTGCTACCATGGCCGTGCAATGGTATCCACAGACAACACAAAAACAAATGAGGGTGGCTGCATTGCAATAAGACTCCATTTGCAGACACAGCTGATGAGCTAGATGTGGCCCACTAGCTATAGTTTGCGCTCCTCGTCCCGGGCCAATACCTCTCAAAGTGTGGCCACAGATCAGAATCACTTGGGCTACTCATACACACTACAGATCCCTGAGCTGCATTCCAGGCATACTGAACCACAATCTGCTTTCTTTTTTTTTTTGAACAAGTCTCCTGGGTGACTTACAGAAATGCAAACATTTGAGGACCACTGTTCCTAAACTGAGTTTTTTCCTAGTCCCCATAAAAATTGTCATTCCAGCTATCAAAGATAGAACATCTATCAATGGAAAAGCAAGACAAGTTATACAGACCCAAGAAAGGAAAATTGGCTGCCTGTCGCAGCTCACCATCTTTATCAAGATGTCAAAATTCTGACCCATGACCACAAAATTCTCTTAGCTGGAAGATGTCCTTTTGTTTTAGTTTGGATTTTAAAAAAATCCCAGAAACCAAAAGCAAACAAACAAACAAAAGCAAAACAAAACAACAACAAACTTTTATTCCCAGTAGAATCACACTGATCTTCTAATCAATTTGTTGCATACACATACACACACACACACACACACACACACACACACACACACACACACAAAGGGCATTTTTGAACTGTGGATACCTCATTTTAAATCTGAAAATTCAGTTGTGCTAAAAACTCTTTTATGTTATTGAGGGAAAATGAGCACTGGGTCTTCAGAAATAAGAGGGATGGAACAATAAGTGAATTTGTACAGAATTCGCCAATACACATACTGCCTGCTTCATGAATACATGAATGCAACCTGTTTTATCTTTTCTTGTTTCAGAACTAAAGGTATTCACATAAATCTGGATCTCCTTTTCTTTGGGGAATTAAGGCTGGCACCATCAGTCTCTGCCTTTACCTGTATCAGCATGGGGGAGAAAAGGCCAACCCTCCACTGTCTTTCGACAAAGGATTGAAAAAAGTGAGCAGGAGTGGAGAGAAATGAATACTACGGCACACGCTGAAACAGAGCTGACCAGGTCGCCACCCACCTGGGATAACGCCCCTCTCCAGCTGACAGCCACCAGTGATCTGGTTTCAGTCACCAGCACCCCAAACTTATTAACTGACTCTGATCTTCTCTCTGTCTAATGCCAGGAGCCTCCCCCACCCCACCTTGCATCATAAGACTTTAGTTTATAGACCCCTTTGCTTCATCTCACTTTTTATACCTTTTCTCTGATCCTACTCTACCAATGACCCAAATGCCTCCAAAGGCACAACCCTGCCAGTGGCGATGGCAGTCCCCCTCTGACAGCTGGGATGTCCGGGCCTGGTTGTAAAGCCTGCCTCAGTACCACCACCAGGGGCCCAGTGGACTGAAACCTGTCTACATATCAAACAGAAGTTGGCTTCTACTGCTTCCTTTTTTTCTCCCACTACTTTGTATCCCATGGCCACCACGGTTATTTTGAAAGCATATTTTAGAGCTGGGTGATGACATTTAAATACAGTAATCTCAATGAGGAGTTAGGGATTAATAAAACTGTAGCACAGGGCCCCCAGGTAGCACCGTTGTAACAATTGGGGTTAAACTAGCACTGATGCATTTGTATTTAAGTGAATCATGTCTTGTGTCTACACTGGCAAGTGGGCCCCTTCAGAGTTGAACTGAACCTGATCTTGGCTCTGTGTCATCGTGAGTCAGTTCATTAACCTCTAGAGTACTGGACCATCTGAGCTCCGAGGTCCTTTTCAACTCTACGGGTCAGGCCCAGGGCAATCTGAGTAGGCACATTTCCCTCACAATTGGCTTTGCAGGCCAATTTCCCCGAAAATGTTGAAGTTTGGTTTTCTTTCTTTTTTTTTTTTTAATGCAAAGAAATGCTAAAAATGGATATGGATCAAGATATTCAGTTGAATATTTTGGTAGAAGGAGCTCAATTATTCTTCAATCTTTTATAAAACTGTATCTTCAACATTATCTCCACCTGCCACATCTCTAGCCTATCTAATTTTAATTGATAATGATTTTTTTTTTAAATAGACACTGCAATTTTTACCAAATGTTTCAGGATTCAATTGAATACTTTTCCTACGATTAAAAAGGTCAGGTTGTTTCTATACTGGTAAGATAAGTGACAACCTTTAAAGAGAGGTTCTGGGTGATGCTGATGCCCCCAAACGATCTGATTTTTCTCAAACCGGGGCTCCACAAATGTTGGAGTCCAGGGACACATTGGCAGAACACCAGAGATTTTGTGACTGTAAATAGATGCAGAATCATTATTCATTGCCATGGAGGGCCTTATGTGTATTCACTGTGTCACAACCACATAATAAAATTTGGTGTTACAACAAGAAAAGCAAGAGAGGAAAATCAATAATAAGTCAATATGCATTTACAGAATACCTACCTATCAGTGTTCTGCTAGGTGTGGATTGAATAGAAAATCCTGGACTTTGCCTTCAAGAAGCTTATGATTTAGCTGGGATGGCAGAAGCTCCCACAAAACAACACAAGAGAGCACACAATCACACACGAAGGGAAATTTTGTAGACACCACTCCCAACGAACTCTGCAAGTAAGGAAATCAAAAGCAGTTCTGCTTGCTTTGCTCAGATCAAATTTTAGCACCAGGGAGACTCTTTTCCATTGTACATCTTTTCAAGCAGCTGCATTTAAAAAGAAAGGATCCCGCTTTCCCCCAAACCTGTGGCTCCCTGCAAAAGTGAGCAAAAATACTGCCAGATTAAATTATTCATACTAGTAAATAATGCAGCTGATCCAATGACCTTTCAGAAAATCAAGTTTGGCCTATATGTGAGTGGTAACACATGAAATTAAGGGGACAAAAAGAAAAATAATGATCCTCTCACTGGTCTTCTGCACTTAAACTTTTTAACTTTCTTGAAATTCAAACTTATTTGAACATTTAAACAGAAGACAAATGTATTTACTTGGTCCTTTGTTATTTCATGATGCCTTGTGATTCGTATTCATAAGCCTTCTATTTCCATAGCGCTTCTATTTGTAAATAAGTTTTATTCATGGTGAAAAAAAATGTTAAATAAGTAATATTTATTTAGCACCTTCATGAATATTTTCTCATTTACAGTTCAAACCTTCCACCTTTTCTAAACTGGTGGAAGAACCAACAGAAACAAAAGCTAATGTTTACTTCAAGTGCTCTGCTCTAGACCCGCACTGTTTAGTACAGTAGCCACTGCCGTGTGGATATTTACATTTTCATTAACTAAAAGTTAATAAAATTAAAACTTCAGTTGCTTTGTCACCTCAGCCACATCTCAAGTGCTCAACAGCCACATGTGCCTAGCAGCTACCCTAATGGACAATGCAGATACAGAAGATTTCATTTCCACCGTTTGCACAAAATTCTATTGGACAGCACATATATTGCCTCATTTAAATATCCCAACAATCACCTGAAGAAGTAGATGCTATTATTATTCCCATGTTATAGATGAATAGGCTTAGGTTCAGTGGCTTAGCCAAAGGCAGATGGAGCAGAGTCCAGGTCTAACTAGCCCAGGACTGTCCAACAGAATTTTCTGTAAGAATAGAAATGCTCCATACCTGCACTGTCCAAAATGGTAGCCTCTAGCCCATGTGGCCACTGACCACTTGAAATGTAGGATGTATAACTGAGGAATTTTAATATAATTTTCATTAACTTAAATACCTATAGCCACATGGCGTAGGAGCTACCATCTTGGTTGGCTCTGACTTAGCCCCATTGCTCAATCTTTAACTCACACCGTATCTAATGCCCCAGCCATCACATCACTGCTACTAACAACATCAGAGGAATGAAGATCTAAGGTGGAGGAATGAAAGAAAAAGGATGAGCCCTATTCAAACAGTAGCTGGACAAAAGGTTACTTGAAGCAGAGCATTCTCTTTGGTCTCAATCCCTAAAGCAAGCTATGCTGGGGGGGGGGGGGGGAGTAGGGGTGGAGGGGATTAAATCTAGCATGGAATCTATTTTCAACATGTCCTCGATATTCTGGTATTACCTCTTTGCATAGAGCCAATAAAAGTATATATGGCATATGTTTTCCACAGGATGCAATTTTTATAGAGCAACCAGATAAATTACAACATGGGTCAGGCCACAATTCTTCAGTGTGCCCAGAGGATCAGGCTGGGGGGGGGGGGGGGGGAGGTAGTGGACTAGACACATAACTCAATGGAGGTCTGCAAAGGAGGAAGAGATGGACTGGCCCCCATTCTGCAGACACTGTCCCCTCAACTTGGAACCTTTGCTTTCTTACATTTTAAGGTATCCGGAACAGCCTGTTTGGCTTCCCTTGGGTTGTTAGTTTTGCTATCAGCTTTTTATCTGCTTGGCTTTTTATGTGATTCTACCAGAAGATCTTGCCATGGAACATTTAACAAGAAGAGGAAGCAAGCTCAAAAATTTCCATTTACACCCAGAATTATTGCTCGTTTCCAGAGGCCTGAGAGTGTGTCTTCCTCGAAGTTTTATGATGGGATTGTGATTCAACTATCCCTCCAAATAGATATTGTGTCTCTATTCAGAAAATGCAATTCTAGAAACCTATATCAAACTCTAATGATAGCTTACGCTATTTGCAGCTGAAATAACAGAGTGGTAGCTAGTAGAACTGAGAGGCGCAGGCAGCTCTGTAACGTAAAAAGGAAATCTGCTCCAGTCTCTCCAGCTTGTTCTCAGTTCCCCTCAGCAGAATTCACCTCCAACAAGAATGTTAGGAGAGAAAATCACAGCCGTCATTTTTAATTTCAGGCATAGTGAGGTTTAAATCATCCCAGAGCTCATTCAGACTTTTGGGATATTACCATGTCGCTAGGATAGGGCCAATCTTTGGTAAAACAGGTAGGCTTTGCCTAAGAGCTATGGTATAAACTCCATTCTGGTTTGGCCAATTCTAAAGGATAGAGATAGCTACATCTTTTACGAACCTGCCTCAATTCTAAATCAAGAATCCCTTCTGAAAGCCAAGATTAAAATAGTTAAATCCAGTGACCTATCTTGCACAGCATATGTCTAAGTTGAACAGATCAGGAGTAAAAAAATATAAAGGCTTCTTCTCCAATCCTACCAGCCTATGACTTTTCAATAGATGCACACACACACAAAGGGTTTTCTGAATGTAGGAAAACAAGTTTATAATTACATAATTATGCAGACACACCACAATTTTTCTTTTATGTTACCTTTATCTTTAAAAGGCAACAGACAGGGCTGTACTAAAAAGCAATAAAGCATGGGTAATTTAATACCAAATTACATCCATATTGAAAAGTTTACATGCAGTTGAGAGCAGGCAGAGGTCAGCTTTTCAACAGGACTGTCTTTAATTGTGGCCATCAGTTTTAGCAATCCCGATCTCTGGATCAAAGACAGATATAATGGGCTTCCTCAACGCTGAATAGTGAAAGCAGACAGCAGGAATGGCGCTATCTGGCACCCAAAGGTCATAAAAAAAAATTGCCAGAAAGGGAATGTGTCTCATTGTAAAATTATATATCTAAGATAAAATATGTATTTTTAAAATCATTCTCCCTAGCCCAGTTTCCAATGAGCTACTTGAAGTTTTTTTTTTTTTTTTTGGTCCCTTACAGGTGCAAGGTTTTCCCAGCTTTTCCTCTAATAAATGTGCAACCTTTGTTTAAATCTTTATTAATTTTTTCAGATGCTTTCAATCATGATTTTCTCTAACCTGCACAGCAATCCCTCTTTCTTGAGGAAGGGCTATGTGAGCTGAAACTGGGTTTTTTTCGCCCCTCTCTTTTTCCCCCTAAATCAAATGAGGAGTAAATTATCAGCAAATCAGATAGAAACAAGTTTCCTGGATCTGCAGATCCATTCTACAAATGAAGCAATTTCATCTCTGCTGGCTCTGGGGTTGGGGGAGTAGAATGGGAGGGGGGAATTTAAGTAGCCATGGGGGACCAGAACGGAGATGCTAGCTGGCGAAGCATCCCCACGTTTGCATGCACAGACCACTCAAATCTGCACCAAGAGACTACTTGCGAGAATCCATCTTTTTTCACTTAACAAGATACAAAATATAAAACACATTTGCCTCTTATTAAAACTCTCCTGTAAGTGGTTCCAGGTCCACCATTTTTAAAGGGAGGAGAGGAGAGCTGAGACCCTCTTGGGAATTTCAGTGGAGTGACTAGAGATGAGGTACAGGCTGTGAGTCTTTATTACTTTCATTTTATTTTTTTCTAAAAGCACAGAAGGAATAACATTTTAAATCATTAGCATTTGCTTTAAGCAGTTATTTCTTCCAACTGTAAGAATCTCTGCTCCCAGCCCCCTTCCCCATTAGCACCACTCCCAGATCGTGCACAGAAGAACTGCCCAGATGGAATTTCCCTCCACCGCTCAAATCTGGAAGGTGCTTTTAAAGAATTTCAGGCTCCAAATCGAGGCAGCCATGGAAGAAACTGTAATCACAGTTTTTCCTTAAAGCACTTGGAGAATAAGGTTCTTGTATTTACCGCACCTGAGACTGAAAGCTGACTGGCATCTCAAAATCATTTCAGTGGCAGCAGCTACTGTTAGGATAGAAGACAGTCTTCTCTGTTAAAAAACAGAGTTCACAGTAGTTCCTATTCAACTCAGAATGCTTTGTGAGAGTGACATGGAGGGTGCTTTTAAGTGGTGAAGTGCAAAACCTAAACTTTTTTTAGAAATGAAATAAAATCAACCCCCTTCTTTAATTTGATTTATAGTCTCTATCAGGGGAGCAGCAAAGGTGAAGAAATGTGCAAAACCAGGAAAAGAAACTCAGTTCTGTGCTCTGCAAGTTCAAAATGGCAGGAGGCCATATTCAGGCACAGAAATATGGATTGGAAGGTTGAACATCTCCTTTTGTAGGCTGGTTGTGATTTTGCTATTCATAGACTACAAGAGATAAAATAAATCACTGAATATTTCTGCATTGCAACTTTGCTCTGCCAACAGAGAGATCCTACCTGACGTAAGGTCTGTTTCAAAATCTATAAAGGGCAGGTACCAAAAGTGGCATGTGACCGGGAAGGTTATGTTACAGTCTGGAGGTCTTCTACCACTCACCTCTTCTGTGCTCTATAAAGGACTGACAAAACAAGCCAGAATTCTGTAACATGTCAGTGGGATAGACGAGCTGTGTGATTTCAGACAGCAATAATCCGATGCAATAATCAAAGGTGGGGTGTAGTGGTCTTTTACTCACAGCCAGACTTAACTAAGGCTGTCTGTGCCCAGTACACCACCCAGAACTCCACGCAGATTGCACAGGTTTGCATTCTGCACCCCAGTCCTTCCGCTTCAATCCTCTATGACAGAAAATTGACAGTTGGCTCTCCCCTTGCCTGCTCATTCTCATCAGCATTAGAGCTTGTTTGTTAGGCACCAACAGGGTATCCAGCACCATCCAATATATTGTTGTAGCCACAGGATCTGAAGCAAGGCATGCCTTCCATCTACTCCAAAGAGAATGAAGGGCATTCCTGTTGGAAGCAAGACCTCATGCTTATGCTATGTGTTAAAATAAAGAATTGTAATTATTGAGAGAGCCCAAAAGGGAAAAGGGAAATAGTTTGCTACAGCAGAAAGAAGAGTAACTTTCTGTTATAATTTAAGGGAATTGAATGGAAAAGGCACACAAGAACAAAGAGCCAAGATGCCTGCACCAGGACAAAAGAGCAGGTGCCACAAACCTGCTCTTTTGAGAAGGGAACAGGGATCAACAGCCTACTTTGCCCTAGAGGCACCCAGTTTCCAATTGTAGAGGACATGCAGGATGGAGAAAACCTGTCCAGAGAGACATAAGGCAAACCCCACCCACTAAAAATGAAGGGGTATTTTTAAAAATATTCATTTCGTATTTCAAACAACTTGGGAAATTTTCAGTAGAAATCAAGCATTCAAAAGCTTAAAAGTAACGCAGAATACAAATTCTAAATTTCTGTGGCCCCCTCAGTACCTCCATTTCTTCATATTCAGAATAGACTGAGATCATAAAGAACTACTGCACAGTGATATCACAAAATCTAATGAACATCATCAGCAAGACAGGGCTTAAATATAAAACATAAACAAGATAATGAATCAAGGACAAATGAGTTCTACAAGCCCAAGATAGGTTAGAGATACATTTAACACTAAACCTTTGGTTCCCACTTTGGGGGACGCCCTGCCAGGTTAATCATGGTCTTTAATAAAAGAATTTCCATGCTGGAATCTGTACTATATCTACCTAGTATTAATAAGATAATAATAGCTAACACCTATTATGCATGTCAAATGCCTTACATATATTATCTCATTTAATTCTCAAGCAATCCTATTACATCAGTACTATTGCAATGACACTCATCTCACTAAGAGATAACAAAAGTTATGTACCAATTGTCATACCATCTGGAGACTTAAGAGAGATTTCTATTAGACCTGAACTGACACAAAGTCAACCCATCTGGGATCTTTAGAGCAAAGAAAATGTCAATCTAAAAGCATTTTAAAACCTGGGAGTCTCTGATACTTTGTCTCCTTCAGTCCCAACATCCATTTCACCACCAAATCCTTTCAATTTTACCTTTAAAGCAAGTTCTCTCAGCCTCTTTAAAAGATTGAAAATTAATAAGATAAGCATCCAATTCAAGAAGGTAGGAGAAAAGAAAAAAAAAAAAAGCCAAAGACAGTAGATGGAAAGCAACAATACAGATCAAAGCAGAATTAGGTAATATAAAACATATAACAGAGATCTAACAACCAAAGATGTGGTCCTCTGGATATTCTGTAGGTTAAGCAGGTGGTACAGGGCCAACTTGGGCCAACATGGCCGTTCTTTGAAGTCAACTTTGATGAATTGGAGGAGGCCAAATGGCCTCACTCACATGTCTGGTGGCTGCCATCTTAGTTAATCTAATGGGACCTCAGCTGGGACTGCTGGGGGCTGCTCCATATGGTCTCTCTTCCTTTACACCAGGTTTCTTCCCATGGTGGTCTCAGAGTTCCAAAGAGCTGCAAGAGTGGGGAAAGCCCAGATGCAAAAGCACTTTTCAAGCTTCTGCTGTGCTGCATTTGCTTTTGTCCCATTGGTCAAAGCAAGTCACATGACCAAGTCCAGGGTCATGTGGCTTTGGCTACAAGAGGGCGGGAATATCATTGCAACAATCTGCCATACCAAGTAACCATACCACTGGCTCTGGCCCACTGATTTGATCTCTGCCATCAAACCATAAATGGTGCTTGAATCTAGTCACATTAAGATCTGTTATGACAGGTATTCTACAATGTATAGTATAAAACAGAAAAAAAGAACTAGGAAGGACTAGAACTTTTTTAAACATGCCACAGAGTTTTAAAAGGAAGGATAATGAGCAAGTGTTCACAGACAACTGAACAAGAGAAATTGGGCCCAAAAATTAAAAATTCAAAGGCTCATGGTTGTGAGCCATTATGCTCATTGATGATGATGTTCAATGAAGCCAGTCTGGAAGGTGAATTTGAGGGATTACCAAGAGTTCTTTTGTACAACCCGAATAATTCACCAATCTTTGTTAATTACATTGGTCAACTACTTTAATGGGAAAAACATTTTTTTAAGAATTTTTTCTCTTTTGCTACTACTGTCAAATACTCTACTAAGGGCTTTTATGTGGAACAACTGTGACATCAAGTGGCTAGCCAGTAACAGCACATGACTGCCTCGGGCAGCCCCATCAAAACGGAATCCAGCCTTTACTTCTCTAAGTCAAAGACTAGATGGATCCTTGCATCACCATCACTGGTTTTCTCAACCAAGAAAGAAGGATAGCATGATGTTAGGAATTTTTCCCCAAAATTATTTTAACGGTCAAAAAGGTCTGCTGTGCTCTAACAACTACCTTATTTGGAACATACATTTTCCTGGCAGATTTTACATTAGAAAGCTTTGAATTTAAATATGAAAAGCCCAGGATTTGCTTTCTAGACAGAATGCAATTCTAAAATGTCATGCAAATTTCTTTTTGGAAGAACAAATGCAAACATTTTGAGAAGAGCTCTAAATATGCACAGGGCTTTTGGGAAACCATGTGTAAAATACTATTTTGCCTGAGGCAATCTATCTCCCACATTTGTTGAGGGAGAAAATAATAGCCAATATTCTGTATGACTGTGTTGATGGTATGAATGGTTTTTATCTGTATGGTTCTTGTGCAGTGCATGAGGCAATTCTCTGTCAGCTTTTCTGGGAGTTCTGAAAAATCATAGGATCCACAAACTGTGCACTAGACCATGTCTATTTTTAATATGTACCCTCAAGCACCTAGTAAAGAACTAAGCATCCTACGGACACTCAAATACTTATTCACTAACTACTACATTTACCAATACATCCTCCCTACAACCTCTGCTACTTTCTATACGCTGAAATAAAGGGATCCTTTCTTTTTAATTTTTGCCTGCTGTATACACAATTAGAATCTGCCTCAGTCCACAGGAACAAAGCAAGTAGGAGGTTCACTGGTATTGCTTTCTGTTCTGCTACCTCATTTTCTGGACTCCACCTTTTTTACATTCTTCACCATATATACATGTAACAAAGGTATCCGACATTTGGCACAGTCTAACAGCCCTGTTCACCAGAACTTCTGCAATGATGTTCACGTTCCATAGCTGCACTGTCCAGTATGGTAGCCACTAGCCACATGTGGTTAGTCAGCACCTGAAATGTAACTAGTATGGCTGAGAAAATAATTTTTAATGTTATTTAATTTTTTTAAGGTTTATTTATTTGCCGGCAGGAGAGGCAGAGAGAGAGGGAGAGGGAGAGAGAGAATCTTAGGCAGGCTCCACGCCCAGCATGGAGCCCAACTCGGGGCTCAATCTCACGACCCTGAGTTCCTGACCCAAGCCGAAACCAAGAGTCGGACACTTAACCGACTGCATCACCCAGGACCCCTAATGTTATTGAATTTTAATTAAATTTAAAGAGGCACATGTAACTAATGGGCTACCTTACAGCATTGATTTATTGTTTCAGATTAAGACTTTCTATACATTAACATTGATGATAGAAAGAGAATTAGATTTGAGACACTTGCTCTGTTTTTCTCTGTACAACCCTAGGCTGGTGATTTAGAACCTATAACCCTCATATCCTGATCTGTAAATGGCATTAGTAATATCTATTTCATAGCTGCTGTGATGATTAAATGAGATACGTTTTGTCAAGTGGCCAGCACATAGCAAATGACCAATGAAAAGTAACGCCTTTCCTCCTTTAAAAAATCTTCACACTGGGATTCAGAAAAACTATTTTTTCAGGAGAATTGTAATTATCAAATGAGGCAGTGAATACAAAATATTTTTAAACTACAAAGCATTAAATATAACTATTGTTAATTTCCATAGCTGAGAAAAAATAAATTTACTGTGAATTTTGTCAATCCCCATTGTTATCTTAGGTCTTTCTATTCATTCTGGAACTTTGCCATCATCTTTGCGCCCACACATTTTATTCCCTTCAAACATTTTAGCGTATCACCTTTGCCAAAGAATCCATGAACCCTATCATCTTCAGTCCTCCTCTGTGTTTTTGTTGCCTCCTCACACACTGCCACTCGGACTCTCTCTGTGGTTTCAAGTACTTACAACATAGAATTTTCTCAGTCATGTAAAAAGATACAATCTCACAGGATTCCTTCAAATGCTCAAAATGATGGCGACACTATTTCCTGGAATCCAAGTGCTAGTGTAAGAAGAGTGAGCATAACATCCCAGAAAGAATGACTGTCATAGTTTCATCCTCCTTTTCAATGCTAATCTCTTCCATCTGCTGATTTAAGTGTTTCCTCTATTGCTCTCCAAACCTCAGTTTCCTCGCATGAAAAAATGGAACCCCTGAGGTTACTGACTAACAGGAGACTGTAATATTGATATTTTAGAAAGCAACTTAGGAAATGTGGAAAGACACACTTGCAAATGGGTCTGCCTAAATGTAAAGAAAAGCTTCATTCTGAACATGGAAAATGCCTTTGGATGCAAAGCTGATAGAATAGGAATTTAAAAGAAACAAATAAAAAAAACATATCTTGACAATGGGGATGTGCTCTGGACTTGGGGAAGAATAAATATTCTAATCATCTCATTTAGCTTATAAAC
Source organism: Callorhinus ursinus (assembly GCF_003265705.2). Taxonomy (NCBI): domain Eukaryota; kingdom Metazoa; phylum Chordata; class Mammalia; order Carnivora; family Otariidae; genus Callorhinus; species Callorhinus ursinus. The sequence continues at coordinate 3,957,881 of NW_027397099.1, forward strand.
AAAGAACCACTGGTGAGGTAAGAAGTCTGCCTCAAGGCAAGGAAAACTATGAAAGGTAAAATATGAAACAAATATGGCAAAATGATAAGATCTGATAAATCTGATTTTAAAACATACAAGTTTATTATTTTTTGCATTTCTGTACATTAGAAATATTTCACAATTAGAAAGTAGATAAATTTATAATAGATAGCTTCTTCCTTTTCTCTTGGGGAATTTGCTTTATTATAATAAAATAAAAGGAATCTTCATTCACCCCCTGGCAGCAATAAAGGGTGAGGTAATTAAAAGTGGACAGGACACTTTACATCCACTAGCATGGCTATTATCAAAAGAATGGAAAGAATGAGTGTTGGTAAGGATGTAAAGAAATCGGAACTCTTATGTATTGCTGGTGGGAATGTAAAGTGGTGTATCTGTTGTGGACAACAGTTCGGAAGTTCCTCAAACAGGTAAACACAGAATTACCTTATGATCCAGCAATCCCACTCCTGGGTATATATCCAAATAAACTGAAAACAGGGACTCAAACAGATCCTTCCACACCAGAGTTTACTGAAGCACCGTTCATGATAGCCAAAAGGTGGGAATGCCCCCCCCCGTTTCCACCAACAGATGAACAGACAAAATGTGGTATGCCCATACAATGGAATATTATCCAGCCTTAAAAAGAAGGGAAATTCTGATCCATACTACAATATGGATGAATCTTGAAGACATTATGCTAAGTGAAATAAGCCAGAAACAAAAGAAACAATATTGCATGATTCCACTTATGTGAGATACTGAGAATAGGTAAATTCATAGACCCAGAAAGTATAATATAGGTACTAGTACCAGGTACTTGGAGGCAGAAATGGAAAGTTACTGTTTAATGAGGATAGAGTTACTATTTGGGATGATCAAAAGGTTCTGGAAATGGATAGTGGCCATGGTTGTACATGAATGTACTTACTGCCACTGAATTATACACTTAAAAATGGTTTAAAGGGTAATATTTATGTTATGTACATTTTACTGCAATTTTTTTAAATATCAACACTCAGGAAGGAAAAAAAGTAGGCAGGATAAATTACAGGATTAAGGAATCCTGGAATGGAGAGAGGAAAATATGGAAAATGAAATCAAGAAAGGACAGAGACAGTGATGGGGAGCAGCAGCAAGTTAGCACTGTGAATGAGGCTTACAGAGAAAAACAACCAGTGAGAAATCCTCAGGTGACCAAAGAACACTGAAAAAGAGTAAGAGTTACTATACAATTTCAGCTCATTCCCCACTGATGTAACTACCCTCTTTGACCCTCAACCTCTCACTGAAATTCTACCCCACACTGCAACCATGTTCCTCTGGTGATACAGAAAGAGGGAAGAGGGATCATGACCAGCAATAAGGAAAGCAGGGCAGAAAAAGGATAGACATTAGAGTGGGGAGCTGTTTTCAAGAGGCCTAGACAGGAGACTATGCAGAGAAAGACTTCAAAGCAGATTATAAATATGTCCAAACACTAAAGGAAACCACTATTAAAGAATTAGAAGATGACAATGACATATAAAATGAAGAATATCAATAAAGAAATAGATACTATTACAAAGAACCAAACAGAAATTCTGGAGCTGGAAAGTACAATAACCCAAATGAAATATTCACAAGAGGGGGTCAAGAGGATAGCTGGCAAAAGAAAAGAATCTACACCCTTGAAGAGTGATGAACAGAAAGCATGTGACCTGAAGAGCAGAGGGAAAAGAGTGAATAAAAATAATGAAAAGAACCTCAGAGAAATGTGGGACACCACTACATGCACTGACATCCACGTAATAGAAAAAAACAATTCATCCTGTAAAAGGGAATCCCATAATTAAGAGCAGACTACTCATTAGAAACAGCGTAGGCCAGAAGGCAGTAGTATGACATATTTAAAGTGCTGACAGTAAACAACTGTCGACCAAGACTCTTATATTCAGCAAAACTGTATTTCAAAAATGAAGCTGAAAAAGATATTCCTGGAAGAACAAAAACTTATCCCAAGTAATTTGCTGCTAGTAGACCTGGTAGAAATACTAAGTTCTCTTTTCTTCTCTCAGCTTCTTTAGAGGATTAAAATATAGTAATTATAACAAGGGACCCCATTGTTGGGTTTGTAATATGTATAGACGTAATATATAAAACATTAATAGCACAAAAAAGAGGGAATGTACCAATAAAGGAGTAAAGCTTTTAGATTTTATTGAACAACGTCAGTATAAATCTGAAGTAGACTCTGATACCTTAAAATGTATAATTTTAAACCCTAGAACAACCACTAACACTAACAAAACAATAACTACTAACAATGACTAACAAAATATCTGAAACAAATGTAATTTAAAAATCTCTAATGGGATTAAAGTGTTACATAGAAAGTAACTAATACAAAAGAATACAACAAGGAGAGAGAGGAAAACAAAAAGCACATGTGGCATATAGAAAACAAAAAACAAAATGGCAGATGGAATTCTAGACATATCACTAACAACACTAAGTGTGAATGGAGCCAACAATCCAATCAAAAGGCATGGACTGTCAGAGTGGACTTTAAAAAAAAAAACAGTATCACCAACATGTTGTCTGCAGGAGAGACAGTAGATTCAAAGACATTAATAGGTTGAAGGTAAAATGATAGAAAAAGATAATCCTACAAACAACAACAGTAAAGGAACTGTAATGGCTATATTCATATCAGACACAATTGACTTTAAAATTAAAAAAAAGTTACTGGTGAATAAACGGGCATTTCACAATGATAAAAATAAATCAATCATGAATATATAATAACTGTAACAATATATGCACCTAACAACAAAAGTCCCAAAATACATAATGCAAAAACTGTAATTTTACACAACTGAGGGGAAAATAAACAACTCAAATACAATAAAGAGAGTTTCAATATCCCATTTCCAATTATGGACAAAAGATTAATAAACAAATAGATATTTAAACAATACCATAAACCAACTACATCTAACAACCACCTCTAGAATACTCTTCCAACAATAGGAAAATACACTTTCTTCTTAAATACACATGGGACATTCTCCAAGATAAAGCACATGCTTGGCCACAAAACAAAGCTAAGTTTTAAAAGACTGAAATCATAGAAGGTATATTCTCTAACCACAGTGCAATTAAGAAATCAGTAAGAGAAGGAAATTTGGAGAATTCACAAGTATGTGAAAATTAAACAGTATATGCCTAAATAACTAATGGGTCAAAGAAGAAATCACAACATAAATTAGAAACTACTCTGAGATGAATGAAAACAAAAACACAACATACCAAAAGCTGTGGATGCATCTAAAGCAGTATACAGAAGGAAACCTACAGCTATAAACACTTATAAAGAAAGAAAATTTTATTTATTTATTTGAGAGAGTGAGAGAGTTGGAGCAAGGGGCACAGGGAGAGGGAGAGACAAAATCCTCGAGCAGATTCCCTACCTAGTACAGAGCCCGACGTGGGGCTCTATCCTAGGACCCCAAGATCATGACCTGTGCTGAAACCAAGAGCCAGACACTCAACCAAATGAGTCGCCCAGGTGTCCCAAGCAAGAAAAATCTTAAATCAGTAACCTAACCTTCTACTCTAAGAAACTAGAGGAAGAGAAAATTAAACTCAAACCTAACAAAAGGAAGGATATAAACATTAAACTAACGTATATATATGAAAAGATAGAGAAAAATCAACTAAACCAAAAGTTGTTTATTTGAAAAGATCAGCAAAATTAACATTTAGCTACAATGACCAAGAAAAAAAAAAAGAGAAGACACAATTACTAAAATCACAAGTGACATAAGGGGCATTCCTACCAACCTTAAAAAAAAAGATTTTAAGGGAATACTATGAACAGCTATATGCTGACAAATTAGATGACCTAGGTGAAAGGGACAGATTTTTAGAAAGACACAAATTACCAAAACATATTCAAGAAGATGTTAAAAAAAAAACCCTGCAAAGATCTAAAATAGTAAAGAGAGCCCACTAATAATTTCAAAACTTCCTACAAAGAAAAGTCCAGGCCCAGATGATCTCACTGGTGAATTCTACCATACATTCAAAAAGAATTAATACCAGTCTTTCACAAACTCTTCCAAAATATAGAAGAAGGAACACATCCCAACTAATTATGTTAGGCCACTATTACTCTGATAACAAAACCAAAGATATAACAAGAAAAAAAAAAAAACTACAGACCATTATCCATTATAAATATAGATAGAAAAATTCTCAAAAAAATGCTAGCAGGGAGCCTGGGTGGCTCAGTTGGTTAAGCGACTGCTTTCAGCCCAGGTCATGATCCTGGAGTCCCGGGATCGAGTCCCGCATCGGGCTCCCTGCTCGGCGGGGAGTCTGCTTCTCCCTCTGACCTTCTTCCCTCTCGTGCTCTCTATCTCTCATTCTCTTTCTCTCAAATAAATAAAATCTTTAAAAAAAAAAAAATACTAGCAATACGTAAAAACCAAATCTAGCAATATATAAAAAGTAATATATACCATGACCAAGTAGGATTTACCCCCAAGAATATAAGGTTAATTCAAAATGCAAAAATCAATTAATGTAATATACCATATTAATAAAGGACAAAAAATCATCATCTCAATATAAGCAGAAAAGTATTTGACAAAATCCAACACTATTCCATATGAACACTCAACAAACTAGAATTAAAGGGAGTTTTACCAAGCTTTAATAAAGGACATCTAAAAAAACCCCACAGCTGACATCATACTTAATGGTGAAAGACTGAATGTTTTTTCCCTAAGATCAGGAACATGACAAGGTTGTCTATCTCCCCTCACCACTTCTGTTCAAAATAGTAATGGAGGGTCTAACCAGGGCAATTAGGCAAGAAAAAGAAAGAAACAGCATGTAAATTGAAAAAAAGTAAAACTATCTCCTTTCACAGATGATATGAACTTGTATATAAAAAAATTCCAAGGCAACCACTAAAAAAATATTAGCACTAATAAACAAGTTCAGCAAGAAGGGAGGATACAGGATCAATATAATAAAATTAACTATATTTCCATAAACTTGAAATGAACTGAAAATGAAATTAAGAAAATAATTCCATTTATAATAGCATCAAAAAGAATAAAATACACATAAATATAACAAAGAAACACAGAGCTTATAAATGGAAAACTACAAAACATTGCTGGGTTGAAAGAAATTAAAGATCTAAATAAATGGAAAGATATTCCATGTTCATGAATCAGAAGACTACATTGCTAAGATAGCAATATTCACACCAAATTGATCTACAAATTAAACTCCATCTCTATCAAAATCCTGGTTAGCTTTTTGTAGGAATTGACAAACTGATTGTAAAATTCCTATGGAAAAGCAAAAATTCCAGAACAAAGCCGCAGACTCACACTTCCTGATTTCAAAACTTGCTGCAATACTACAGTAATCAAGATGGTGTGATACTGACATAAAGATAGTCATATGGACCAATGGAATAGAACTGAGAGCCCAAAAATAAACCCTCACATTTATGGTCAACTGCTTTCTGAAAAGAGTGTCCAGAAAATTTAATGGGGAACTAGTAGTCTTTCCAAAAAAATGGCACTGGGACAATCAGATAGCCACATAAAAAAGAACGAAGTTGGATCTGTACCTCACACTAGACACAAAAATTAACACAAAATGGATCACAGACCTAAATGTAAGAACTAAAACTATAGAACTCCAGAAGAAAACAGAAGAGTAAATCTTCAAGATGTTGAATTAGGCAAAAGTTTCTTGAATACATCACCTTTAACCCAGATTGTCTAATGATCAATGATGTCTAATGATCAATGATGAAGGGCTGCCTATGGAAAAGGTGTTGACCTTTTCCACAGGCAGCCCTTCACATATTTAAAGGAAGGGTTTTTATTTTTTTAAAAGATTTTATTTATTTATTTGAGAGAGAGAGAGCACATGAGAGGGGGGAGGGTCAGAGGGAGAAGCAGACTCCCTGCCAAGCAGGGAGCCCGATGCGGGACTCGATCCCGGGACTCCAGGATCATGACCTGAGCCGAAGGCAGTCGCCTAACCAACTGAGCCACCCAGGCGCCCATAAAGGAAGGGTTTTTAAAAGCTGGGGTCCATGAACCAACCAAAGCTGGAGTCAGCTTTGGGTGGTCCCTGGAGCTCTTAAAATCATATGTGCTATCAGATATACAATCCTTTGTCTTCACAGAGAATCCTCAGTTGTCATCACATTCTAAAATAATTTGTGACCTTCCCCACAATAGTTAAGAACCACTGATTTAAAGTGGACAATGAAGCACTTCATCTTCTCCAGAGGTCTCATTTCCCCAGAAGAAATGTCTCCAGTTCCTCCAGTCATACCTCTTTATTTCCCCTACTCTATTCCTCAGACATGTTCTTCTCTATTCTTCCCTATCTTACAAATGGTAGTCACCTGAAAGTCATGTTTGATTTCTCACCACCCCTCACTCTCACCTACAATCCAACACAAGAGCTGCTAATTTTCCTTTTTGATGTACATGAATCCATACAATTTTCTTCCTCGAAGCTGCCATTATCATTTCCAGCCTGAGCTAATGCAGTCTCCTAATGTCCCCTTCCTCCTTCCATGCTCACTCCTTTTTCAGCCATTCTTCATATGGCAGCCGTGAACAATCAATCTATCTAAAATGTAAAGTACATCATGTTACTTTCTTGCTTGAAACCCTTGGTGGATTCCCATGGCATTCAAAAAATGTTAACCTCCTACACATGGTCCTTAAGACCTTGGGTCATCTGGCCCCAGCCTTCCCCTCTGATGCCAACTTACTCTCTCCTTCCCCTCATTCACTGTGTTCGAGTGACAGTAGCCTGTGCGTAGTTCCTAGCACATGTTAAGTTTCTTCCCATCTAAGGACGTTGCACTCTATCAGAATGTTCTTCATCCTGTTCTTCCCCCTTCTTCAGTCCTCCATTTAAATATTTCCTCAAATACAGTCTCTGACATTTTCCCCTATAGACTAAGCTCCATGAAGGTAGGTTCCATATCTGTCTTTTACTGCTGTATTTCTAATAACTAATACAGTGGTCGGTACATGATAAACATTCAAAAACCCCACTGAATGAATGAATACACGGTCTCAAGTCCTCCCACCATTCTCAACACATTCTCATGTGTAATATACCTCTGAAGATGTGGTCCCCAAAACTAACTCAAATTTCCAGCTGAGGCCCAACTCTTACAGAAACATCTAGCTATGCCATATTCATCCAATTTTTTCCTTTCTAATATCAAAATAGCCTATTTTGTAAACCTCCCCCAAGAAAACGGTCTAGTTAGCTTTGCTAGCTGTGTATCTGTCCCATTGGTAAATATGACCATTCATATATTCAGTATGTCATAAGTAAAAGAGAGATTCTAAATATGGACTCAGAAAATAGCAGTACAGAATGCAGGAAGCCTCTGCTCACAATTCAGTGTTCTCTGTACTGCCTCCCTAAAATCAGGTGAAGACTTCAGATTTACTTCTAATTAAATTAAACTTTGGCCCCCAAGTACAAAATATTTCAGCATTTGGGTCACAAGAATATGTACAACAAAAGACTCTATTGCTGTCACACTGCCTCCATGATGTCTGATGGCTCATCAGTTTGCTTCCTCTTCACTCTACTTGCTACAAAACACAAAGGCACCAGCAGTCCCCAGTGCCCAGGGATTCCCCTGGACACAAGAGATTCAGCTTGTTTTCTGAGTGGCAGGAGTAAGCTCAAAAGATGTTCTACAATTCAGACACACAAACAAGTTAGAGCTGGAAGAGGTCACTGAAAAATTGGACTTGCCATCTCCGCTTTGTTCGATAAGCAGCCCACAAAATCAAACCAGCCTGCTAAAATTATTACCATCTCCATACTTACCAACAATGATGTAGTGGACAGCAGAGAGTATTAATCACCTGAAAATATCTAATCAGAGTAGAGACCTTTTATATTACCATTCAAATTCTTAACTGCCCCCGGCCTGATTTCTTTTAAGCAAAGGCCCACAGGCCTTACTCATTTCATGGTTATTTTTTCTAGTTATGTAGCCTTTATTTTTATCCTGGTGTCTCATTTTGTCCACCTCCCCCTTCCTTTCTTTCCCTTCAGATGGACAGAACCTGGTTCCTATCACCTAGAGATGAATTAATCTTTCCAAATATCCTGACATTGCCTTCCTAGGAAAGTTCCCTGGAGCTCTGTAGCTGCTGGAGAAGAGAGGCAGCTTGGCTTTGACTTTAATATACATTTTGAAATACCTTTTGCAGGACGGCTGGAAATAAGGAACTAATAACAAAGGACTTCTAAAATTACCGGTAAATCTGAAGCATTCCGCCTGGTGCACAGCTTTTGAGAGTCTTTAATTCATCAATTAAGTGATCAAAGATCTTGTTCAAGATATGATTACATTTCTTTTGTTCTCTTTGCGCAATCATATTAAAATTGATAGCATTCCTAAAATCAAACAGGTTCCAAAGCTAAAAATAAAAACAGACGAAATGACACCCTAACATTCATCACTTTCTAAAGGCAAGGCTATGACTGGCCCTTAACTATCCTGAGATACAAATGCTAGGACAAACCATTCTACAGTGATCATATCAAAGGAGGAACCTGACGCTTCCACACTCCTAAAGCAGCTACCATGCATTTAGGCTGTAGCCAGGCCCTTCTCAGTAAAGGGTGGGGAGGGAGAGTTGTGGCTACCCTATCAAAGCCAAACCCAAGAGCAAATCTTTTCAGTGATAGAGAATGGAGGTCCCTGAGCGTCTGCTGATGGCCTTTGTCACATGCACGGGATTAGTCTTCCTTATAGCACTAAAAACAAAACAAAACAATGTCACAGCCCAAGAATCAGAAGGAAATGTTCCGTAAGTTACCACAATCCTTACTCCTTGTTCCCCAGGAGTCAGTTATTCTGCTTGTATTTTGTTTGAACATTCCCAATCATCTAAAGGAGCAACTTATTAATAAGCCATTTCAGTAAAAGGTCAGATGATAAATATATTAGGCTTTGGGGTCCACTCAGTCTCTTTCACAACTACTCAGCTCCACCAGTGGACCATGAAAGCAGCCACAGATGACATGTCAATAAATGGACATCACGGGGCGCCTGGGTGGCTCAGATGGTTAAGCGTCTGCCTTCAGCTCAAGTCATGATCCCAGGGTCCTGGGATGGAGCCCCACATCTGGCTTCTGGCTCAGCAGGGAGGCCGCCTCTCCCTCTCCCTCTGTCTCTCCCCCACTAATGTTCTCTATCTCTGTGTCTCGAATGAATAAATAAAATCTTTTAATAAATAAATAAATGGATGGATGGATGGACGGACGGACAGACATTGCTGTGATCTAGTAACCCTTGACTCACAAAAGCAAGCACTAGGCCACATTTGCCTGCAGACTCTAGTTTGCCGATCTTTGCTCTAAAACATGGTCCTGACCATAACACACCCTTGCAGACTTTAGTCGACAGCACACAAGTGCTGGGCAGCTTGCAGGAGAGTTCTTACTCTGACCTCAGAACAGAAAAAGGGAATTAGTCTGATAAGGGAAAAAAAAGGTCATTGAGCCACAAATGCAACTTTTGTGTGGTTTTCTCTTCAAAAAGTTCATTTTACCCTCCAAATAAAATTTCTCGGCAATGTTCATTGTTCCTTTTAAAGAACATTAGATTTTGCATTGCATCCCAGTTATTTATTACCTGAGTTTTGGTCTTAACAAATATGATTTTGTTATCCTCTGTCATCAATGGAGCAAGCACATGTGGTTTTGATTGACAAAATTGTGATAAAATTCACTGCATCCTTTAAAAAAGTGATTGAAAAGTTTTCAGACTCTTGCAGAGAACGTAGGGGGGAAAACGAGAGGATTGAATTTCAACAAAAGACATGCCAGATTTTTTTTCCTGCTCTTATTATTCAACATTCTCCCACTACTCAGTATCTAATTAGATACTAGAACAATCCAGGAATCATGTGTTTCTCTTTAAACTTTTGGCAAAGTCCATCTCACTATGGTTAACGTTGGGTACACTTAGGTTCCCCTCCAGGGACCAGTACTGGGTGACATCATATGCCATGTCACAAACAATGGAACATAAATAAGTGCGCATGCTCGGAGACATGCAAAACACCTACAGTCACTCTGGTTTTCTCTCTTTTCATTCACTTTAAATCCATGTTCATTTGGTTGCTGGAAAACCCTCCTTTGTCTCTCAAGGTTTTCAGAAACGGATATCCCTTGCTATTATTGTCCCCCAGAAAAATCACAGTTCAATTAAAAAAAAAATCTCATGGATCACATAATAGTTTGGTCTGCCTTGTCAAGTACTATTGGAATGGCTTTCTTGATTAACCTAAGACTGGACAAAACACAATACATTCCCCAAGAACACCATGGCAAGTCACCACATAACCTATTTGCCCTTATAAATAAGTCACCAACTGGGCAAGAAAAAAGAGAAAGGACACAATGCAAACAACTTGACCTTCAAAGTTGTCTGGCATGTGGCTGTTTTCCTTATGATCTGATATCCATATCTGAAAACCACGATCCTATTCACGCTACACCCTTTCTGATACAGAACCAGAGCAGACAGAAGTTATGTAACTCATCAGCTACTAGGGAAATGTTGAGAATGCCAAAAAATACACAGACATAGTCAGACCTTTTTAACTTGAAAAAAAAATGTGTTGTTTGTGAATGGGGAATACATATCCTGAAACTCTTCCATATGTCTATTTTCCTTCTCCTGGGCTACATTCCAGAGAGGTCATGGTGGTTCCACGTTTTTCTCTAAAATATGAAAAACTATTGCTGAATAGGTTTTATAAATGGTTTTCTTCACAGTGACTAACGTACAAATTCTCCACATAATTGCTTTCAAATGAATTTACCAATTTTCAGAATTCCTTGGCCAGGTAATTCCTGATTGAAGATATAATTTGAAAAGTCACTCTCATCAGATGGTCCTCACCTACTGTTGCTGGGAAATGAACACTTTTTAAAGAATACAACAATTGACAATGCAGTCTACTTAGTAATACTGCCCCATGGCTACAGATATTGTACTATTGACCAAATGCCTAACATGAGCATAATACTTTCTAAACTTCCTTTTTAAATGAACTGTTATAGAATACTCCTTTGAGGGATGAAGGTACCACTCATTTGTAGAACCTAAGCCTTTCACTGGGTCATCCACTATATGCAAAATATCACAGTAAATTATGATCCTACAGTGGACATGCATTCTTATATGAGTCGTTTTTGCTTCCCAAAACCATCAGGTCAGCCATCTCACTTATCTGGCTTAATGAAAAATTCCAGGCAAATGACCATCACCTGTAGGATTCCCACAATAAGCTGTACCAAACTGACCAACAGTCCTACTGCCAGTAAGTTCTCCATTTCTGTTGCTTTTTCAGTAGGTTCCTTTCAATTATTTTCTCTCTTTGGTTCTATGTCTTTATTTATGTTATTCCATACCACCTCCAAGGCAGAAATGTTGGCTGTGGGCATCCAAGAAAATCATAAATAATCCAAAACTGTATAAAGTGAATCTAACTGAAAGAAGGGTGATAGATTTGATGAACATCTGAACCATTTGGATCACTTCTAACTCAAAAGACTATCTCCAATTCAAGTATTTTAGCCAGGGCACGGTTCAAAGCAATAACATTCTAAAGATGATCTCCACTCATCTTCATATCTCTGGTCAAAGGCGCTATAATCTCGGGGCGCCTGGGTGGCTCAGTTGGTTAAGCGACTGCCTTTGGCTCCGGTCACAGTCCCGGGGTCCTGGGATCGAGCCCCGCATCGGGCTCCCTGCTCGGCGGGAAGCCTGCTTTTCCCTCTCCCACTCCCCCCGCTTGTGTTCCCTCTCTCTCTGTCAATTAAATAAATAAAATCTTTAAAAAAAAAAATTTAAAAAAAAGGCGCAATAATCTCCATATCTCATTGTTATAGGGATCAAGGATATTTGCATGTAGTTTTTTTAGTAAATTAAAAATATTTTGGAAAGAAATTCATTATGTTAAAAACAATTACAAATTCATATTGATGTACCTTTCTTTGGCTCAGAGTTCTATCCTGTCAATGGAACTATCAATCTATTATTTTATTTTTTTATACATCTATTATTTTAAAATTTGGCTTTGTATGGAAGCTTCTCAACTGGTTTTAATTGTTTTCATTTTCTTTCCCAGAATTGTTTCTAGCTCCACTACATTTTTATTCAGTTACAGCAAACAGAGCAACATGCGATGGTTATTCTAGGAGCAGATACATTATGATCTTTAAAAAGGCATATTCTTATATACTATATGGTTTAATTTCTTCTATATACAAGCCTACCCAAAAACTCAACTTGTTTCCTCCACTATTCTCAGATACAGCAATGGGTGATGTTTTCCCACTGGCTCCTGTGGTAACTGGCAAGAGTTAAGATGGGGAAAGTTTCAGCTTTGCTCAGTGGCAGTATCGTAGCCAATGAGGTTTATCCGAGGCGCGATTATTGCTAATTGAAAGATGGGGAAAGTTTCTTTCTTCTACTTATTAACCTAATAGCTATAACAACCAGAAAATTCTGCAAGTTAGTGTTTTAAGCTATTATTTCAGACAGCTTTGAAAATTAGAAAAAAAAATAATACTACTAAATGCTTTTGAAAGCACATAGTCACCATTTATAGAATTAAAATCAGGATATATGACTTCCAAAACACTGACAAGAACAGAAGCAAAGAGCGTAGTTTATGGCTGAAAAGACAAGAAACAGCAAAAATACATTTTTAAAAGGAAGCTCTGAAAGAAATAACCGTAATATGGATTATCCTAATAATATAATAAATATAAATGAGTTAAACACCCCTATTGTGGATAAAAATTCTTAGATTGGATTTAAAAATTGCCTCAGCATTTACAAAGTGACACAAAAAGTTAAAAAGGATGGACAAAAATATAATAGACTAACATAAACCAAAAGAAAGTGATAGTTCTTATATTAGTATCAGCAAAAGCAAAAATCAAGGCAAAGCATTAAATGAAGAAAGAGGGTATTAATATATTAATAGAAGGTACAAGATATATAATGAAACTCAAACAACTATTAACTTTTATACATGGAATAACATTTCCCTGAAATAGAAAGATAAATCTAAAAGAAATAAAGGGAAAAAATAACAAAAACTCAAGAAACGCCAGAGTATAAATTTGACAGATGTATAAATAACAATACATATGATTACCCCATACAAAACCAACATTTTAATATCCACAGAACATTCATATTATTTTACCATATACTACCTACAAAGAAATATTGACTAAACTCAAAATAGTAAAAAATTATACAGGCAGCAAATTCCATTATCTGTCCACAGTGTAATAAACATTTAAGCATAAATAAAACAAAAACGTACAAAAACCTTCAACAACCTGAACACTTTTAGGGTCTCCTAAGTAAAAGTACTCACAGATCATTTAGGAAATAGTAACAATGGAAACACTACTATAGCAACACCTATAAGGTGTAATAAAGCTATGCCCAGAGGCAAATTAATAGTCTGAATTATTAAACAGTAAATAATCAAAATAAATTAACTAAAATATTCAAATATAAATATATATACATATATATAAATTAACTAAAATATTCAAATCCATATATATGTATGTATGTTTTAATGCATATGGTATCCTATTAAAGAAGTCTATTACACTCAATCTTTATATTCACGGAGAAAATGCTTGATGGTTGGCTCCTGTCTACTCCTTGTGGATAAGGAAAGGAAGACCTATCAGTAACACACCAACCGCTATGCTTAGAGAGAATGCTATCAAGAAAAAGTAAACAAATAAATACACAGCTGCAGCCAACATGAGTTTTACTAGCTATACATACTGAACAACCCAGGTCAAGAGTTCCCAAATATTGTTCTATACACAATAGTTGTGTCAAAGTACAGGATACTTTTTTTTTTTAAGATTTTATTCATTTATTTGACAGAGAGAGAGAGAGAAGAAGAGAGGGAACACAAGCAGGGCGAGTGGGAGAGGGAGAAGCAGGCCTCCCGCTGAGCAAGGAGCCTGACGCGGGACTCGATCCCAGGACTCTGGGATCATGACTGAGCCACCCAGGCTCCCCTGGGTACTTATTTTTAAAAGTAGGATTCCTGGGTCTTACAACAGAACTTCCAAATGAAAAATCTCCAGGAGTAAGACTCAGGTGTCTGTACTTTTAATAAAGCCTGCTGGTGACTTTAAGGCATACCCACTCTGGGGAACCACTACATACTGATCTTAATTTTTAGGGATCAGGCAATATGGAAAAGTTACTAAACACAGGAAGACAATCAGCAAATTGAGAGAGAAGAAAAACTAAGATGTCAGAGCTAATGTTAACACAGCAAACAGTAGAGAATATTTGACTTGCAGTCTCAATAGGATTAACGACACTTTTTCATCATTAAAACAATAGAATGGGGAAAAGGGGGAGAAGAAACTACCTGAGAATAACAATGAATCTTTCAAAATTTATATTAAAAAAAAAAGATGGGTGATGCCATCAGTAAAGGCAGTGAAGATCAGAAAAGAAACTCCAGAAAACTGAGTAAGCAAATCAGAAGACAAGAATTCTCCATGTAATAAGAGTTTTTAAAAGAGCAAATATAGGGGCACCTGGATGGCCCAGGCAGTTGGGCATCTGACTCTTGATTCTGCCTGAGGTCATGATCTCAAGCCATGGGATCAAGCCCCGCATCAGGTTCTGTGCTCAACGCGGAGTCTTCTTGTCCCTCTCCCTCTGCTCCTTCCTTTACTCTCCATCTCTATCTCTAAAATAAGTAAATTAAGTATTTTTAAAAATACAATAAAATAGCCAATGTAGAGAATAGAGAAATGTAGAAATATATGAGGACTTCATAATGTGTCAATTTGACTAAGATGGATTACATTTGCCAGAATCCCACTTCTTATATATACATACATACTATTGTTGTACCACTGTCCTAAGTAATTATATATCCAGTCCTCACAACTGTCTTATAAGACTGATTCTGTAACTATCCACATTTTATAAATGAGGAAACTAAGACACAAAGGAGTTCACATGACTAAGTCATAAAGTGTTACAGCATATAACTAGTCAGTGTGAGAGCTGGGTTGGAAACTA
Organism: Callorhinus ursinus; assembly: GCF_003265705.2. Lineage (NCBI taxonomy): Eukaryota > Metazoa > Chordata > Mammalia > Carnivora > Otariidae > Callorhinus > Callorhinus ursinus. The sequence goes on from NW_027397099.1 coordinate 3,973,080, forward strand.
TACCCACTGGCTCCTAAGTCCACCCTTTTAATCACAACCAATCGCAGAGAGCAATTAAACCAGACAAACTAATCACTGTCTAAATAACTGTTGCTTATGTGCTTCTGTAATTTCATTTATTTATTTAACAAGTCTACTATATTTATGTTTTCTAACTCATTAGTTAATTTCTATTGCTCTAATGCAATTAATTGGGTTGTTCTTTTTCATTTTTAATGTATTATTTTCCTAAATGAAAAAAAATGCACTCCTAAAAAAAACTGGAACTACAAAAAATCAAGAAAGTGAAAGCACACCATGATTCCTGCTTCTGCTAAGTTTGTTGTACATAATTCCAGGCATTTTTTTAAGCATACTGCTAGAAGGAAGACAGAGAAAGGATATGGGGAGAATTATACAAGGGGCTTCAGTTAAGTGATGGGTATATAGGTGTTAATTTATTTATACATATATATATGCTATTGTAAAAAAATAATTTAATTGACAAATAAGCTGCCTTTCACCATAAATGGCATACTTGTTAATACATTCACCGACTTTATTAAACTTTCTAAGAGCAATCAGACGTAAAAGTACATTTTGCTATTCTGCAGTTCCCAAGATGACCCTCAGAAATTTGAACTATGTGCTGTGGAAATGCTTGAATGAAAAGTAAAGAACACTTGCATTCAGAATTGGAAATTATAACTCTATTACTTTGTGCACTCTCAGGATCAAGCAAGAAAACATTCTCTTCCAGGACATTTTAATGAAAGTAATATTAAATATAGTCATATAGTACAATAAGAGCACATTTACTCCATGCTCAAAAACTGGATCTTCCCATTGCGCTTATTTAAAAACAAAAACAACATTAAAACAAGATGTGACAGACACAGGTCTAAGAACCTTCACAAATATTAGCTCATGTGATCTTTGTGCCAAATTGTTCAAGTGGGAATTTTTATTCCCATTTTACAGATTAAAAAACTGTAGCTCTGAGAAGTTAAATATACCCTAGGTCATATAGTCACTAGGTAATAGTCTCTGTTTCCAGCCCAGTCTCTTGCCTACAAATCCAGGGCTCTTTGTATTATATCATTGAATAAGTTAAAGAAAGAAAAAGGAAAAAGTATTAAAAAGAAAAAGGATAGAGGGGAATGCACAGAAATCCCAAGAAGGCTGGAGAGTTATATTGGGCAACACAGACTCCCAACTATCACACCTCAGAACGAGTAGAGAGAGGACACTACTACTGTCACTGATGAGCACTCAAGAACACAAGCAGGGGGCGCCTGGGTGGCTCAGTCAGTTAAGTGTCTGACTCTTGGTTTCAGCTCAGGTCATGATCTCATGGGTCTCTGCACTCAGCAGGAAGTCTGCTTGAAGATTCTCTCCCTCTGTCCCTCTTCTCTCTCTCTCTCATAAATAATCCAAAAACAACAACAACAACAACAAAAAAAACCCACAGTGGGATGGTCTCATTGATGCTGTACCAATATTGTCCCAGCAAACACAATCTTTCTGCAGCCCCTGCCCTACCAGGAGATGTCCTTGAGGGTGTGGCTTCCCTGTCAATCTAAGACAGCTGTCCCTATAGCTTAGATTATGTGCTTGCACCCCTTCTGCAAGAGAACCAAAGGGGATGGGGGATAAGAAAAGCAAATAACTAGCACTTTCAGCATTTCCAGAAAGAGGTAGGTAGTGCCCACAACAAGGCTCATAAAATGAGGGAGTACCCAAAACAAGGAAGGAGGTTCAGATATTGAGTGGCTAAGGTGGATGGACAAACATTCCCTTTAAGACCACCCTTTGACTGCTCCACATCAAACTACATTTTTCTTTCTTATACACCCCCCCTCACGCACACAACAAAGAGCTCTTGCCTAACATAATACAACCATCCTTATCTAATCTAAAAGCAAACCTTTCCTCCAACAGTGGGCAATCCAAAGACCTTTCAGTTAAATGCATCCAGCTCCAAGTCCAAGATCCTCCCTAGTACTGTCACTTTCCAATATTCTGTAATCTATAGACTAAACTATAATCACTAACATATATAAGATATATACATATATTTATGCCAATTATATATATCATCCATATATATAAATGATAGTGGGGGGAAAAGGAGAGAAAAAGAAGAGAATTAGTTAACATACAGAAATATACATGAGACATCATAGCAGATATGAAAATACAGTAGATGCTACAGTCATCTGCAAATGGACATGATGTTATCATTGGTACTTTTGACTGCCCTCTTCCACACCTCCTTTCAGGTCCAATTGCATCCTGCTCTTTAGCTGATCAGGATTCTTTACTTAATGAAATGATCTAAACCTTCATTCCTGAGGGATTTAAAATATTAATGTAGTCTTTCATAAAGGTATATCACTGGAGCAGTACAAGATGGCACCACAAAGCATCTTCTGGGTTCCATGCAGCAACCTTAAGTGACAGGAGCAATCTCCCATGCCAACCCTAACTCCTGTTTTATATATTTTTCAAATGACACAAGAAGTCTGAAATGACCTAGTGGGTTGACTCAGCCTTAATTCAACGGAATAGATGCTATTCCTCTGATGGAAGCCATCTTTCTTTGGGTATTAAGCCTCTAAAGCAGGAGAGCTTCTGAGATGAGCAATGTTCCAGATACAGGTGATAAGCATTCACCATTCCAATCAGTTCTTCATTTCAACTACCTAATTCCAGAATTGTGGCTACAGGTTTTTTGGAATCAATTATTCCTGAAATGACTCCTGATATTCACTCCTCTAGCTTTCCATTGATTTCATAAGCACCTAATTACCTATATTAAAGCCCTTTCTGCCTAATTATACTTGGAGGGATTTTTGTTTCCTGCACCAAACCCTGAGTGACACAGGAAGTGAAACTTTTGTGAGTGGGTCATTAGCTGAACCTGTGAGAGATATTTTTTTTTCTTCCCCTTTGGTTCCAAAACTTACATATTCTCAATAGGATAGACCAGAATCACATTTTGATCACCAATTCAAAGTATATATTGTATCCCATATGACAGCACCTCAACTTCACAAAGTAGTCTCTGATCTGAAGCTACAAACAGTCTGTGGTAGGCCATTCCACCACTGGGTGGGGTTGATCCTTAGCATCCATTCTTACCTTCTTCTATATGCTTTCCTGAACTCCAGATGACACAAAGGTAAAAATTATATTTCACAAACTCCATTGCAGCTTCTGGGAGATTGCAGGAATCTCATGTGCTATATACGTATTGCCCTACTTCTTTTTAAGTAGAGTGAGTTCATGTTCAGGAACTATGTGGTTTGGGACATCATGATGGAAAATAAAGCCTTTAGCAGATCTAAGGATGGTGGAATTGGCTAATGCATGGCAGGCAAGAAAAAGCAAATTCAAATTCAAAATTACTTTTGCTCTATGATATTACAGTTTAATATGTTAGGTATCTGGCTAATCTCCCTTGAGTATGGTACCATATTGGGGGCTACAGCTAGCAGGCTGGGCATTCAGTAAAGATGATAAGTCAAGATAGTTTACAAGCTGAGGCCAAGCTATCCCAGAGTATATTTGTAAAAGAAAAACAGTCCACTTCAGGTTAGTGCTAATCTATCATGCATAACCAATGGTAATCAAGGCTTCATTTTTCTCTCCTCCTTAATCAACTGACCATAGATACCTCCCCTTGACACCTAAGCATGAGCTGAGACAACCCTACTTGAGTTAGATCACATATTATACCACCTCCACTTGAAAATGTATTGCAGGTTAGCAGACCCAAATATATGGCTAGGTGAATCATAACATGCACTGCAGGCAGCTCAGGTTGAATAGTTACCTGGTATCCCAGGGTAAAACGTTTAGTCTATATGGTCTTTGTATTAGAGCCACAATATATGGCCTAATATGTTCCTCAATAGACTGAGAACTATTTCTCAATAGACTAGTTAGTTGACTGAGAGCATGGCTTTAATCCCAAACCCCAGGGCATTTGCAATGCTTCTCTTAGTAAGACTTAATACAATCTTCATACAGCATCCCAGTTTGTCATGACACTGAATAATGCACACAAAAGTATACTCTGGCAATCAGAGAAATCCCTCAGAAAAAAGAACACAGGCACTGGCAGTTCTAAGTATTCTTGAAGTGTTGACAGAGGTACAGGGGAGGGATAGAAGTGGGGGGATGTGGGGAGGCCCTGAGAGCTTCTGCAGCACAGCCAAATGTGATATATATTGCCTTCAAAATGGAAAGAGATCCACTAAGTTCTGTGTCTCTTAATGGCACAAGATTCAAACTTCAGCAAATATCTTGAAAATTTCCAAACCAGTGGGCCATCTATATACTTCACTGAGCAATTCAGGCCTTGTATTTTCATGAACACTGCTCCCATTTTCTGGTATATGTGTACCTACAGTGTCTGCTACCTAATATTCTCCAGATTATATGAGCATAAAGTCATTAATTTCATGACTCAGCTTGATGTTCTCTGGGATAATAACACAATCAAACTCCCGACTATGGCTCAAGTTCAGAAAATGTACAGAATTCTGAGGCAAAGTAGTAAAAGTATACTGCTACCCATGCCAAGTGTAAGAAAAATATTATTGGTGTTCTAGATATATTGAGATAGGAAAAAAAAGATTTGCAAGATCAGTAGTTAATTATGTTCATTTGCTTCAGTAAAAATACATCTGGAACACTTGATTTAAATGAAATTCCCTGGGGCGCCCGGGTGGCTCAGTCTGTTAAGCATGTGCCTTCAGTTTAGGTCATAATCCCAGAGTCCTGGGATCAAGCCTCACATCAGACTCCCTGCTTAGCAGGGAGTCTGCTTCTCCCTCTGCCCCTCACCCCACTTGTGCTCGCTCTCTCTCTCAAATAAAATCTTTTAAAAAATAAATGAAGTTCCCACCTACTTAGCTTATGATAGTGATAATTCACCAGTATTCTTCAAGACCTGTCCATCCTAGAGAGTTATGTCAGAAAGTGATACAAGTCAATATCCTTGCCTCTTTCAAGTGGTTTATGATGATACTTATCTCTGCAGTTCCCCAAGGATGAGGTAATGCTTTTCATTTACTCTCTTGGTATTAAGACATATTCCAGGGGTTCCCACTTGGTCCTTTCTGATATTCCAGAAGTCATTATAGGGTTCTTCTATTGCTGATGATATATATTTCAACAATAAATTCATGAATGAAATAAGTGAGGGATGCATTCAGGATTACATGTGGATCAAATCAAATCTCTATCTTCTGAATTCTATAAATCCCATATTCTGACAGAAAAACCACATCATATTCTGGGTCTAGGGACTTGTGTTAACTCAGAACTAACATCTAAAGCTTTCTGAAAGGTCTAGGTATTCCTCCCAAGTGCCCAGTTACCCTAGTGAATTGCTCAGGTCCCTCTGAAAAGGACAAAAAGATATATATGTACCAATTAAGATGTATTGCAGATTTCTCCCTCTCAAGGTATCTGGCCTCCCCTGCATTCAAAGAATTCTTAAACTATAAACTTTTATAGATTTGGGACTTTTTAAAGAGATTATGACTATTAACATGGTTCATGTCAGACTTCAGTTCATCAAGTATGCAGTTGTTCTGTTACTCGTATTGATTAGAACCTTATTGGGCTACCCATATATTTTATTTTTTTAAGTCTTATTTATTTTTTTAGTAATCTCTATACCCAATGTGGGGCTTGAACTCATGACCCTGAGACCAAGGGTCACATGCTTTTTCAACTGAGCAAGACAGGCAACCCCTGCCCATCTATTTTAATCCTAGTTATCACCAAACACTATAGCTGGTCAAATTGTCATCATACTAAATCGGATGCATATTATGATAACCATATCTACCTTACTGCTTCTTATTCTGAGCTGCTACTTAGCCTTTGCCATACTGGAATCTATGTAATCCCAGTGAATTCATGGAACCCTGCTGTGTCTCCCACCAGCATCACTGGCTTATAGAGAACAGCCACTTCAGCAGTCTTCCAAGACCTGGAATAGCCTCATGAATGTATTTCTAAGTGCCTAAAGGGAGTATCTTCTGAATCCTCTTAGAGAACATGGTTAAAGTTAGGCAAACATGATAAATCCACTCCAACATTTCTAACTTCCTGAGCAGTGAAATATCTCCCGTGACACTGAGCACTCTCACTTTAACTGCTATACAGAATCCAGAATCTGTGGTAAGTATATCCATATCAGGGTGGCTCAGTCATTAAGCATCTGCCTTCAACTCAGGTCATGGTCCCAGGGTCCTGGGATCAAGCCCCGCATCAGGCTCCCTGCTCAGCGGGAAGCCTGCTTCTCCCTCTCCCACTCCCCCTGCTTGTGTTCCCTCTCTGTGTCTCTGTCAAATAAATAAATAAAATCTTAAAAAAAAAAAAAAGTATATCCATATCAATTAATTCAGCTAAATTTAAAATTACAGGTCACAATCTTATGGGTTGGGGGATGGAGCCTCACATGGCTCCCTGCTCAGCAGGGAGTCTGCTTGAAGATTCTCCCCCTCTGCCCCTCCCAACATCACATGCGCATGCACTCTCTCAAATAAATCTTTTTAAAAGTTAATAAAGTTACACACCTCCCTCATTCTTTTACCTTTACAATCCATTTGTACACATATGATCAGATTTCTGCAAATAAAAATTAGCAAAATCTTTGCAGTTTCAACCCTGTTATTGATATTCCAGGACACACAAGGATTGATCAGTCTTTGAGATAGAAGTCTGGGGGTCGTATATGATGTTGAAAATGGCCATAAGGAATATTGGATTCCCTTTGCAAGAGTTCATTCCAAAGTCTTTAAGCAAGACAGGGCAAGAAGTCTCTTTCAGCCCACAAAGGAAACTCATAGGATTGGGAGGGAGTTCATTATAGGCTGAATCATTCAAATCCGTCCCTCTATCTCCACCCCAATTCTGAGGTTTCACTTTTTTTCATCAATATACTTTCAGACCAGGCAATGAGTTCAACTGACTTGGTAATTCAACGTTGGGGGTTGACCCCTATTGACTTTGAATTTCCTCAGCTCTGTGGCTCCAAGAGAGAAGATATTCTTTCAGTTTGTAATACAAAGTCCCCTTCTAAAGCCAAGGATTTAGAACTTTTGAGTTTATCATTCTTTTTCTTTAAACTGTCTGGCAACGTTAGAAGTAACCAGTTCTAGCATCCATTTCTTTATCAATTAATATATCCTGAGGCACAAGTAATAAAAACCTATGCTGGCTTCTTTAAGCGAAAAGGATGCCTATTAAAAGAATATTGTCTAGGTCACAGAATTATCATGAGAGCTGAAGATACAAGTTGAGAGCTCCAAAGCTAGGAGCAATGCTTTGAATCTCAGGAGAAATGGTCTAGTGAGGACATCACTAATGCCCTGGCTCAGCATGAACGCTGCAAACATTCAGTAGACACTGGATTGCAGCACAGATGCCACTCCTATCCAAGAACTCACTCTTTCTACAACTGTCACAAAGAAGTACTCCTCATGGTTACCTCAACTCAACTCTGAATTGGGGGCACACTACGGGTAAAACTTATACATGCCTATACTCTCAATAATAAGGAAAATTTGGAACTTTTCAATTTTCATAGTGGAAGGTAAGGCTGCATTAAGACTCAAAACACTGCAGAATTCTCCCAGGACAGAAAAAGGATTCTGATAATATTTATCAAAACACCAGTTATAGCCAACAGAATTAAAAGTAAACACAAATCCAAAGAAAAGTAGTTTTCTAGGATTGAAGATGATACACAAGAATAGTGCCTAAAATTAACAGAGATTTAAAAATTAAAACACCCGGGGCACCTGGGTGGCTCAGTTGTTAAGCGTCTGCCTTCAGCTCAGGTCATGATCCCAGAGTCCTGGGATCGAGCCCCACATCGGGCTCCCTGCTTTGCGGGAAGCCTGCTTCTCCCTCTCCCACTCCCCCTGCTTGTGTTCCCTCTCTTGCTGTATCTCTCTCTGTCAAATAAATAAGTAAAATCTTTTAAAAAATTAAATTAAATTAAATTAAAATTAAAACACCCAATACTGGTAAGATAATGGGGAAACAGCATTCTTATACCCTATACTGTTAGGAATGGAAGCTTTCTGGAGAGCAAAAAGCACACACCTCAAAGATTGTCCATTTCTTCTTTGGTGCCTATCTGCAGTTTCCATAATTTTAAATAATATTATTTTATAATCACAGAAAATAAAGTCTTATTTAAAAATTAAGTAACAACAGCAAGCTTTCAGTGAAAACACAGCTTATATTTTTTTTGAAAAACCTACCAAATACTATTTTATTCCTATATTCATGTATTTGTTCAGCAAGTATTTATTGAGCTTCTGTGTCTACTTTTTATCAGCAGCTGACAGTTTTGAAAATTATATATTATTTTGTCAACTACATTTTTTAATTGATGAAGTCAGAATACAGGCCCGCATCTTCAAGTTCTCAAGTTGAACTTGAGTTGGCATCTCGAGTCCTAAATGCTCTCAATTATACTCCAACTGCTCTACTACAAGTTAAGATGATAATGGGCACTGAAGTTTTACACAGCATAGATGCCACAAGTATGAGAAGCTAACGACTCAGGGATCTATACATTTCCAAAGCCCCAAATTCACTGCAAATTCACAGCAAGTCTTTCCCAAAGTATGTCCAATAACAGGTCTAGCATTCCTAGACTATTGTTTGCAGACAACACAAAAGGGCAGTTCCAATGTAAACACTATTTTAATGGAGGCTTAATTTTTACCTCTAACCACAGAACTCTAGGTATTTGGTTTACTATTGTTTAGCACTGATAAAATGACCAAATATTCAAGAGTTATGTAAGGAATGTCAAGCGTGCTCCTGCCCAGGGAACCTCAACATTTTGTGTGTGCCTGCGTGTCTGTGTGTGTGTGTGTGTGTGTGTGTGTGTGTGTGAAATTGTTGAGTTTTTCATCATGTTTTTGTTACTTGGAATTCCTTTCAGATAATCCAAAATTTAGCAATAATTTCAAGAAGGCCTCCTGGCATGTGTTCTAGATTGGTCTGTACATTAAACGGATAAATCAAGAGATTTCCTCAAGAGGTCAAAATCATCATTACCTTCCTCTTGCCTTTTGGAGGAAAAGAACTTTATCCTTCTATGGGATTTATTCTTTTCATGGGCATCCATTCAACACTGAGCTATTGTTTCAGAACAGGGAAAATGTATTCCTTTTACAGGTTTATTCCTTCAACTGGAATTTGTTTAAGTAGGTTCCACTGCACAAACACAAAAAGCCCTAATACATGCAAACTGGGTCGGCCTCATGCCATCAGATGTCACCGCTGATGGGTGATGGCACTTACAGAGATTTACACAACAAAAACTACATTAACAATGTTAAGGTGGTAAGACAAAGGCACAAAGGCCTAGAAATTCACAGCTCGGGATTTAAACATACTATATCTAAGAGGAATGGAGTGCATTAGGGTAATGGGAAGGTGACAGCGTCCTTATTATACCTACCCAGACACTTAATCCCTAACTGAATTTCCTGGGGGTGCTTGCTTTGTCTCATTCGTGGGGACTTATGTTTTTTAATGACATTATTGTTGTGTAAATGTTCTTGTTTTATCAAGTAATTCCGGGTTGATTATCATCTGTTTACGCAATTAGTGTAATTATACCTAATTACAGAGTAGAATCAACATATATAATTAGCTTATTAGAGGTATAACTGTGATATGTAATGATTTTAAAATCTTTATGAAACTTTGTTAACAAGTATTCCATGAATATGAAAGCAAAATATTTAGATGCCAGCTCTCTTACATTATATATACATTTTTTATATGCTCAGTAATAATTAGATTTACTGCCTGTCAAATATAGTGTTCAAAATCATAGTGCCATATTAAAGGGAATACAAATAGAAAAACTATGCTTGGGAAAATTAGAAACACCCTCTAGTGTTTTCTTTAAGGTTTGGTTTTGTAAATCTCTCTTCAGTTAAGATTTCTTACCTATAGAGAGCATCACCCTCAGGTGAATTTTAACAGTAAAGTTATAAGCCCAGTAAAGAGATTTATATTTAACACCATGACATATAATACTCAACTATGTTACGTGACATTCCTTACAAACTAATAATATTGCCCCCTTTACTCTTGTGTTGGATTTCTCCATTTGATTCTGAGCCAAAATGGAACTAAAAGATGAACTAAAATGTTGTGATATAAAAAAGCGAAGACATAGATGACAGAATTAGAAAGACGATGCATGTTTCCAAAATCAGCCAAGAGTCTTAGGAAGAAGAGCTGAAAATAGCTGCTGAAAAAGAACATAAAGTGAACTCACACCCAAGAAATGCTTAGTAATGTAGGTTATCCCCATTTATTTCTTTATTTGATTTTTATCTCTGTTACTGGTCACTTAAAATTATTATGTAACCATCCCTTCTCTCCTCAAAATATTGAAACTAAAAAAAATGCAGTATAAATAAACTGAATGCAGAGATTTACTGCTTTTGAATCATGCAGTACATTCTGCCATGTGGATAAAAACCACCCAACATCCTCAGTTACTGCTTATGGCGGAGACAGGGATTGGAGGGTCTAACTCACACCACGGGAAATTTCAAGCAATAGTATCAGAAGAGCAACACTTTAAATATTAGCAGCACATTATGCTAAAAATACTACTATCCTCCTTTTGAATATATAATAACTTTACAAACAGTGAATTTCATCTTTATCAGAAGGCAAGCATTCTCACCATTTGGTCTACAAACTTGTATTAAAATGGACCCTGCGCTTCAGTTATTATTGAAACAAACTACCCACTTCAGTGTTTAGTCTTTCCACTAAGATGCCTATCCTTTTAGAATCACTGTAAGCATATTCAACACACAAGTTTCTTTTTTTAATGGAACAAAAAAATTCTTTTTTTTAAAAGATTTTATTTATTTATTTGACAGAGAGAGACACAGCGAGAGAGGGAACACAAGCAGGGAGAGTGGGAGAGGGAGAAGCAGGCTTCCTGCGGCGCAGGGAGCCGGATGTGGGGCTTGATCCCAGGACCCTGGGATCATGACCTGAGCCGAAGGCAGATGCTTAACAACTGAGCCATCCAGGCACCCCTGGAACAAAAAAATTCTTAAAAACTGAAGGTAAAAAGGTTTTTTGGCTTTTTACTTAAGATCAGCAGAGATTATCATTACTCAAAACTCAAAACATGCAACTAATTTTTCCAAAGAATAAACAAACAGACAATACCTTTTCCTCTTTTATTTCTTTCCTACTCTTCAGAAGGACTAAGTTGGTATTAAAAAAAAGTCAAATATTCAGACCCCTCCCCCTCAGATGTAAGTTACATCATATCAAGTGATAGTCTAACAAAGTGTCTGGCACAAAATAATCACCAGAAATGTTAGCCCATGAAGGTTCAAATGAGAAAAGGATTCCCAAAAACAGTTTGAAAGCCATCAAGGAAAACCCCCTCACGCAATCACAGTGACTCCAGAGCTCAGTGGCATCTGAGCCTGGCAGTACCTGGCAAATAACAGGCACTTGGGAATGATTCTGTTTCTTCCCATCCCCTTCTGGAATCCCAGCAGGAGGCAGAGCCCATGTTTTGGGAAGAAGCGACCTGGGTAAAGAAGATTAATACATTCTAAAGGGAAGCCCTGTGCTGGCTCTTGGGAGCCCTCCTCCGCTCACTGTTTCCCTCTGTGCCAGGAGGTGCTAATGAAGGGGACCAGCCAAGGAGATGCGAAGAATCTGTGTCTGCCATTAAAAGCAGATAAACTTGAGAAGGAGGTAAGAATGTGACTACAAGGCAGCCAGACCCAGACAGACTTGTTTTTACTTTCCTGATATACCCATATGTGTTTTAAAATGTACTCAAAAATCGACTTGATGTTGGCATTCCTCTGTAAAAATTGACGAAGACTAAACAAACAAAAAAGTTATCTTCCCCATCTGAACTTCAGAATCCAGGGGCAAAGTTAGCCGCATAAGGAATGGGTTGTACAAAACCAAATCTCTTCTTTCCACCTAGGAAGTGTCTATCCCAGTCATGCCTGGGCCTGGCAAAGTCTGCACTTCCTTTCCATCCCCGTGGCCTAGACACGAACCCTCTTTTGCAGATAAGAGAGGCTGTGAATACACGCTTTTCAGACAAAAGCAGCATGACCATAAGTTTGCTGACTTGTTTCAGCTGTGCCCAGCTTCTGGGGAGGTTGAGTACCCTACCTAAAAGTTTGCAAAAGGCTCGAGCCAGATGGGATGGCCATCACGGATGGTACTGACAGCCAAATGATTCAACAGAAGCATCCACAATTTCCAACCCAAGAACCGCATAAGCGCACATGTGACCAGGGCAGCAATAATAAAATCTCGTGTAATGCCCCGAAAGGGCATCACTGGATCACATTAGGTCTTTTATGCACATCAGATGAGGAATGTACTGCTTATCTTTGCTCTTTGAATTAGATCCATAGGGAAAGTTCCTGAGTCTCTATCCGGCTGTGAAAGGAGAGCTTTCTGTCTTATTCTGTCGCTACTTTTCGGAAGAGGTCCATTGCCCCAAACATGACAGCTACATAATCAACTTTGAAAAATGCCTTTCCATATTTTCTCCCGTAAACCATGAGTTTCAAAGTTGGAGATTAAAAATTGAAACATTTCCCTAGCTTTATACTAATGTGGCATTTACACATTCTTCCATACCGTTTGAATGTACTCACCAGGCTGGCATCCATTCTAAGCACAGTGTAAAGTCTAGAAAGGCATTTTATTCTTTCCAGGTGTGCTCAACTGGCTTATTTATGGTCTGACTTCCTTTCACAGTGTGAGAAACCTTAGCCTTCTGCCAGCTGCAAAGGATTGTTAAGAAGCATTTTTAAGTTAAAAAATATATAGCAACACTTCCCTCTCTCTCCCTTTCTCCCTCTCTTTCTGCCATACTTTATGCACCTTCTTGCATTGCTTAGTCCATGACATGTCGAAATAGGCATTTAACTGTACTTACCATCAAAGAAGGTGCCCCATGCAGGCAACAGTATATTAACTTAATAAATACCAGAAAGGATAAAAAGGAGGGTACAGAACTGTTAACTCAGCCCAAGTTATCCTTCCTGAGAACACTCATTGCATTCAGTGGAGAGAGAGAGAAAGAGAGAGAGAGAGAGAGAGAGAGGGAGAGAGAGAGAAACACCCTTCATGTACTTTTGTCCCATTTCTTGGTTCCAGAAAAGCTGTGGGTCATCAAAATGAAGCACAGCTGAAGGGCACATCTGATTTGCCAAGAGGCCATGTGAGATGCTTATGTTTTGTGCGCACAGTCACATCAACAAAGTTTAAATGTTTTCTCCTTTATGACTAACATCATGAAGGTCCCTAGCAGGATTGTCTTGTCTGACTACTTAAGTAGTCCCAATTAAAGACCACTATTTGGCTCTGTAGCGGCCACATTACAACCCAAATATGTAAATGTAAAAAAATTAAGTAATTCTGAAAGGCAAATTTTCAATACCATAAAGAAAAATGTAATGTGTTCTAATCTAAACAATTTTTCACACGCATGCAGACCTAGATAAATAATTTGGGCTGAAATAAATGGTTCTATCCGCTTAAAAAAAATTGTACTCAATTAGGACAACTTTCTAAATGTTTCTGAAATAACTAAGGTTTTTAAAAATTATTTGAGGGAGTCACTTTATGACTTTAAAAAGAAGAAAACGCGTGAATGATGGCAAAGATGAGACATAATTGACAATCAGCAATAAGAAGGTTGACAGGACTTGAACATTTTTTAATAAAAAATTGCTAAGCCCAAATAACATGACTCCCAGGGAAAATTTGAGTGCCTAACTAATAAGATCACAGAGTACCTATGTTTCTTGGAAAAAGAAAATGCATTTTTATTGGGAAGGCGTGGTTCAAAAAATTACCACATAATTTAGAGATCCACGGGAATCTTTGGCATTTCAAAACTTGCATGGAGCCTTTGGAAAAAGCTCATCACAACTCCTTTCAATCTTTGAGGAGGCTGGCACTCTGCAATGGAGTTGTTTAACAGCCTGGCCATGCCAAAATTCATCATAGCACTGCCCCAGGGAGGCTGCTAGCTGCCTGACCCTAGCGGCTCAGAGTGGGACTGGAACAAAAGGCTAGCATCATTTCAAAAAGAACCCCAGGAAGCATCTGTGGGAGGATGAAGAGTGTTGAGGTGGGAGCTGAAGACGGTGGGAGTAAGGAAAGCACTAGCTAAGGAAGGCAAAGAGAGCTGGGAGCAAAGTCTGAGCCAGCAGGTTTATTGGCAGAAGTCACACCACGATCGCTAGGCAGTGGTCAATTTCCAGACAATAACAGCAGAATAACCGCAAAGCAGTAAAGATGAGAGATCATGAAGAGTACATCTTCACACACAGAGAAATGACAAAGAGAAGAAAAAGCAGAGGGAAGGAGGGAGGGAAAGAGGGAGTGGAATAAGGGAGAGGAGAGAAGAAGGAAGATGAAGGAGAAAAAGACTGTGAAGGTGGAGGAAAAGCCACTTGAAAGTAAGGCTTATCATCATGAATTACCAGGAATCTTTGTGTTTACACACTGGAGAGTCTATCTAGGCTGGCTAATGGCATGCTATTCCTTTTCTTCTGCTGTCACCAAGTATTACTGATTGTTAATAGCATTAAAATCTTTATCACTTATTTTATTAATCCCATTCGGGTTTAACATTACTAGCACACGACTGTAAATAGCAATAATAATGCCATCGAGGTTGGTATCAGTGATGCTGAAGGGTATTATGTAAAACGCAGCCAACGAGCAGTGAGATGACAGGTTCTTACAAACCTTTACATTAGATTAAGGAAAAGCCTTGCACGGATTCACCAAACTGTGATCTTAATATGATATAGCATCCTGTGTCCTTTGATGTCCCTCTAGAATTACTTGTCATCCTCCAACATTTAAAAAACAAATCTCAACATCCAAGGAGCATTTTAAAAAAGTATTAATGTCTATCTCTAAACAACGTGTGATCCTTAACTCTTTTCCTTCTGCTTCTGCACTTCTCCCAAAGTTAAAGCCACTCTTTCAAATAAAACTTTGATTTGTCAAGTAGTTTTTTAAAAGTAAAACTAGTTTAAAAATGGGGTTATAGCTTTAGATAATATTTTTAATTATTCACTCAATTAAGTGTTTTATAGTCATTTAAATTCACATAAGTAAGGACTTAAACGGTCTTGGCAGGCTCAAATCCTTCCTGGGCATCTTCCATCCCTAGCAAAACAAACTGGGGTGAGCTGTTTCAGTACAATTGCCTAGAAAACGTTTTCTGCTTCAGTCTGTGGGACTTGTAGGATTTCTCCAGATCTGATACACTCGTATTCACATGTGAGATTTGTAAGTCAAAGCCATTCTGATCAGCAGTGTGGGCTCTGATAAGATGCATCACACAACAGGCACAACTGACCCCACTGTCAACATGGGGAGTGAAGGCGATTATAATATGATGAATGAATTAGAGCATGGGAATTAAAAAAATCAGGGAGGTTGGAAACAATTATCTTAACAACTAAAAACCTCAACTGCAGTAATGTTTTCTTAAAACATACCGTTTATAGAAATTAAATTTGGAGAAATTAGATGATCTTACCTAACAAAAAATTATCTGAAAATGGTCAGTACTAGATAAATCTTGGAAAGACACTGCTCAAGCAGTTAAGGGGTCCAATTAAATTGGTTTAAATATCATAAAAATCACTAGTAGAGAATATCAGGTTTTTTTTTTTAAATGATGAATTTGCTATATAAACTTACAAATTGCACCAGGGACTCATTAATTGGATTATTTTATGGTTTGTCTCAGCACTGAGTTTGGAAACTTATGTTAAATTCAGATGTCCCTTCTAAGGAGAAAGAGAAAAAACTCTATCTGGCCACTGAAAGCTGTTTTCAGGCAGTGTATTTTTTTTTTAACTTGAATACCATCATGTCCCAACATATTTCCTAGTGTTAACCCGGAAGATCCTTTATTTCTAGGGGTTTGTCCAAAACAATGTACCTTTCTTAAGAAAACAGTTGCTTAGGCTAGGCTTACCTTTACAGAACTGGGGCCTCCACCAACAAATACTTACAAGTAACTACTGGAGTAATTGTAACTAACATTCCTAGGCGTCTGGTAGTTTACCAAGTGATATGGTATGCTTTCATTTTATTAAACTTCATGAGACTGCTAATGACTTTTTCCCCTAGGAAACTGGGTCTCACCCTAAGAGTCATCCTCTCTCCCTGACATCACACCAGGAAAGAGGTAAAAATGCAGTCTGAACCCCCGGATTCTAACTTGCAAACCTCCAGATCCCACAGGATGCTACGGAGAAGTCTAAACCAGGGTTGCAGCCACTCCCGACTCACAACCAAGTTGTAAAAAGAAATACAGTGACAACTACATAAGATGTAAATCACACTGTAAGGCACAGTAGATGTTGAAGCACTTTGCAACCACTTTGAAACCAAACACCACCACTCCGCTGGAAACAATGGCATTTCCGTCAAACTATTTACTGCAGGGAAGACGTTAAATAAGGCAGTAAATGCCAACAAGTGTTCTTTGGCTAATTTAGGGAGGTGGTCTCCACAATCTCCTGGCCTCTGAGATTTTGCTAATTGTTTTTCCAAGAAAAAACTTAAGTCTCATTCAAACACTACCTTGCGTAAGCGTTGCCATGGGAAAGCCTGGGTAGTCCATTTTTTATAGTGGTTGCACAGCTACTGTAATGAGTACAGAGAGGAATTTTTTTCCAAGCAGCTGCCAACCACACCCTAACCCCAGGCAGCTGACTTGCTTTATGAACTACCAGTCATGACAAGAAGTGTGGATGGTGCATTATAAACCATCACCATTCAAGACAATGCAAAGTAATTCTTACTGATTGTGGGAGGTGGCGGATGGAGGGAGGACACAGGAAATTATATTTAGGTCCACTTTTGCCATCCTGGAATATAAATGACAGGGGTTCAGACACCCATTCTCACTTAAATGTCACTCTTCAATGGACTGTTAACCAAATGCTCCTGTTCAGCATATAATGGGACACATACATTCCCACCTTAAAGGCCTCAGAGGGAGTAGTCATTTACAGCTCAGCCTTCCATCCTGGTGCTTTGGCCAGGTGATCAGGAAGCACAGGAGTGAAGAAAGGGCAGTCTCTCCAGTCACTTTGGCAGAACCTGTCAAATCACTAATGCTGCCAGCATCTCAATTCAGTGGTGCCTAATCGAAGGGAAAAGTTCGGTAGGGGGCAGCCTCTTGCCGGACAGCAATAATTAAATCAGAAATAAAGCAGAATGTCTCAGCGGGATTCCATGTAAGTTTTCTGGGTAAACTAGTTTCAGAGCCCAGAATTCCTAGTCACACCTTAGGACAGAATTTCCAAAGACTGAAGGAATACATTGGCTTGGTGCATTTGCCAGGTGATTCAGTGTCCTGACCACTTGATTTTCAGAGAATCAGGGAAAGAGTTCAGACTACAAAATACCTTTCTGCTCATTTCTCATTGCTGCGGCTTCAGAGGTTACCAAAGTGTATAAGGGCACAGAATATATATATAAAAAAAAATGTTTCCCACTGCATCCCTGGAAGGCTGGGTGCTTGAGGCCTGAGTGGCCCATCTTAGGAAACTCTTCTCTCCCTTTGTTCTATCTGCTGGGCCTTCCACTAAAGAACTGAATTAGAGGCGGGGGGAGGGCGGAAGGGGAGGAGGCGGGTGGGGAGTGGGGGATGGAAGGAAGGCTGGTGCAAGAATATATTTTCTATGTCTGGATAAGGGAACAGGATTCTAGGTAATTGCCTGGTTTTCTCATTGTTCTCGGCTGCCATTCCAAGATTCATAGAGGGACTTGAAAGGATCTCTCTTTTTTCCTTTCCCTTCTAATTCTTCACTACTCCCCCCACCTCTCACAGACCCTCCAAATCACCCCTCCCGCCCCCGTTCATCCTTTCCTCTCCCCTCTAGTGGTGCTTATTCCATCCCAGAGAAAAAAAAAAAAGTAATTTGTCTGTTTTATTTATGATGCAATGAAGGTATGCTGCATGCGTCAGAATAGCCTGACACTGGTCAAACTATCTGACAGCTGAGAAGAACTGCCTTCATACTCCAATGAGTGTAGATTTTAACCATTTGTCCACCACAGCAAACCACTAACGTTGTGTCATGATTCACAGCACTCTTTTTTTTTTTTAATCTATTTCATTACATACCAATTACATTTGGAGCATGAATCATTTTCAAAGAATCTTTGTCTCAGGTGCGTACCTTAAAACATGCAGACACATTAAATGTCATTTGCCAAAACTCACAATTGCCTGAATATCCCAATTAAAGACCTCTGGGGATGTTCTTAGAACTTAACTAAATTCAGGAATCTAGAACGGCTTTGCCACAAGTCCCAAATCAAGACACATCATTTAGCGATCAGAGCCAGAAAGTGGAATTAGCTCAAATGAAATCAAAATTTCAAGCTATTTCTCATCAGAATTAAAAATGAAAGCACAGTCAAAGAGCTAGAGTAGCCCTGTTATAAATTATGCTGAAAAAGCACATGTCTCAGTAAATGCCCTCAAGAATATAGAGATTTTTATCCTAGAAAGCACCAAAGTTGGTAGGTATTTGACAGTCCATCTTCTAAGTTAGAATCATAATGTTTTCTCCACCATTTATAAATTGGGATTTTTAAGAAAGAATTTGACAGCCGCAAACTGAATGGCCAGAGAGACCATTTTATTGCATTTATTCCTTTTCAATTCCCATTGCATTGTACCCGGTGGGTCCCATGATCTACCTGCCAAATGCTCACTTGCTTGGGTACACTCTGAAGTGCATTCTCCCTTTACTTTCAACAACAAACCCCCAATTCCAGAGGGCCTGCCTCACATCCACTCTCTCTCTATCCCCTGTTGCTTTGCCACTAGCAATTTAATTCTCCTTTTCAGACATAAAAGGACACACTGGGTTTTAACAATTATACTTTTGATTTCCTCATAAAAAACAATGCTCAGAATTAGGCCCCAGACAATCTGTTCTTGTCCTGCAAAAGCCTGTGGGGCAAGATTTCCAGAAGAACCAATGGGATTTCTGCTGACTGAAAATATTTTTATTTTAATAAACTACAAAAGAAGAACGTTTAAAAAAAAAACTCACAACAGGTTCAGAAATGTAATGTGATGCACGCAGCATGAAACAGAAACAAAGACCCAGCAGACAGGGAGTGTGATGAATGGTCCTAACCACATCGTATTTATTTATTTTTTTTAAATCTGCATTTGCCTTTCATCTGCAAATGAAAGGAATGGGGAGAAAGTGAGTAAGTTTTCCAAGGAATTTCTTTTGGTGTAATAAGACCAAATGCAAATATTATAAACTCAAGCAGAATTACGAGTCTAACAGCAACAAAGATACAGAATGGCTGAAAAATCAGGGTTCCCACTGTGGTTTTTTTTGCACTCCGCAGTGGAAGGTGGCAGGAAAACACAATACAAGTGCAGAGTCAAGACAGAGGGGGAACCACAGTGCTGAAGGCTTCTGCTTTTCCAATCAAATGTGAAAGTTAGTTAAAATGACTTGTTTTTGAGATGACTGGGAAAAAAAATTTAGTATAATTTTTCATAATTTCAGAGTAGACATAAGATTCTAGGACAGTCTTTCTTAAAACTGAGGCATTAGGATCACTTAAGAGCAATACATACACAAGTTGGAATATTATCTAAAATTTTCAAGCTATATAAAAGCCACCTACCCTTTTCTCTACAAGCGTTGCTCCTGAGGTAGAGGAGGAACAAGGCAAATCCAACTGTGTGGATTTTGGAGAACACATCATGCACGTGAAAGACTAGAAAAGTTCACATATTTTGGCAAGGGTACTAATTTTACAAATAGCTTATTAGGTGTACCTCATTAGCTATAGAAGAAAGTAGGCTTTTTTTTTTTTTTTTGCAGAAAAGGCTGTTACATATTTTATATATACGTGTGTCTGTGTGAGTGGAGAGAAGAGCATCATTCCCCTAAGTGGTATCAATATTGGTGACACAAAATGCACACATTTCACAAAGTCAAAGTCTTCATTTTTAGTGAAAAATGACCAATCTATATCCAAGATAACTCTTTAAACATCAGGAGGGCTTAATAGTACTTTGTATACTGTGTTATCTTATGTGCTTTAATTTAATTAGTATTCAATGAGTCTTAAGTGCTGTTCATTTTAAAATAAAAGGACACAACACAAGTAACTTTCTAATATTTGCTTGGATTAGAGGGCATAAACCCAACTGTTCACGACAGAACAGGGAGAAACAGCCCTCAAAGATGAGCTCATTGGATGCATGCAAACATTTAGTACTTGTTCTATAGTTCTGGAAAAGAAGAATTATATGTTGGCCTTGGCAACTGTGACAAGATAGAACAATGTCATTATAAGAGAGAATAGACTATTTGATCATAATACACTTGCTAAAATAAAATTCCTTCTAAATGGTTAAAACTAACAACCATGATTGTATGGGCAATATCAATATGATATAGAATGGGCCACCTGATTAAAATAAACTTATTAATCTAAAAATTCATGGCAGCCAAATAAACTTCTGGACAAGCTATGCAGTTCTGCATCTCCCTGTGTTTTAAATTTTGAAAGGTTTATAATTTATATTTTCAAAATAGTTCGGCATGGGCTAACAAGATAGATCACATCACCCTCTATATAACCTGATTAAATTTCACGTTGGGAACTGACAAGACTCCTCCATGATCTTCCCTTACAGTAATTGTCCTGCCATTTTGTGGCTTTTGCTCCACCTGGCTCGACCGCAGCCGTCATAAATCGCAGACTACAAAGCTGTATGATTTGAAAGCCAGCTCCAAAAATACAAGTTCCAAAAATTAAACCACTTACAGTCCCTCCTCTTCATTTAGAGACAATAAATTGTGTGCTGGTGTTCTCAGGCTATATAATAATTGCACATTAATAAAAACATATGTGGTGAGAAGCGAATAAGTACAATGCACTTCACAAAAGCATCTCAACACGAAATCACATTCTCAAACAGCTTTAGAAAAAGGAACTGAGAAAAATGCTGGCAAGTAAATAGACAGGCAAGCAGCAAAAGAGAAACTCTCAAAGGTATTTCCAAACTTGCATTCATGACGTGAAAATCGGTGTGAGCTGCAGATTCCTGTAATATTCCCCAGACATAAGTTTCTGAGCATTTTTCTCTGTATTAGTTATTGTGTTTTTAAGGAGTGTTTTACACATTTCCTTTTTATGTTTTTCCATAAGCAAAAACTATGTAATTTTTCCCAGTGTTTATGAATTTCTCCACCAGGAAGGTGGCTTCTTTTGCCCACTGAAGCTGATCTATTGAAATGATCGTTTACAGCTTCATCATTTTTCACACACCCTTAAACTAAGCCTTCACAGTATCTCTAGGCACTTTTCTCCTGGTCAGCATAAAGTGAAACCTCCCCTTTAAAGTCCAGAAAACCTGTGATTAAACTGTTCAGGAATTCTGTTGTCTCGTATTTATCTGTGCATCAGTTCCATGCATTTTGGCACTTCTTCTGGAAAGGTTCCGATTCTCTTCCGGAATAGCCGCCTCTGTTTAATCTATTCCTCTCTTAGACAGAAAGGTACATCAAACAGGAGAGAAATATTACAGAAAGAAATACCTATTTTCTCACACTTTTCCGATTAAATATCTCCAGCTGCAGATACAAACCTCTTTAAACTAAAATTATTTTCTGTATTTAAAAAAAATATATATCAGGTGGTATATTTTACTTTCTCTGTATTTGTGGTGCAATATGTAGGACCTCAAATTCTTAATATAAATACATTTTTAATCTACAACCCAGCCTGATGTTTCTCTTATTTCCCTGATTACCATTTCCCCCTCCACTTGGGACCTTATTTGCTATCTTTCTTGCTCAATGCTTATTCAAAAATGCCTTCAATCTTAAAAAACTGGTCAGCAAAACAATACATAAAAGAGCAAGAAGAAAACACATGCATACAGCTATAGTCTATACTTTTCTAATACAGATTTTTTTTCCCATAGCCTCATCCAAAAGAAAAAGAATTATTTACATTTACAGCTTAGAAAATAATTATACATACTTGTTCTCTACGCTCAAATGCTGCCGAGGTCGGGTGTGTTTTGTAGAGGCAGACTGCCCTCTGCAGGGGAAAACACCTTTGTAACAGCCCCCTTTTGAGCAAACTCAAAAAAACCCAGCATAGCTGCGGTACTGAAAAGATAAACAAATCATTTCTTCAGTGTATTTGCTTGCAAGCAATTAAACTGTATTTATTCACCCTAAAATGTACTTGTTCACACTCTATTATTTCTTGTTAAAGTTGGCTTATCCCATATTTCCAGTCACATGAGAAAAGGAAAAGGGCACCATTTTGCCACAATCCACACAGTGACATTAAACTGAACACAGAATTGCTCCAGTCTCATGTCTTCCCTTAATTAGAGTAGACCACGCCCCCAAATTTCATCGTCATTCAAATGTCATGTGATCATTATACCATGGGCCCTAAATTTTTCAAGAAATCCCTCTGGGTTTCTGCCCTGGGCTTGGGCTGGAGGCAGGAGTCTAAGTATTCTTTGGTGCTTCCGATACTGCATTAGGGTTCTCTTATTTTCACTTCAATATTTTGGAAAATGAGATGAGGTGATACTGATTTCACCTCATTGAATATATTTCATAAAATAAATATGCTCAAGAAAAATTTTGATGATTGAGTCACACCTACATCTTAAATGTTGTGGTGGAAATTACTGACCGTTAAGAGCTGATAAGTAAGTTCTTCATTTCACTGAGGCTTCCATTTTTTCTTCTCTACCCATCTTGTACCAAATATCCCAAAATCGATTCCAGCAATTAAAGGAGAAGGGACATCTGTATTCTTAAGAAATGGAAAGAGAGAGAGAGTGTGTGTGTGTTAAGGTTGTTCTAGACTGGATTCTATAATTACCAAGTGTGTAAAAAAGTTTCACAATTTAGTGGCATTTTCCAACTCCTAATAAAGTCTTCAGGGGTAACTCCTTACACTGAAAAAGACACTTCTGACTTCTGCTTTCATTGTTTTGCCCCCTTTATACCACAGAGCTTCTGCCAACCCCATAAGAGCAGACTTCCTTCCTCCAGTCTCTAAATGTGACCAGCAGGGGGGCTGATGAAGTGCTCATTTTTTACATCAGTCTTATAAAATTGCTTTCCCCATTAATTGTATCCATGGAAACAATACATTTGGCTGGTAAGGGACTCCCGAATAAAATTTAATGGGATCTCAAAAAATTTGCAGGCTAGGGGGAGATGCAATGATCAGCCATTCTAGCAATCCAAGTTTTAGCTCAGTGTAGGATTAATTTGTTTGGAAAAACTGTATTGAACTGAATCCAAATTAAACTAAAGTCATAAAAATGTCATTTCACTATCTGGAACAAGAATTTTAAAGAGAAGGGCAAATAGAAATTACACAGTAATTCTGGGGGAAAAAAATATTCTAATGCCTCCTAGGAAAAAACAATCACCAGTGCTTCCCTGAATGGCAGTTCTTACTACCCAGGTCCTAATAACATAAGCATGACTTGTTCTGGATAACTGATCACATCTGCTAAGCAATGCTCAGATACTTGCATTATTCTTCAACCATCTCTTCAACGTCCTCCTCTCTGCCCTAAGTGGGTAGTGGGCATTCTACAAAGTCACATCCATACACTCACTGGCTTTTTTATCCTCACCTCCCCATCAGGGCTTATAATCCTTGCGGCAAGTTAGGTTTAAAATTTTTTTCCTTAGCAGGTAAAGTGTGTGTTTTATAAAATCTTAAGCCAGGCTTGCATATACTCATATTTAATTTGGAAAATGTGTGGGTAAATACTGCTCGTTATGGGATTAGTTAACAGCTGCAGGTCTGCCACTGTGAAAAGCCAATTGGTTTAAAAAAAAAAAAGTGCCATTGCTTTACATTCAAAAAAAAAAAAAAAACCATTCAAACTCCTGGGATGTTTCTCTTAGAATTATAGTGATATGATCTAGATGAAGAAAGATATGACTTTAAATCGAATAATAATGTATGAATTTCAAATTATCTGTGATTTTTTTTCTAAGGCCCAAATCACTTCTGCCTCTGGGTAAACAGGTTAAATTTTTTAAATATGTACGAATTCAGTTTCAATGTATCCCTTTATACATATTATCCTTTCCCTGAAACAAAATAATGTTTCCACTATATCAAGCCTTTCTGCACATGTGAGCTTAAAAAAGCTTTGTTAATGCAAAATTGAGAAGAGAAACCCGGATTGTATTGCTTGGCCAGAACCCAAGGTCAGCCTGTGATAAAGTAAATGGGTGCTGGCTCGTAAGTGAAGTCCATCTCTAACCAGGTTCTCTGTCCCTTGCTCTTTAGGGGAAAAGGTCAGATGCAATTGAAACTCAGGATATAAATCATGGAACACTACATCAAAAACTAATGATGTACTGTATGGTGACTAACATAATAAAATTAAATTAAATTAAAGAAAAAGAAAGAAACTCAGGATATGTAAATCCAGCAAGAACCAGGGCTACAGAAAGCCCTGGAGAGTGGTATCCTTGAAAAAACTGAGATTCAACATTGAGTGTCTAAAAGCCAATTCTCCTCCATAGCATGGTGGCCTGGTTCTGTTATCTGCTCAATTTGATAAATC
This sequence comes from Callorhinus ursinus, assembly GCF_003265705.2. Taxonomy (NCBI): domain Eukaryota; kingdom Metazoa; phylum Chordata; class Mammalia; order Carnivora; family Otariidae; genus Callorhinus; species Callorhinus ursinus. The sequence goes on from NW_027397099.1 coordinate 3,997,798, forward strand.
AAACTTAGCTGGTACTTGTCCTGTCATCTAAAGTCTACAATTCTGAACAGAAGAGTTCGTTTTCTGAGACATCAAAAATTATCCAATTGCAATCAGAGTATGACTTTTAGCATAGGTCCATTTACAAATTTATCTAAAGCAAAAATATAACAAGAGCCTTGAAAATGTACCTTTGATCCAGTCTTTTGTTTTGTTTTTGAGGAATTTATCCTAAACAAATCTTTGCACAGTCGATACATTATATGCAAGAATATCATAGTATTAGGTAATACATACTTTACAAAAGCAGATTAGAAACAGAAAATAATGGGTTACATAAACCATGGTACTTTCATAAGATGGAATTGCTCAAAAAGCAATTAAAATTAGGTTTATGAAAACTTTTTCATGGTGTGGAGAAATCCCCCCATTAGTGAAAAAAGCAGGATGTAGGCATCGCTTATATAGCTAATGCACACAAAGAAGAAAGACCGGAAAGAATGCAAATGCTTCACATTTTCTGTACTTTTCATTTTCTATGTCACCAAAGTTACCATAAATGGATACGCATACATATAAGAGAAGCTTCAGTAAGCTCAATTCCTAATTTGGTCTTTTATAAACTGAGTAGTTCAAAACACAGAAATGTTTGCCAGGATGGAATATGATCCATTCCATAGATCGATCATGCAGTAGGCACTGCACCATGTGGATGAGGAGCAGTGCCTTGGGAAGCCCTCAGTTGGTCTAAGGAGAGGGTGACCAGCTAAAAATAAAACTGGGGATGCACCTGGGTGGTTCAGTTAACTGACTCTTGATTTCAGCTCAGGTCATGATCTTAGGGTTGTGAGATCAGGCCCCGTGTCAGGCTTCCAGCCAGGCACTGAGCCTGCTTAAGATTCTCTCTCCTTCCTCCTCTGCTCCTCCTCCCCATCTCTCCCTCTCAAAAAAAAAAAAAAAAGCAGGGTGCCTAAATTCAGGAATACAGACATAATGAGATATAAGCTTTGCTGCCTTCAAGCAGCTCAAGGGAGGCAGGAAGTTCACTAAGTAATTGCAACATGGTGGGAGAAGTGTTGTAAAACATAACTTTAAAAAGCAGTGGTCTCCAGGTGAGTGGGTGGCTCAGTCAGTTAGGTGTCTGCCTTCAGCTCAGGTCATGATGCCAGAGTCCTGGGATCAAGCCCCATATCGGGTTCCCTGCTCAGCGGGGAACCTGCTTCTCCCTCTCCCTCTGCACCTGCCCCTGCTTGTGCTTTCTCTCTCTCTCTCTCAAATAAATAAAGAAAATCTTAAAAAAAAAAAAAAAAAAAAAGCAGCTGTCTCCAAATTCAAGCTGTACTGGGTACTTCAGGGGTACAAAAACTGTCATTTTAATTTCTTCATTTAAATAGTGTTAATTTCTAAAATGAGTATTTAAAAACATGCACACACAATATTATACACCAATCTTAATACATCTGAAACTTTCAATACATTACGTTATGCAACCAGGTTAATTTGCTCTTATAAAAACTTTGAATGAGGGCGCCTGGGTGGCTCAGTCAGTTAAGCGTCTGCCTTCAGCTCAGGTCATGATCCAAGGGTCCTGGGATCAAGTCCCGAATGGGCTCCCTGTTCAGCCAGGAGTCTGCTGCTCCCTCTCCCTCTGCCTCTCCCAAGGCTTGTACTCTCTCTCACTCACTCTCTCAAATAAATAAAGTCTTAAAAAAAAAAAAAAAGCTCATTTAAAAAAACACTTTGGATGAAGTATTTCTTACCATCCTTATCTAAGAATCTAGAGATTGCAAAGCAAGCTGCTTAGGCAAACAAACAGAATCCTTTTATTTCTAACTAGTTATCGATGTGAATCAGAATTCTCTCACTATTGGGAATCTAAAACAAGTCAGTTGCTTAAGATGACCTCAAACTGCAACTGTCACCCATAATTTGGAATTTTTACTTTTTATTATATGTGGCCCAAACTAGTTTTGTTGGTATGTTTTTTCCTAATTTTCATGGCAAAGGAATTGAATAGGAAATATAAGGATGCGTACCATCCATCATCAATGGTTCTCTTGGTTTTAAGTCATTCAAAAATGAACTAGAAGAGCCTCCTTTAGGTTGGAAAAGAAAGGCTGGAAACAGACACTGAGGTATACCAAGATCCAGTTATTGTGGTAACTGTCCAAAGGCAACAAACAGGAAAGCAACCCAAGTCACCTAGCATCTTGCCTACATCCCTGCACGAGACAATTTAGTAGACTGCAGGGACTGTCCCAAGGTGACAAGAGTGCCAGGGGACAACTCCGAAGTCTTCCCATTCAGCTCCTCTATCAGTTCGGAAGATTTTAGCTTCAGACAATAGAAAACATAAGTCATATGGGCATTTATCATCACAATATTAAGTAGGGCAGCCTCCAGTTTCCCTCCTTCTTCTTAGTTTTGTCTTCTCCCTTTTACTGACTTCATCCAAAGGCCGATGGCAGGATGACTACAGCAGTTCCAAGTACAACAACCAGATACCAACAGTGGCCAATGAAAGAAGAACCATCTCATCTTTTCTCCCTTTTAACAGTGAATAAATCTTTTCAAGATATCCCCCAGCAAAGTTTTCCTCCTATGTATCTCCTATGCTTAACCCAGTCATTGGCAAGGGGAATGCTCTATGACTGTCTTGGATTAACTGGAACACTATAGCAGGGATGGACTTAGCTTCCTCTGAAGCACACAGCCATGTGTGAGGATGGTGGGAAACCAGACCAATAGTTTCTATTGAGAAGGACGAAGTTGAGATGAGTGTTACAGTGTCACTGCTATAGGGAAGCTCAAGAACAGACTTGGCAGTATTGTTCTGTTCATACAAAGAAATGTTCATTGAGATAATCATGCTTACAAAATTAACGGAAGCAACTATTCCTCCTATAACCATGTGTTCATCTGTTGCTTAAACTTTCTTCTTGCCATTTTAAGAGTCATAAATTATTAGGCAGATATAGCCCCCCTCCTCCAAATGGACTGAATAGATCATTCTGAGATCTCACAGCATTCTCCAGTGTGTAACCTTTAGTATATCACTTATGCCTACAATTTTATTCGAGTTCCTTGTAGTTCTATTTATCTTGAGAGTTCACCTTTATTATTCTAAAGAACAGAAACCACCTTGTTTTTCTCTCTCATCCCACCCCATTAGGTCCAATATTTGACATAATGTAACAAAGATCTGTTTTATGAATGAACTAAGTGAACAAAGATTTGAAGTTTATAATGGTATAAAGTTCTAACCCATTGTACTCTTATCCTCCTCTTGCTATTTTATCCTGTTTTTTCCTAAAGTTCAGAATTTTTGTGATATATCTATTATACTTCCCATTACTGCTTAATCAGTCATTCAAATTGTTCAGATCCCACCCTGATATACAGTAATTCTTCCACCTCTACTAAGGTAGCCCTGGCAGAGAGGTTCACAATGATATATATATATATATATATATATATAAATATATTCACAGAAGCATTACTTATAATTACAAAGAAGATTAGGAATAACTTAATATGCAACAAGAAGTACCTAGATAAATGATACATCCATTCTGTGGAAAATAACTACCAGAAAGTCATGGTTTAGAAGATTGATAATGGTTTAAGACTCATAATAAATTCTTAGAGGTAAAAAGGCAATTAATAAAAGGTTATATATAGTAGAATCCCAATTGTATAAGAAGAAAATTAAAAAATAAAAAATGGGAGACCATTCCAGAATGATAGCAGATTGATCTGAGGTGTGAAATCTCTCCTCCCACTTCAAACACATCTAGAAATTTTAGATAAAATTTGAAGAAAATTTTTGAAGTACACAGCTGGACTTGAAAATAAGAAAAACACATTTTGAGGAGCAAAAAAATAAGCCACTGTGCCCTCTGGAGGAGGTGGATGTAGATTTTGGCACTGACACAGAAAGTCAAGATTTTAAGTCCTGAGCTTCTTCCATGAAGCTAGACCAGGAGGTAACTGCAACTAGAAAAACTCCCCACTGCCTAAAGACAAGGTTTGCTTCAAGTTATGGGCAGGAAGCAGTCAACCATGACAATATTAACTCCCTACCCTATAAGGCACAGTGTAAAATTCTTTGAGCCACAAGGAAACTCCAAACTCAGAAATTAATATAAAAAGCGGTCCAAAGCTGGAGAAGCCATATATCCATGGCAGAGTAAAGCACAAAACTGCCCCCATAAGAATGTTTCTACAATACAGCACATAACCAAAAAATATATAATCACTACTGATGAACCCAAATGAAAAGACTACAAAGAATGCAAAGAAATCCAGCGCTATGAAGGTTTGCAAATGCAACAAAAAGTCATAATCAAATAACTTTAGATACTAAAGAAATTTTTTTTAATTTTAAATAAAGGTTTATAACCATCAAGCAGATAAAGAAGATGATAGATTCCACATGGCAAAAACAGGATATTATAAAAAGTGGAAAATTTGAAAAAGAATTCTGGAATTAAAAGACTATCACTGGAGAACAAAATGATACGTTAAAGAGCACATAAGACAAAGAGAAAGAGAATTTAGTAAACTGGAAGGCAGATCTAAGAAAATAACCTAGAATGTATCACAGGAAGTGAAAAATATGAAAGTACAAAAGAGAAATTTAAACAGAGAGAAGAGAATGAAAAACTCCAACCTATGATTGTTCTGAGAAAAAGAGACTACAGAGAATGAAGAAAAAGATGATACTTTTAAAAAGTCTCCAGAACTGAAGAAAGATATAAATGCATAGATTGAAAGAGTTCATCAACTCCCAGACTAAATAAAGCTAAAGCCACAACTAAAGCACTGTGCAGAAACTATAGAACACCAAGAAAAAGGAGAAAAAATTGTGAAAGCTGCAAGAGAGACAAGATAAACTACCTTCAAAGGCACAACAATCAGACCAATAGGAGTCCTATCAGCAGCAATAGATCACAAAGACAATAGTAACTTCAAAATACTAAGAAAAAATAACATAACCTAGAATTCCATACCAAGCTAAACAATCGCTTAATAATTCAAACTAAAGGAAACAGCCAAAGATATAAAAATTAAGAGCTTCCTAAGAGCATACCCCTCTGAAACAACTACTGATAGATTCAACCAGAACAAAAATGAATCCCATTCCTTCAGGAATCCCTAAGGAAGGAATGAAATACAAGAAATAATAGCAAGCAAAGAAACTGGTAACATGTGTTGGTAAATCTAAATCAAAAATAACTAATTTTGGAGAGTTTCAAATCAGTGAAATTCTTTTTTTTTTTATGATTTTATTTATTTATTTGACAGAGAGAGACACAGCAAGAGAGGGAACACAAGCAGGGGGAGTGGGAGAGGGAGAAGCAGGCTTCCTGCCGAGCAGGGAGCCCAATGCGGGGCTCAATCCCAGGATCCTGGGATCATGACCTGAGCCGAAGGCAGACGCCTAATGACTGAGCCACCCAGGCACCCCAAAATCAGTGAAATTCTTGACAACAATAACATGCAACAGGAAGGAGGTGTTCAGGTTCTAGGATTACTGTTTTATTCAAGAGCAGGATAGACTTTTCATCAACTTTACACTGTTAGGAAAATCTACAGTTTAGTATGCATGTCAAATATTTTAGGCTACATATTGCAGAATTAACAGAATGTGAATTACAAATTCAGTAAATGGGAGAAAATGTGCAGGGGAGATAAAGAAATCAAATAATTCAACTAAAAGCAGGAAAGAAGGGGAAAACGCTAAACAGAAAACAAAGATACTAAAAATGTTTAAGTACCCATTACCACAATAAATGCAAATCATTTAGATTGCCTTTTGTGAAGACAGAGACTCTCAAACTGTATCAAAATTAAAGTCCAGCTATATGTTGCTTATTAGCAAGACACCATAGAGTGGCACTAAAAGGTTGAAAATAAATTATAAAGAAGGCATGCTAGGCAAATACTAACCAAAAGAAAGTAGAGGGGCACCGGGGTGACTCAGTTAAGTATCTGACTCTTGATTTCAGCTCAGGTCATGATCTCAGAGTCAAGAGATCAGCCCCACATCAGGGTCCCCACCGGGTATGAAGCCTGTTTAAGATTCTCTCTCTCCCTCTCCCTGTGCTCCTCTCCACGCCCTCTCAAAAAAAGAGAGAGAGAGAGAGAGAGAAAGAAAGAAAGAGAAAAAGAAAAAGGGAGAGAGAGAAAGAAAGAAAGGAGGGAGGGAAGAAAGAAAAGAAAGAAAGAGTTGCCAAGAATGGAAGGATTTATAACTAAGTGTAATAGTGATTATCTCTATAGGGAATAATAAGTGTTTTTGTATTACCTTCTTTATATCTTCTGCATTTTCCAAAAATCTTAAATGAAAATATACTATTTTTAGAATTTGAAAAAAATACATGCATTTTTAATTACCAAGTACTTTATTTAACAGAGTATAACTGAGAATAGCCAACACAGCATGCTATTTGAATCCCTATGAAAGATACACATATTAAGTCATTTGACCTTTATAACAACTTGAGGAAAACACTGTTTTTCCTTCATTCTGCAGATGAGGAAGATGAGGCACAGAGAGATTTAAATAACTTAACTAATGTCAAACATCTAGTAGAGGCAGGATTAGGTTAGAAATATAACTATTCATGTGCACTGGAGAGATGAGACATCTACATCCAGATCTAACATGTAAGGTAGGACTTACAAAGATTATTTGTCATTGATTTTACTTTATTTTTTCCAATAAAGAAAATTTCAATGAGAGGACATATTTAACATTTACTAATAATAGTGGAATTCATATTCAAGAGAAAATCCCTTTTTATAATTTGGTTCATGTTTATACTTTAGAACTATACAACAAAAGCACCAGTGTATCCAGTAAGTAAATCATGACTTTTTCCAGTTAAAATGTACCATTTCTGTAACAGATAAGATTCTTTTTTTAATATTTTAATTGCAGTTCATGTCAGCTAAGTCAAGGTTTTAAAAGTTACCCAGGTTTTGATAATGAAAACTTAGAAATTTGAAATTTGTTTTGAAATTCTAACTATAAAATGCATAGCTAGAACCACCTCTATTTGGATATAGCTGTCTTTCTCAAATTATATTTCCTTTTCCTTTGTAAGCAAATATACATTTTAGAATGAATTTTAAGAAAATAGTATATTTAAAAATAACTTCTACAACAAAATAGAAGATGGACAAAAATAGAAAAAAAAAAAAACCCAGAGTATTAGAAATTACCTTCACCTGTATTTACATTAGCCAAAAGAGAGAGAGAGTGAGTCATCATTTATACGTAATGGATGCATTCCTAACCAAATGGATACTGAAAGAAAAAGGTGCATTTTGCTAGCACTATCAGCAAGAGTCTTGAAAATAGCATGTAGACAATTACAGTTCCGGGAACATTCAATTGGCCACCTATCTTGGCTAAATTACAATAATGTGCATTTGGGCAAATCATATCATTTTACAAAGTCATTTTAAATGTGCACTGTGCATTTCTTCTCTTACCTCTCAAAATAATTCTCTAGAATGCTTCAAACTTAAAGAAATATGCAGATATACCCTGAATATTCCAACATACTCAGGCTTTGCAGGAAGCGAGAGGACTTTTCTCCAGTTAGACTTCATAATCCAAGACAGTATCACCACAAAGATCCACTTCTATCTACACTGAGACTGACAAGGTAGCATGTTAAGCATCTTAAGCATGTTGGACTGGATGCCATATTTGTCAGAGGCACTATTTGATGAAATGAAGACCATGGTAAATGGTTGATCAACACCTCTCCTTCTAGTCAAGGGCTGTCGGCAAACTGTCCCTTCCAAGTAATGAAATAGGTTTATAATTTTCAAAAGCTAAGGTCTTTTTTATACAATTTCATCTACTATATAATACTGTTCATATTCATTTATGATATCACAATATAATGAATGAAAAAGTGATTTTGAGAAATGGGGGTGGAGGCATTCAAATGCACGGTTATAATAGATGTGCACAGGGCTCTGGAATATAAAACTAATGATTCCATTTGTCTATTCCTGGTGTTATTGAAGAGTATTATCTTATGCATAATTAACAGGGTTTTAAAAGGTTGAATATAAAACATGATAGCACTTCTTGTCAACTTACACTGGGAACTCTACTGTGACTGATACAAATAACCTATAAGTGTGCTTTCTATCTAATCCAGAAAAATGATAAATACTACATCATGCTGGTACATCTTTGTTTTCACAGATACTCTCTCTCTCCATGAGTAACTATAAAGAGCAAAATAAAATCCATCTGAAGGCTATTATAAATTCTGGCTCACATTTCACAAGTGACAATGCCTATTGACCTTAAAATTGTAGAAATTAAATTATTGGCATGACCATATAAATCTCATGTGCAACTACAGAAAACCATAAGTGTCTTACTCATTGGCAAGTGTCTCACCACTTATGCCACTGGATCAGTAGAACAGGAGTTGGCAGAAACCCCATAAGCCACATAAATCCTATTAATACTAAATATGGTAGTGGTGGGTGAAACCTTATTCTATCAGTAGCCTCACTTTCACTCACATACATGGTCACCCCAAAAAAGTACTCCCTTCTGTTCCGGACTTTTTATTCAAAATAACCATTGCTTGTGAGTTTTTTTGTTAACACTGCAATTAATAGTCTGAAAACTGCTCATTCAAAGGCTAGAGAGTAACAAGCAGATTGAATTATCTGGGTCAGGTTGGAGCTGAAGCATCAAGACGGCAATAAAGTCAAGAAAGCATCACTGGAAAGTCAGGTGGCTCCACAGAGCTGGGCCTGAATTAAGCTGCAATTACAGCACACTTCACACCAACAAATACTGGGCCAGGCATTCTGCTAGGTGTGGTTTACAAACATTTGAACAGGGTCACTTAGGACAACTCCGCTTTTCCTGTAGGTACACATAAGCAAGTATTTTTAAATAAAACATTTCCAAAATCTGGAGTGATGGGTGACTCTCACACTAAGTATACATAATCAAAATAATTAAGCCTATCCCTTTAATTGGCAGGAAACGTTGTTTTGGTTGTTTTTTTTAAAGATTTTATTCATTTATTTGACAGAGAGAGAGACAGTGAGAGAGGGAACACAAGAAGGGAGAGTGGGAGAGGGAGAAGCAGGCTTCCTGCTGAGCAGGGAGCCTGATGTGGGGCTCGATCCTAGGACCCTGGGATCATGACCTGAGCCGAAGGCAGACACTTAATGACTGAGTCACCCAGGCGCCCCGGAAAGGTTGCCTTAAAAGGGGAAACATGTTGGTATAAGGTCCAAAGGCTATAAATATTCTGTCCCGTTTTAGAAAATGAGAAATAGAGTACTATTTCTTAATGAAACTTTTTAGTATGACATGAATTGGTTTTAAATCTGCTTTTGTCTAGAATGGCACATGCCAGGCATTCAGCAAATAGTTGTTGAGAGAGTGAATATTTTAGCCACTTTTTATTTATCAAAATAAAAAATACAACACAAAACTTATTCCAATGTACTTCTGATTAGATAACTATTGTATGTGTAAAACAAATTAGGACATAGTTTTGCTACCAACTACGAGGGCAAGATCAACACTTTGACAGAATAATCTCTTTTAACTCCAAAATACCACCAGAGCAAGAAGGAACTTCACTCAAGATACTGGGAGAAGTTCCACACAAATTTCTCTTGCCCAAATAAAAGTCATAAAACCTGAAGGATGTTTATTTTGGTGAGAAAATAACCATTTTGTAATAACCTATAGCCCTTTTGTAATCATCAGCATGCAGAGGATAAAGATCATCACCTTCTACTTTTGTTTATGACCCTTTAAAAAAAAATAGGTATATAGTAAGAAATATATAACTGGCAATGACACATTAAAGATCCACCCATAGGACGTCTGGGTGGTTCAGTCGGTTAGGCATCACTCTTGATTTTGGCTCAGGTCATGATCTCCAGGTCGTGAGATCAAGTCCCTATGGGGCTCCGCACTCAGCACAGAGTCTGCTTGAGATTCTCTCTCTCTCCTTCTTCCTCTGCTCCTCCCCTAGCTTGTGCATGTGCGCGCTCTCTCTCTCTCTCTCTCTCTCATAAATAAATAATATCTTAAAAAAAAAAGAATCTACTGATACCACATATAAATCAGAAAGATGACCAACTTATGCCTTTTCTAAACCACTCACAGCAAACTTGTTTTCATTTTATTAAGCCACACAAAAGACATTCTAGCTACAAACCACATTAAAATGTGAATTATTTGCTGGAGACTTGATACCACTGAGGGGGGGAAAACGCATTCTTGCCAAGCGAAAGCATGAAAAAAACAAGTCTGACTCTTACAGTTACCTTCAAGGTAAAATTAATTATTAATTGGCAGAGCCTGGACATGGAATGATTGCTATCAATATTTTAATACTTTCAGTACTAATTTCATTCTCTCTAGTGCAGTTTGTCTACTGAAGAAGCAAGAGAGGTCTGTTTACTTTCCATGAGGCTTGCTGTAATCATCACCCTAAGAAGGTTTCCAATATTCTGAAATGCTATGAATCTTCCTCTTCTTGAATTTCTAATATTAAACAAACTGAAACAAGATTCACATTTCATTCACATAAATTAACAATTCTACCATTCTTAGCTGACTCCTGAAAGATTAGATTGCTAATTTCTGAACAACATTCATTTTTTAATTTCTACCCATCAGCTCTGCAATTCACATTGTGTTCAGACTTGCTTGTATTTTATCCTAAAAGTTTGGGAATGATTCATAAAACTTTGAACTTTGTGAAATTAGAAAGTTAATTTATCAACGACCTGAATTCAAACAAACTCATCTTTAGAGCTAAGCCTGTAGAAACATAGCTAAAATGCATAAGGGTTCAAGTTTCAGCAGAATGGTTCAAAAGAAACCTTAAGGACTGAGGAAGGTGAATGGCACAAGGGGCACTGACGAAGAAGAATTAAGAACTCTCCGCTTTAGCTTCTCAGGGTCCACTGTCCCAGAGGGAAAAGAGCATCTTCAGAACGTGGAGGTATGAGCCCAAGACAGTCTCAGATTCAAGGTGACCTCCAGTTTGCCTCAGGGATAGACACAACCCTTAACTGCTAGCAACAAGGCTCTGGGGCAGATAAGGGGAGAGTCAACACAGGTTTGGAATTGCCCAGGGCATTTAAAGCCTAGAGGGGCTGTTCTGGGGACAATATTCATTAGAAAAGAATCACATTAGGTTAAAGAAAAAAATTAAAAGTCTGTTCCCTGCTGTGTGGAGCCCTGAGAGTGTGAGGGCAATGTCCTGGGCTGTTCTGGACACTGGCCCCAGATTTGCCCTCATTTCTATTTTGAACTTCATTCACCCATTGCTTCTATAACCTCTCCGGACCTCCAACCTGGGTCCAAACACTTCAGCCTCACCAGTGACGCAGTCTCACCCCAGACAGCAGCTCCAACCAACCACATTACTCCTTTTGGCCCCATGGCCCAGCACAACACTGGGCGCCTGGTCAGGGAGATGCACCACGTGCTAGTCGACCACCGCTCGGAATATGGTCATCATCCTCAACTCTTACCTCTTTCTCACCCACCACCTGAAAACAATCACTAGATGCTATTGATTCCATCTTCTTTATGGTTTTTAAATTTTTCCATGTCTCTATCCCCACTGGTGCACCAGCGTGTTTCATCCAGGTCGCCATCATTCTTTCCACCTAACAGCCTCTTAACTCACTTCCTGCACAGGCCAAGGCCCTCCACTCCCTTCTCTGTGCTGCAGGCACAGTGGTGTTGCTCAAAACTTACCTCAGCATGTCACTCTCCAGCGTAGAATCCTTTAGGGCTTCCCACTATCCTCAAGATAACAGCCAAGCTCTTTATCATGCATTCAGGATTCAGTCCTCCCTTACTTACCCAGCCTCATCTCTCACCAACTGAGGTTCTGCACTCTCAAACACAGAGACCCATGTTCTTTCCCATCTTAAAGGCTTCCATGCTTAGTCCAACCTCTAATAAAGTTTTCCAAGACATGACACACCAGACGTGTCATTACATTTTGTTCATGAGCTACCCCTGTCCATAGTACTCTTCTATTACTCTTTCCTCAGAGCTAAAATTTCTAAAGACAAGAATATTCATTATCTGTCCGTAGCAATTCACTGTTCTAAATGTTTATTTGTACTGACATATGCAATCCTCAGAGCAACCCTAGAGTCGATCCACTTATTACCCCCATTCTATAGATGAGGAAACTGAAACACAGGATGATTAAGTAAAGATGATACAGCTAACAACTGGAGCACCAGGATTCAAACCAAGGCCATAAGGTTGTAGAGTTTAGTACTAAACCTGACTCTTACTCTAGAGACAATCAGGAAGAACGAACTATATTTGAATTCATGATATATAGTGGCAAATCTGTATCATCTGACATTAATAAAATCTTTCAGTATCAAGGTTAAGAGTAGTTATGATGACAAGAGTGTCTAATCTGCAAATCTCTGCAAGACTCACCTTTGTAATACAAACATTATATCCCCCTTGTTCAGCACACACTTCACTAGGGGAAATTTCCCATATTATATTAACATTTCAGGCTTACTTTGAGAAACAATAAAGTAGAAATATCACACTACAGAATTATGCTGCTGCCAAAACTAAAACTGCATCGTTAATGTTACACAAAAATGTGGGTTCCCAAAGCTTTGAAATCTAAACTGTATGTCATTTTACCATCTACAGTTTATTAACAAAATTAGATGCCGCCTTTTTTAAATTAACTGCTGTACATTTTTCTGATGTTAAATCAATACAGTTTCCATTTTTCATGTAACAGAAATTTAGAAAATTAAATACATCAGACAAATGGTCATAATGCAACCATAAAATAAAATCTGAAAGATTAAAATGATGGCTATTATTTATCATGCATATTTGCATCCCCAAATAGTAAAAGTCCTAATTGCTTGCCTTGGGTTCTTATAAGTATAAAAGTAAAATATGCACTATCAGATTGGCCTCTTTTAGAAAAAAAATTCCTGGGCACAGAATATTGTGGTCAATAATACTTGATTGACTGATTCCTCTAATAAGCTTGTTTAGGTGCTAGAACATCTGATACTTAGTGTTTTAAGATGGGGGAATTGAAAATACTTATACCTGGCATAGTGAACCTTATTAAAAATCATTTGAGGTGGGGATAAAAAAAAAGAGCACTTTAAAAATTAACTGAAAAAGATAGCTTTAGCAATGCAGAGAAAAACACTTTTAGGGTAGCTTTTGTGTACAAGGCTATTCATTCATGCCCATGTATTTACTGAGCACGTACTATGCGCTGGTACCATACTACTTGCTTGACGAGCCCCAGGGAATGAATAGAACTCATCTCTGCAGGGCGTATGCTCCAGTGGGAGAGTATACTGTCACACAATCAAAGTCTCAACATGGTAGGTCACTAAATGATGCTGAGCTAAAAAAAACTAGTAAGTCACCGAAATGATCTTCCCGCTTTCCCTTCTGCCTTCCCCAATGCTATCATAAGTATGATGCCTGACCATGCCCACTTGAGCCTGATTTCCTCTACAGGGAGCCTCTACTCCAAATTATCCTCCTCCTAATAATCCTAACAATCATTTGCGTGATAGCATGTGTGACAGGTAATAATTTGCATTTTTTAATGGTGTTTGCTAACCCAGAGGAATGACTCACCGACTGAAAACCTCAGGCAACAGCAATAGATGTTATAGGCAAAGTAGGGTTATTTGGGGGAGAGGAGTTTTCCGGATCCTGCAAGACTCTACTCAGGAAATTCCGCCTCTGGCTGTGCCTAAGTTGATCTTGAATGGCATCACCTTTATGAAGAAGCTTTTGCCTAAAATGTTCAGCAAAACAAAGGGTCCAAATGTTGGGGATAAAGAGTGAAATCCCCAATGAAGGGGCACCGGGGTGGTTCAGTCAGTTAGGAGTCCGACTCTTGATTTCAGTTCGGGTCATGATCTCAGAGTCTGTGAGATCAAGCCCCACATGGGGCTCTGTGCTCAGTGGGAAGTCTGCTTGTCCCTCTCCCTCCCCCTCTTCTCCTCTCCCCACTCTCTCTCTCTTTAAATAAATAAAATCTTCAAAAAAAAAATCCCCAATAAATAACAGGATAGAAGATTCAGAAATCGAAGACCATAATCACCAGAAAAAAAACAAGCCCAGAAGGGTATTTCCACTTATTTGAAAATTATCCAAATATGTAGCTGATTTTTCTTGGTCCTAACCTCCTGTCTCTCAAACATCCCGTAAATCTATTTCAATGTAACACGAGCATCTTTTTAAAGAAATAAAGCCAATAACAGAATTCAGTCAAGCTTTCTCTGTTTAGAGCACTGGCCTTCTTTATTCTGTCGCAAAATGAACAAGTGACTCCAAAATCTTGCCATGTTGACCGTGGTATACCTTCAGTTTCCCTGGCCTTCATGAAATCATTGAGCAGGTAATAAGCATGGGCCATGTAACAAGTTTGAGATGCATCAACCACAAAAAGGCCCTCAGACTGTCTTCCTTGATTTCCATGACTGTTCACAATCTTGCTAACTACTATAACAGCATTACTAATATGCCCAGAATTTTATAATAAACCTGCAATAAACCAAGTTAGGGCAAAGTTGTACACTGAGCACTGGAAGAGCTATTAGCACTAGCTTCCATGAGATTCAGTCCTTTTCTCTTAAAAGTAAGTTCCAGAAAAATGCTCTGTTTCACAAAGAGAGGTTTCCTCCTACTTAAAAATGTTTGTTGATCTGCACAAATTCAGGCTTTGTTAATAAATTAAACAAAATGCTTTTAAAATTCAACCACAATGAAACATTTCATCCAGATCTCATTATTTGCCATTTTCATGCCTCTTCAGAATTTCTGAGTACTCCCCAGTGTGTGCCAAAGGGACAAGAGAAAAATCTGTTCACAAGGTATTTTTAGCCAAGTAAATACTTGGAAATTCACTCTGTAGCTAAGAAAGCATATCATTATGGCCTTTTCAAAGACATCCTGTAAACATCTAGCTTTGAGCAAAGTAGATAAGCTCTTCTAGAAAAGAGTGGAGTTGTATTTTCAATTTCAGTGAAAGCATGGCCATTGAAAAGAGCCTCCCACAGATTTGCCCTGATCTCTCCCAGTGGTAATAATCATCAGTCTGCATTTTAATTGTCCCTTCAATTGTCTGTATCTCCTACTAGGCTGGAGGGCATGGACTGTGTCTTGGTCACTAGACAAAACAATGTACCTGGTATATAGTAGGTACTCCATAATAACATTGTTCTATGAATGAATACCTCCCAGATGGGCGATGGAGAAAATTAAAACCATGTACGTTTTAAAGGAATTAGAGAACCAAGCCCTCTGGACTCTGGGGTCCATTTCTTTTCTCACAGGGCCAACTCCTTTCCAGGCATAAGTTGGTGGGGGTTGACATTTGGGGGCGGGGCATCTAGTGGTGACTCATGGCTAGCTTAACCCTACTGGTAGTCATGGCTTTCTCAGGAGGTCAAAGAAGTTAGTCTACAGCTACTTTAA
Source organism: Callorhinus ursinus (assembly GCF_003265705.2). Taxonomy (NCBI): domain Eukaryota; kingdom Metazoa; phylum Chordata; class Mammalia; order Carnivora; family Otariidae; genus Callorhinus; species Callorhinus ursinus. Next base: position 4,013,315 of record NW_027397099.1, read on the forward strand.
GGCCTAGAAGTATAGATAAGAAGGAAAGGCAGAGATCAATTAATCAAAAATTAAATTCTCAAATAATTTAGAGACTAAATGTATTGGCTGATTAATTTTATAACTCTGTAAAGCCACGTAGCTTGCTGGGCTACCACATGAGACCTGCCTTCATCTAACATTTGGGGTTACCTAACAATGTCTTCTTCCTTCAGAATTTATAATCAAGAACTGACTTCTGTACATTAGGCTTAGCTAGGGAAGGGTTTAGAACCATTTTTGATACCAGCAGGAGGAGGAAGAATGAGAAAGGGAAAGAAGAAACAGAAGAAAGCAGGAGGAGCAGGTGGAAGGGAAGGGAGAAGAAGGCTAAGAAACAGGAGGAGGAAAAGCCTCCCGGCTACTTAAGGTGACCTTGACAATAATTAAATTGTTTGCAATGTCCTCCAATCTCTTGCTGAAGGTGAAATTGGCCTTACTTTACTGGAATGAGAAAATCTGCGTGAGAAGCCAAACGATGAGCTCAGATACAAAGTAACAAATGGGCACAAAACTTCAAAGTAAAGAATATAAACTGGTTATTTGAAGTCTGGGGTGAGGCCTGAGAATCTGAATTTCCAATAAGTTCCCAAGTGACTCTGGTCCTGTTCCTTCAGAGACCACACCTTGAGAACAATGGTGTGGATCTGCATTTTTCTTAATTATACGAAGGACCTCAAAACATGAAACTGCAAATGTCAGTCCAGACCAGGCTCCTGTTTCTTGACCTTTATACAAAGCTTCCTGCTACAGTCTTCCTTCCATCTACATTCTTTCTTTCAGAAAAACAGAGCATTTAAGAAGAAACATAATATATTCAACAGTTTCAGTCTCAAGTAATTCAAACATGGTTTTAGTAGTACCTAGTGCTGTCCTTCACTTTAAAAAATAACTCAAGGGGCGCCTGGGTGGCTCAGTTGGTTAAGCGACTGCCTTCGGCTCAGGTCATGATCCTGGAGTCCCGGGATCGAGTCCCACGTCGGGCTTCCTGCTCAGCAGGGAGTCTGCTTCTCCCTCTGACCCTCTTCCCTCTCATGCTTTCTATCTCTCATTCTCTCTCTCAAATAAATAAATAAAATCTTTAAAAAAAAATAACTCAAAATCATGTTTCAGCTACATTCCCTTACTGTAACGGGATGCATTTAAGAGGGAAAGGAATATAGACCAGAACAGCAGCATCTCTCATAAATATTTAAATCCAGATTCCTTAATACCCACAATTGGTTATTTTTCTACTTTGATGGCTTCTAAGTCAGAGATCATGCATTTAATGGTACCTTTCTTAAAAGAACCCTTATGCCTAAAACAAGGCTAGTTGTGATATCAATAAAACAGAATAACAAATACTCTATTTAAAAATTAGGAACAAAACTAATTTTGAAAAAAAATTACTCTCTTCAGCAAACAAAAATAATTAAATTCAATTATTAGGTTGAGTGATGCACAAAGTCACAAAAATCAGTAAATTTTTATAGAATATATAGCACACATGCAGTCCATAATCCTTTGAAATCTGTATGGGTGTATCTGTACACACACAGCTATGATTTAAGAGAGCATTGCTATATATATCAGTGAAATTCCAGTTCATATTATCTAAGGCTAGAGAGTCAAGACTGAGTTGTTTATGATTACGTTAGACCACTGAGATGTGTGGATCCCTTAGTCACCATTTTCTTATGATTTATTAAAATGAATACAAGTATATGTACACAGATTACCACAGAATTGAAATAAAAATGTATGACTTTCATTAAAATCCAAGTGAGAAACACTCCTGAAACCAACCTTATGAATCTTTTAATGAAAGATTCCATTTTTAGGAAATCCTTTCCCAAAAACATTAAATCTGAAGTTTATTTCCTAGACTGTTTTATATATGGTAAAAAACGAAAACAATCTCACTGTTCCAAGGATTCAAATGAATCAAATCATGTGCCACCAAGTTTCCCATATACACACAGCAAATCACACCATAACCCAGTAAGTTACAAAAGAGCAGGTGTTATACTCATTCTCTGATATCAGCATTATAATGAGATTCTACTGAATTTTAATTAGTAGAGCAGTACTATGTATTTCTGTGTGCTTTTCTTCATAGGATATAAAAGAGCAAAATCCAACAGTTCTATCAGGCCCACTCAGGAAACTGAATCACAGTGACAAAAACTCAAGACTTACAAACAAGACCCTGAAGTATCAAGAGACTGAAGAGTTGATACAAGGATTTGGATAACAAAAATTACTTACACTGGCACTAGACATGTGAAAAAATGCCTTTAAAAAAGCTGCCACAACATACAGTAATATAAACAACAGTTTCCCCAACTGCTTCTTTCCATATTACACATTAAGGCAGTTTTACAAAAGGTAATGCAAACAATGGTTTTGGTTTTCAAGGCCAACTATTTCTTATTCTTGGAAAACAGAAAGGAAAGAGAATCCATAAAGGCAGAAGACAGATTAATAGGCCTGTGTAGCCAAATAGAGTGCCTAAAACAGATTCCATGTTTATGAAAACTTAATGGATGTCGGAGTTGGCTCTGTAGATCAGTAGAGAAAGGATGCAGCATTTAATGAATGATGCTAGGTTGGTTGACTGATTGTCCATGTAGGGAAAAAAATGAGTTTGGATCCCTACCTTACACTATAGCTGAAAATCAGTCCCAGGTAGGTTATGGATTTTACCAAGAAAAGCACAAATTTGGGGTGCCTGGGTGGTTCAGCTGGTTGAGCATCTGCCTTCGGCTCAGGTCATGATCTCAGGGTCCTGGGATTGAGCCCCGGGTTGGGCTCCCTACTCAGCAGGGAGCCTGCTTCTCCCTCTGCCCCTCCCCCCCGCTTGTGCTCTCTCTCTCTCTCTCTCTCTCTCTCTCTAATAAATAAATCTTAAAAGAAAAGAAAAGCACAAATTTAAAATTTTTAGAATTCTTTAAGTCTCATAAATATGGAAATTTACTTTTATGGCTTCAGCACAGGGAAAGATTTTTTTTTTATAAGACATTAAAAACCCAAACCAGAAAGCAAAAGATAACTAAGAATATATTAGAATGAACTAATCTTCACCAAAAAATAACATAAAGGAAAAAAATAATAAAACCATAGAAGACATGAAAACACAAGACACAGTATTAAAAAAAAGACATTTATACATTCACAACAAAAGGTTAGTATCAAGAACACTTAGGAAAATTCTACAAAGAAAAAGACAAAAAAAATGTATTAGGAAACAATTGGCAAAAGACATTAACAGGCATTTTTCAGAAGAGGAAACACAAATGGCCAATATTCACATGATTCTCAACCTCACTAGTAATCAAGGAAATGCAAATTAAAACCACAGTAAGGTAACAATTTTATACCACTAGATAGGCAAAAATTTCAGAGCCTGATGATTCCAGGGGCTGGCAAGAATATGGAAGAGGGGAGCTATTATACATTGCTAATGGGGCCATGAGGCCTATGTATCACATAGTGGTACAAGTGTTGTGTTTCTTTAAGGGACGCTTTTTAAGTGATGTTTTTTAAAACGCTTAATGACTGAGCCACCCAGGCACCCCAGTACTAAAATTATTTTAGATGTGGTATCTAGTTTTAAGGGTGATTCAACTAAAAATAAAGGACAGCAGTGAGGTATAAAATGGCTCTGGTGCCAAAAGCAAAGATTGGACAGTGGAATGAAAACATGAAATTGATCATGGTTGGATGCCATCATCTCTGTCCTTCTTCCCCACCTGTAATCGTTACAGCATCTCTATGTATACATCTTGACATTTCTTTTTCCCTTTTCTCCCAACAGTTGAGCCCCACTGAGTATGGCATTCCGACTGACCAGAACTATCCCAGCTTGATTTTAATAGCCATAAGACCTGTAAGATTCTAGAGTGGGAGTGGGGGATCTTCTGTCTCTCGCTTATGTGGGTAGTATTAGAGTGTAACCTTTACTGTGGACCTTTTGCTTCTCTCTCATCCTTGGCCTGCACAGGTTGAGTTCCTGGGGTATCTGTATTTATCAGGAGAGCGTAAAGAGAGGCTAGTTCCCTCATGGTGGTATCTGCTCAGCCAGGAAACGTTCACTCTGTACCACTCCCATGATGTCTTCTACCACCTCTGGTTTTAAGTATGTGCAAGTGAGGTTTATAAAAACTGTTGGATTTTTAACCTTTTGCTACCTAAAGAAGAGCTTATTTTAGGGTGCCTGGGGGGGCTCAGTCGTTAAGCATCTGCCTTCCGCTCAGGTCATGATCCCAGGGTCCTGGGATCGAGCCCAGCATCGGGCTCCCTGCTCAGCGGGAAGCCTGCTTCTCCCTCTCCCATTCCCCCTGCTTCTGTTCCCTCTCTCACTATGTCTCTCTCTGTCAAATAAATAAATAAAATCTTTAAAAAATAAATAAAATCATTTTAGTTCCATTTTTAATTTCTTATTTTAAAAGTTAGTTTTCTTTGGAGGATATTTGAATGCCATTTCAATGTCAACTGTGTAATAGCAAATAGAAATCTGTGGGATGCAGAAATGAATCAGATATAGTGCCTGCCCTCAAATCACTTACAAGATTCAGTAAAGAATGCAGACAAGTTTTAGTAACCAAATTATTGAATAAGGTATCCTAGAAATATATGTAGGGCCAGGGAGGAATACCCAGGAGAGAAGGTCAAGTCTATCTATAAAATGTGAGCTGGGAAAGATGGAAATAGCAATAAAAAGAAAGCAAATTCTGAAAGCCAAAAATACAAGCCACTAATGTGGAATCTACCTGACATTAGGGTTGACTAAAAATTTCCCCGTGCCTTTGCTGGGAATTATTTCTGTCAAAATATTAGCTACATTATTTGCTCTTTCTGGATCCTAAATCCAACAAAAAATTATTTTTATGACTTAAACCTGAGTGATCTTACTCTCTCTGCTGAATCAATGAACCCAGTTGAAATTAACAAGCAGTGTCTTTTATGTGTCAGGCACCGGACTAAAGACACAAAATAAACAAGATATGGTCCCTGCCCTTAAGAAAATATATTCTTTTTTTAAGGAAACAATTGTACCATTGGGTAAGAAGGCACTTGTGGGAACTATATTGCCTGTAAAAGACAGAAAGAAAACATATATCATATGATACATAATTATCCTCAACAATGCCTTCTAATTCATTGCTCACTTTCCATGGTAAGGGGCAGTAAGTGAGCTGGCTACAAGTATGCACATCATGCAGATGCAAGTGCACGTGTACACACACACACACACACACACACACACACACACACACTCAAATTTAAAACCTCCATATGACATGCCAAAGCATCTGCCAATTGTTACTGATATTTGAACCTGTTTTCTAATGATTATGTTCCAATATATTTCACTGAATACACACTTCTATAATGATACATCCCCAAACATATTTTATTTCAAGCTTTATTTTTAATGTTCCAGAAGCAGCAGGGGGCAATCTAACGTAGGAAACCTGCTGTGGAAATGGTGAAAGATAAAGCAAGGTTACATTCTAGAGCCAGTTAAAAAAAAACCTCCACTTTGCTGAACACAAAATATAGCATATAGGGTAAGAGGAAATATACATTGGAGAGAACAAATCCAGGTCAGTAAAATAACAGAAGGTGAAGGATCCACTCTGGGATAAAATAAGATGAAACAAAATGAAATAAATATAAAATAAAATTTAAAAACTCTCATACAGGCAAGAGAAATCTATGAAGGCACATAGACATCCTGGATTTTTGTTCTAACTTTGCCTGCAGGCACTTCTGAGCCCAAATAACTGCAGATCTGGGAATAACAGGTGTTTATTGATTTCTTTGTGATTTTTCTCTTTTTTATTTCTTTTTTTTTTTCCTGTGGTACTAGAACAGAAAGACATATGTATTCCATATGTAACACTTTAGAAAATGAAAGGCAAGGGAAACACTGAACAGATGTGGAGAGTAGGGACCCACTTTCCCCAATACAGCTTAATGTCAACATGCCAACGGCTTTCTCTATATTATTCTTAAAAAAGAAAAGGCACCAAAAGTTCCCCATAAAAACATTAATTGACAAGCATATTGAATGTTAGCATGGGCATCTGCACTAACCAGAAAGCAACAACGTTAGGTTTCTGTCTCAGTTTGATTCTTATTTTTTTTTTTACAGACTTACAAAAAAATACCATACAATCATTACAGGGCCATCAATAATTTGGTTTTACTTGCTTTTGAAGATTAAAGGAGAAAGGAGAACTAAATGGCATCTGAAAACACCCATTTTTTTAAACCGTTGAGTTGCACCACAAAAATCACAAATCAAGTTTGATTTCCTCTGATATGTACAAAAAGTTCAAGAAACAAGAATGTATCTCTACATGACAACTCATTAACCATCATCTAGCTGTCTTTATATTTATCTGGAGGCTGCAGCTTTGCATTCATCAAATCAGGATGGGCTCCTCTTATGTTTCAAGTAACTAATAATGTTTAGAGGACAAAAAGGGAAATGCACCAAAAGAAAATAAATATATTTTTATTTTTCCCTGATTTTGGAAAAACTTCATCTCTCTAGGCACTGAATTTAATTTTAAGAACAAGGGAAATTACAACTCACAAAAGAATAAGACATGGCAAAGCAGTAAACAAGGAAGGAGAAATGTGAAGTTCAACTCTGCTGATACGTTACAAGACGAGGAGGTTTGGCATAGAGAAGGCAAGGGGCAGGGGAAGATGGTATCTTCTAAATGCAGTTTGGGAGGCAAATGGAGAACTGTGAGAGGCTCCATCTCTAAAGAAAAGGGACATGTGGGAGTGGGCACAGATAAACAGCACACGGAAAAAAAGGAAGTGTATGAGGGGTCCTGTGAAGTCTGCAGAAAGCCCCGTGGTTCCAAAGATGAAGCAAACTTCTCTGGGGGAAAAAATTGCTTAAATATTCCTACATATGTCAGATGGTGAACTTGGGGGAGCAAATAAACTGCAGGGAAGACTAATGGCAGACTGTGCTAAACACCAGTGAAAAAGTACAGTGTCCTGTGAAGAAGAATTCATTGTTCAAGAATTACAGTTTCATAAGGACCCAGACTTTTTTTTTTTTCAAAGGCTGCGGCAGCTGCAGTCTGCAGATGTAGTTGAAAAAAAAAACACCCTGAGCAGGAGGTACATTCCCCTATGGTATGACCATATTTTCTATAGCAATACTCCTATGTCCATAAAAGGAACAAGAGAAAGAAAGAGAGAGAGGACAAGAGACGGATACAATCTCATTCAGAGGAGAAGCCAGGGTCATACAAGCATTACACAAAGAAATATGCAGGGGCCCTGGTTGATTGTTATTTTAAATGTTGATAGAGATTCCTTTTATATCCACTACCTTGCGTTTGGGGATGGATGGAAAATGCTAGTATATTAGGGGAGCAAAAGCAAAGACTACTGGATCCAGTGATTGAAATGTGTGTGCATGTGCATACATAAACACACACACTCTCTCTCTCTCTCTCTTCCTCATCTGGCTTCAGCTGCTTAAAAAATACAAAAACACTCCTTCATACTGCTCTCTACCACTCCAATTTCCTGCATAGACCTGAACATTTGTATGTTTTTCTATGTCTCCTAAGTTACCTGTTACCTCATGCATGCCCAGTATGAAACATTTTTAAATGAGTTAGTCTTTATTGAATTATGATTTCCAGCAGACACTAATAACAAAATTCAAATTGCTCTGACAGACAAGAAGTTTTAGAGTGCTGGGATGTAACTGAGTTTTTAAGATTATCTCGAACAGCCACCCACCAAGTGTGTGCACTAACTGGGTACTTGATGAAACACTTCAAATAGTTAATTAGATTTGCCAAGGAAAAAAAAATCAGTGGTTGATATTTCTCCACTCTAGGAGATGCACAGGATGAAGAACTGTTATTGGCACACTCAGGGTAGAGTCAAAAGTAAAGCTTAACAAAATAAAGTTTTCAGATTTCCAACACACTGTCTCTGGAGTCGACACAATACAATTAGCTACACATCAAAAGGAGAGGAAAGCAACTTTTGCCCCATGATTTCTTTTTCTTCAAGAATTTCTCTGGCCTGCTTAAAAGGCATTTTGCAAGCAAGGACGAATACAGACACTCAGATTCTATCGGGGGTTGCATCGCCTATGAACACCTGCAAACTGATTTCGCTCTGTTTTGTTAACCATTTATTTTGTCTTTACTGGAATTTCAAAGGGAAATGTGATCATCCCACTGTTCTTCAGATGCTCAACAGGGTGTTCCATTTAATAAAGCCAGTGCAACGGAATGGATTAAAGCAACATGGAGCATTCATAATTTGGGATCTGTGAAAGAATTTTTAACATCCGGGCACTATGAGCTCAATCTTAAAAATGTTACTGGTAGGATAAAAGTGCAGAGTCTCACATCTGCTTTTCTCTTTCAAGCATCTTCATATTGCTATCATTTATGTGAGGCCAGGACAAGACAGGTTGCTGGGGCATAATTCACTGCATCTTTGGGGATTGTGCTCCATCATAAAAAAAAAAAAAAGGAAAAATATCCCTTCACATCATATAGTTATCATCTGGCAGAAATATCAAAGAGTAGGAATAAAACAGAAATGAAATTAGAAAAGGGACTTTTTAGCATAAAAATTTTGAGGGTTTTTTTCTCCAAAAACTTGAAAGCTGTCTTCTAATCAAGGTGATAGAATTTACTTGCACATTAAAAAATTAAACCAGTATCTCCCAAACTTGTTTTGCACTGGGACAGGTCTCCTTGGCTACAAAATGTATGTTATACCTTCCCCATTTGGTCCGCATTTTTGAATGTGTGGAGATTTTCATATGGCACCACTCATTTCAGAAATGATCAGCTAATATCAAGCTAATCTAATTACTATAGGATACGGACAAGTGCTATGCAGTAGAAAGATGTCAGCCAAACATTAATTTTAAATTTTCTAGTAGCCACATAAAAGAAGTAAAAATAGTGACATTATTTGTATGTATTATTTTCTATAATATATAATACCTCATGAGTGGCTACCACACTGAACTATCTACCAGGGTGGCTACCACACTGAAAAGCTCAGCTCCAAACAGATGAAGAAATTTACAAGAATGACGTAAGGCAGGTACAGAACAACGTGCTAACAGGGCAGGGATGGCAGAAGGTAAGTGAAAACCCCCCCTTCTCTCTGTCCCCATCCCTGTTATGGAAGTTTCCCAAAGCCTAATCCTTTACCCATTGCCCTCTCTTCACACTCCTCAGGGTGAGTTGAATCATTCATTCATTTACTCACTCAACAGTGAATGCAGATGATGTGCCAAGTACAGTGCTATGTGCTCGGGTTATAAAGATAAGATAAATCTTTGCCCTTATAATAGTATGGCAGGGCATATAAATAAGCCAATGCATATTCATAACATAGTGTGAGAAGTTATCTGGTGGAGGATGCTAACAGGCATGCATTTATACACTGGAGTTCATGCATGAGGAGTGGGGAAGAGCAGACAGGAGGGAGGACGGTGGCTTACAGTTCAAAGTTGACCTCCTCAGCAAGACCTCTGCTGGTCAATCAACATAAAGTAGACATCCTCACCCACTATCCATCACCTTCTATTACCTCACCTTCTTTTTTCCTTTGGAGCATGTATCACCATCTGAAATCCTTATTTATGTTTTGTTTATCTTTTGTCTTCCTTCCTAGAAGGTAAGTTCCTTGACAGTAGAGACCTTGTGGGTGTTATTCACCCTGTGCCTGATAGAGCAGATAATAAATAAGTAGTATTCCATCCATCCATCCATCCCTGGATCTCTTTCTAATCATACTGCCACCAACCAGGCATCTCATTTCAAAAGTTACTATAACCCTTCCTATCTAATGAATGCTAATTTTCTAAACAATACCAAGTTAAGCCACCTTGAACACTGATTTCATTACATCAACCCCCCCTTCCAAACGCACCATTTTTTTAGGGGAAACTCCAGACGCCCTTACTGAGGCAATCAAACTTTTCTGTACTCTGGTAATCAAGGCTTTTCTCTCATCTGGCCCCCTCACAACTTCCCTTATTTACTCGGCAAGAAGAGGATCCCATTCTGGGGATATGGAGAAATTAATGGATGTCCTAAATTATGTTCCTCCTCCTATCAACTCATCAGCAAAAAAATAAAAGTCATTCTCTTCTCCTCCCTTGGCCACATTCCAGGAGGATAACTGACCCAAGTATCTTTGATGTCCAGCCTTATTTTCCCAAGTGAAAACTGGTTCCCAAAGAGATAGCAGGTTCCATGGATGGTAGCACCTTATAGGTGACAGACCTCAGATGGCAGTTGCTCTGTAGAAATCTATGACCCACACTCAGTGCCACAGCCTTGAGAGCCACAGACAAGCTTGATGTGGACACGCTAGGAGAGCTGATCTATTAATAGCCCTAGTGCATGGTCCCAGTAGCGCCTAGGGTAAATCTGGTCGGAGGTCTCTACCTTCTTTGTAGTGTCTGAGAGAAGCCCTGCGCTCAGCCCAAAGGAACCTGTATGAAAATTGATATTGAACCTTATGCCAACCATTGACAGTGGAGACCCTGATTTGATTTGATATGGACATGAATAAGCCATCCTATTATACTTCCCTCTAAACGAGTCACAAACACTCCCAAATTCCAGAGTTTTTCCCATAATTCATCTCCCTCTTTTGCCCCTGAAATGCCTGGGGATTTCAGAACAATCAAGCTTACTATCTGGTTGGAATGAGAACATAGGAGGGGACAGACATCTTCGTATTTTTTGTTTTTTTGGTGGTAAGTCAATAGTACAAGAAAAAAGTCAAGACACTAATAGCCCAGTTCTAACATTTCCCTGACTCATTAGAGGACCCCACATCAAGTACAAGAATAAGAACTTTTGAAAATTTTAAAGCTGAAAATATAGAGATTTAGGATATTAATCCAAGTAACAGTCCACTCTTTGACTAAGGTTTATGCTCCAAGTACAGCACTAAATACAGATTCTAACCAGATTTATTCACAGAAGTATGTTTAGGAGAAGGGACTCTGCCAAAAATGTTCTTGGTTTCAGCATCTGTAAAATCACTAGAAGACACTAGATCATTTTTAACCAGTTCTATAATTTTCTTCTACTCACTCCAGGCTCCAGACCCCAGAGGAAAGAATCTAAGCATTTATTACCTATTCTGTTAATTATTGTCCTTAATTAAATAACACCTTTAAGAAGTACTTAACCACTGACTGCATGCCTTGCCTACTTAATTAGAATATAAGTTCCTCAAGCATAATTCAATAAATATATTAAGTACCACTGGGTTCAAGGCATAATATAAGGACAGATTTCTCCCTAGGTGGTTGGCACATTACTTGACACTTAATAGCAGTTGCTTTCATTATGAAAGATTTCTCAAGACTTCTTTGTTCCACTGCAGTATTTTTGAGCTTGTTTTTTCATATGGGCAGGATACCTGGTATAATGTATGCATAGACTTGGAGGGGATCCAGAAAACAAATGAACATATCTGCCACCCTGCAATTTCTCCTGAGTCTTCTGAAATCCATGAAATGTTGTGGAAATCACTGTCTTATGATACTTCTGGCTATTCTATTTTTCTGTTATGAACAAAACCAATCTTTCTCATGTTCTAACATAGAGGAATACAGTATTCTTACTTCTGCTTTAAATGCTCCTTGGGAAAAGGCTAGGCAGGTACTGTCCTGGTATGGAAGGCAGGCCTGGAGCAGGCAAGGAGTTCAGCTCAGGCCAGTTATTTGGAAGGTAATCTCAGGAAGCACAACTGAGGGAATGGGAAAAATGAGATGGAGAGAGAAAAGCCAAAAAAAGGTGGGTTAATGATGGGGCTATTGCCATAAACAAGTGGGGCTCAATCCCACTGGGGACTCTCTGAGTTGCCATGTGGATCAGACATGTTCCTCTGATATAAAAGCAAAAATAAACTATTGGGACTACATCCAAATAAAAAGTTTTTGCACAGCAAAGGAAACAACAAAACTAAAAGACAACCTATTGAATGGGATATGTCTTTGCAAATGACATACCCAATAAAGGGTTAGCATCCAAAATATATATAGAATTTATACAACACCCAAAAAAACAAATAACCCTATTTAAAAATGCGCAGAAGACATTCCTCCAGAGAAGACATCCAGATGGCCAACAGACACATGAAAAGATGCTCAACATCACTCATCACCAGGGAAATGCAAATCAAAGCTACAAAGCGATATCACTCCACACCTGTCAGAAAGACTAAAATCAACAACACAAAAAACAAGTGTTGGCGAGGATGTGGAGAGAAAGGAACCCTCATGCACTATTGGTGAGAAGGCAACCTGGTGCAGCCACTGTGGAAAACAGTACGAAAGTTCCACAAAATGTTAAAAATAGAACGACCCTACAATCCAGTAATCACAGTACTGGGTATTTACACAAAAAATTAAAAAATACTAGTTCAAAAGGATACATGTACCTCTATGTTTGTTGCATTACTATTTACAGTAGCCAAATATGGAAGCAACCCAAGTGTCCATCAATAGATAAATACTGGAATATTCATTCAGGAATGGCAACTGGAATTTTATGGAATGGAATGGAGTATTACAGGAATATTATTCAGCCATAGAAAAAGAATGAAATCTTGCCAGTTGCAACAACATGGATGGAGCTAGAGTGTAATGCTAAGCAAAAGAAGTCAGAGAAAGACAAATATCCTATGATTTCACTCATATGTGGAATTTAAGAAACGAAAGAAAGAGAAAGAAAGGAAAAGGAAAAGGAAAGGACCAAAAGAACAGACTTGTAACTATAGAGATCAGAGGGTTACCAGAAGGGAGGTTAGTGAGGGGGATGCACAGAAAAAGGTGAAGAGAATTAAGAGTACACTTATGATGAGCACTGAGTAATGTACAGAATTGGTGAATCACTATACTGTACACCTGAAACTAATATAACATTGTATATTAACTACAGTGGAATTAAAATAAAAAACTTAATTTAAAAAAAAAGTGTCCTTCCAAGGACAGGGAGGCAAGAGAATGTATTCACTAACTCCCATCTCTCAGGAGCTAAGGGTTGCTATTGCATATTTTTGCTATATGAAACAATGTTCATATTTTCTTCATATCATGAGCTACCTTTGTTGTATTTTAATGAATACATTAATAGAGGGTTAAATCCCCAGCTTCTGGGCAGCCTGGTTCAGCACTAGATAAAGCTCTTAGGAAAAGAAGCAGAGACACAGGACTAGAAATGGAAGCTGTCACAATGCACAGGAACCAGCCACAGTAGCCATAAGTGGGTTCCATTATAAGCCACGGAAATAGGAGGCAGAACGTTAACTTTATCTGCTACATGCACTAGGTCATCCATCTGTCTTAACTACCATAATCAGGCCAATAGCTCCAGAAACCTAGCTTCTACTCATGTCCCCATCAGTATTTTCTGATTGACTGCAGATTTATGTCACTTACAACCACTTTAGGCATATGATAATGGGAAAACCATCAAATAATACAATAAGGTAGAGTGGGGTTTAGGGATGTAACTGAGCTTTCATGTTTATTGGGGTTTGGGTCAGGGGTCATGAACTCAAATGCCTTCTATGGCTTTGGCTTTATGACCATCATAAACAGGGATAAAGGCTCAATGAGAGTAATCCTGATGGCCCAAGGTAGAGCTCCCAGCTGGCAAGGTGTAAAATGTTGAGAGGGGAGGGTCTTGCCAAAAGCATGTGGAGTTCTGGAGTGTCTATTTAACTCCTGTTGACTCCAGTCATTCAAATGACACTTACTGTCTACTCTGCAGCATACCAGAGACCATGCTAGATATTAATAATATAGCTATATTCCTGGTTCTAGGCCCAGGGGGAACCATGGCCTGTGGAGGGAAAGAGATGTACACACAAAAAAATAGGATGAATGCTAAAAAAATAGAATCCTTCACCAACCCTGAAGTCTATTCCTGAAAATCCATTTCACAATAGAACTGACACTTACGAAACCTTATAGAAGTTTATGGAAAAACAGGGTGTGAGGACTGAGTTAACCTAAGAGAAACTTTATAAATATTGCATATTACTTCTAATTGCTCATATTTAATGAGAACTTACTATATGTCAGGAACAGTATGAAGTGCCTTTCATGCATTCTCATTTAATCCTCCCAACAACCATTTTACTGATAAGGAAACTGAGTCCAGAGAGGTTTGGCAACTTGTGCAAAGCCCATGGACCTGGCAGATGGGTCAATATTTAAACTCAGATAATCCAACTCCAGAGCCAACACTCATTATGACAAATGTAGAACTGTAGAACTTCACTAAAAGAGAGCAAAAGTAGCACATGAAATGAAGAGAAAATGAACAATATTTCTTACAGCAAAAATATACAATAAAGGTTACTATACTATTAATTTCTGGTATAAAACAAACCACCTCAAAAGTTAAACTAAATATTATTTCTCCAGACTCTGATTTGGGGTGGCTCAGCCAGGGCTGAATGACGGAGGATGGCCTCACTCAGGCCTGTGGCTTCCACTGCATGGCATGGATGGTTGGAGGTCACTCCACATGGTCTCCATCCTCCAGGAGGCTAGCTGGGCTTGTTTACACAGCGGCAGAAGGGTTTCCAGCAATTAGAGCACTTAAGTCCTCATCATGAGTACCCTTCCAGCTCCTACATCATATTTCCTACTATCTCATTGGCTGAAGCAAGTCCCATGGCCAAGACTAGAGTCCAGACACGAGCAGACCCTTTGGGGCAAGAACAAACTGAAGGCAATCTACAATGTCTACGGAAGTTCTATACTCCCAATTCATTTTGCTTTATTGCAAATGGAGGAACTATATTCTAAAGCCAGTCATTTACCCAAATGTTTGGTTCCTTTCTTATAATTCAGAATACATTCTTTCTTCCCAGGCCCCACAAAGCAAGTGGTTGGCAAAATAAGTGGGTTAAGACTACAGTGAGGAGTAGGGATTGGAACAGAAATCAGGAGGAAGAGGAGGAGGAAGGGGAGGAACAGCCACCACCGGCTGAGGGAATATGGCATTTAAGCCGCCCGGATGGCTGAGTATTTCTGAACCTCCCTCCCCAGCTCTCAGGTACCGCACAGCCCTGCTAACTTCCTGTCCTTCCTCCCACAGTACCAGGATGCTGCCGGGTCCTCTCTCCTCAGCTTCTCTTACATGTTCTAAATGTCATTGCACCAATTTCTATCCCAACTCCTGGTGTCCATGCTTTCAAATACCAGTGACAGGAATGACTCACAGGTCACATATACTAGAAGTGAAATTCTCACAGTTGCTGAGAGTGATCCAGAAATGTAACTCATAGACCAGGATTTTCCAAAGGGAAATGGGGAAAAATGTATGTATGAATGATTTCAAGGCAAGGTGGAAAAGGTGCCGGATATGCTGAGAGAAGGAAGATAGGACTGTCTACCCTCTCGGGGAGGTTTCATGAGACAGGTTAAATGAGTCACATTAGTGTGTGACTTTGGCCAGTGACGCCTCTCTGCGTGTTTTATCATGTGAATAGAGAAAATCAGGAATAGGAGAAAAGAAATTATAAGCACTTACTCCAGTCCCTGGAAATGGTCAGGCAGCCAACGAATACTAGTGATCACTACATTTGACTCGGAAACGCATATTGTTTCACATTGAATGTTCCTCTAATTCAGTCAGTGTCAAAAGAAACTTGATGGTGAGCCTCCAACATCTTCCCAAGCTGTTTGTGAGCCATGGTGAGTCCCTGGAAATCTCGGTCAAGGTCCCCAAGCCTAGGTTCTACCTGCATCCAATATCTCCAAGGCTAAGAAGAATCCCTCTCCCCTTTCTTCCTACTTTCTTGTCCCCTGGCATACTCCTCTAGTAGATCCATTTTAGGAAAACAAAAACTAGTAAAGGAAACTATTAATGCGTGCGCGCGTGTGTGTATAAAACATATATTTATACATATAAATAAGTAAATATATAAATACAAAATAAAAGGTATATATACATACCTAGATATACTTGTTGCTTTCTGCCCACAACCCCAACCTCCAGTGAGGCAAAGAAAACAGAGGTCTGGCTACCATTCCCACAGGATGCAGGGAAAAGTTTGGAGCCAATCAAAGACATATTGATTTCTCAAATTATATTACTGCCCAGGACATGCCAAGGAGTTTGGATGTTCTCCCATGTGTGACCAGGGATGATCGCTGAAATGCACATGTGGGGCAATGACAGAAGCAGATTTGTTCTACAAAATGAACACTTGCAGCAAGCAGTAGGCTGGAAGAATGTCTAGAAAAGCAGGTTCTCTAGGTGGGATCCCCAAACTGCAGTATCAGCATCACCTAGGAACTAGTTAGAAATACGGTTCTCAGGTCCCATCCAAGACCTGCTGAATTAGAAACTCCCAGGGTGAGACCTGCACTGTTCTTTAACAAGGCTTCTCAAGGATTCTGAAGCACCTGGGGTGGAGAACCCAAGGGAGGGAAGGCAGGTAGGCCAAATGGGACTCTCTCCAGAAGGTCTCGGATTAAGAAGCCTTATCATCTTTGTTCCTAAAAGCCCATTAAAGTGACACTGAATGGATATTTAAAAATATGTATTTACTGAAGAGGGCAAGGAAAATGCATGCAGAGAACGCAGCAAGTGAAAGCTCTCCTAAAAGTTTAGACAACGAAAGGGAGCCGAGCCCTGGGCAGCACCGGGGAAGCTTGAACACGGGAGTGCAGAAGCAGGTAGGGAGAGAATGGACAGAACTCACCCCTCAGCACCCCAGACGGGAGCAGGAACTGGAGGCCGGGGGGATGGAAAACCCATGGAGAGAACATATCTTCTAGCATCTGCTCAGAGTATGGTACTTTGGGAAAACAGAGAGCTACCAAAGGCCAAGTTTTAAAAGCTTTGCCAAGTCCTCGGTCTCCAACCTTCCCAGGAAACCTGCTCATCACAAATAAAGCTACTGAAAATGTGGACCACATGAGGGAAAGCTGTATAAAGACAAAGTCTTCCTAGAAATGCTTGTTCCAAAAGATAGTTATAAATATTTGAACTTGTTTTTAATTATGTCCTTGATAATAAGATTGCATAATGTTTATTTGAATGCCATTTTGCTTAGAGGATGGATTGTTTGGATTTCTTACTACATTCACCCCCAACATACTTGGGTACCTAAGATTAACAGTAGAGGGGACTGAGAACCTAGCTTAGGAAGTCTTCTGTTTGTCTTTCACTTAGGGGTACACATGTGATCATAGGACTTATGAAGGATTTAGATGATGTTCCCAGGGGTGCATCCAGGTTTTGTGGAACTTGAATCCTATAGAGTTTGTTGAATTCTCCTTTTAAAAAGAATTCAAAATTATGAATAAAGAATGCCCTAGGCTACTTCATACCACCTGAGTAAAAACATTTTAAGATATCCAAGACTGAAAATAATTCACCTCCTGTTCACTGTTGCTCAAAAAGGTATTGGAGATTATGCTCTAACAAAATAAGAAAGTAAACCAAGAGGGAGGGACACACATGATCTAGAAAATAGGATGACCCAACAAATTACAACTTCATACTCACGAGGATGGCTAAAATCAAAAAGTCAGACAATAACAAGTGTTGACAAAGATGTGGAGAAATCAGAACCTTCCTACACTGCTGGTGAGAATATAAAATGGTGCATCAACTTTGGAAGACAGTGTGTTCCTCAAAAGGTTACCAGATGATGCAGCAATTCTACTCCTATGCAAATACCCAAGAGAATTGAAAACATATGTCCACACAAAAACTTGTACAAAAATGCTCATCACAGCATTATTCACAATAGCCAACAGGTGGGAACAATCCAAATGTCCATCAGCTGACAAATGGATAAAAGAAATGTGGTATATTCATACAGTGGAATATTACCCAGCCATAAAAAATGAAATGTGGATACATGCCACAACATAGATACATCTTGAAAACATGCTAAGTCAAAGAAGCTAGTCACAAAAGACCACATATTATATGACTTCATTACATGCAGTGTCCAGAATAGGCAAATCTAAAGAGAAAGTAGAGTTGCTTATAGCTGGGGATGGCAGGAAGGTGGAGGTAAAGAATTAAAGGGCGATGGGTGATAGTTCAGACAGGATTTCTTTTTTGTGTTACAAATGTTCTCAAATTGACTGTGGTCACATATCTGTGATTCACATATCTGTGAATATACCTAAAATCACTGAACTGTGCATTCTAAAAGGGTGAATCATATGGTATATGAATTCTATCTCAAAGCTGTTAAAGAAAGAAACCAAAACAAACTTTGAAGATTTAGTGACACATACCCAGAAAATTAAGCAAATAAGCAAAAAAAAAGGACAATTATTATCTCTAGGAAAATAAAACTGTGGCCCCAGAGAGTAAATCTAGCTATAGATTATATAGCTCAGTTAACAATATTTACACAGTCAAAATAATATATACATTAAAAATTTGACCAAAAAGTATGGCTTAACTATACTTGGAGAGTAAAGGAAAGCCAAGTGTGCCGGTATGGGATGGGGAGTAGTGCAAAAAGACTCAAAATTCCTCATCTTTCTGCTAAAAAGCCAAGGATAATGTCTAAAAGTGTTGGGGGGGGGGCAAGTAGTAGCAAGGTATAGCCATTTAGGAGAAATATTCTAAACAAAATAGCTGAAAGTATTGGAAGCAGCTGCTTTTGGGAGGTAGAACTCAGGAATGGAGAGCTACGTACAGCTGTGCAAATTTATAATCCTAAATCTATAGAGCTAGTCACACCCTTAAAAACTATATTCATTATACATTGGAAATCCTAGTAGAAGCCATACTGATGGCTTGCAAAACTAAAAACATAAAAGCAAGACATCCAGTGATGATCACACACAAAATCATCAGGAAAAAAAAAATTAAACATCTTCTTCTGTGTTATCTACCAGGGCTTTGCTATTCCAAGCTTGTTGCTTTATAATGGCTACTTTGGGATGTTTAATCCAGAAGGCACAGGACTACAAAAATTAACCCATTTTTCAGAGGCTACCTGCACATACCAGCTACCTCCGGGGACAAGAATCATGAGTATGTCTGAAATTCATGCTAAGATTTAGCCACCACTAACTTTCATTGCTTATCAGTGCATGAATCTCATGAGGCCATCCAAATAAGAATAAATTAAAGAACTTGACAAGTTCCTAAATGTCAGATTAAATTCCATAATATTAATACCCAATACTCATTTCAAGTTTGAAAGAGAGCAAATATCCTTCATTGCAACTCACAGGAGAAATTTCTCATCACAAGCAATGATTTTCTATCACTGTGCACAGCCATAAATTTTCATAACACTATCAACACTTTAAGGAGATACAGCATTTAAGAAACTTATGTCCTACAAGGGTGGAAAAACTCTCAGACTCACCTTTCAAAGGTCTTTCTTTTCCCCTGGCAGACAAGAGGATAAAACAGTTTTCTCCCCTTCCTGGCTTTGAAATAGCCAACTATCAACTTAAGTTCTCCTAGAGGTAAGAGCTCACTCCCAGTCCTCTAGCTTGCAACACTTATTCAAAGACAGGGAAGCAAACCTACGTGTGTTTCATGACTAAATGCAAGGAGCAAATGGTACAGATGAAAGCAATAACTATCAGCAGTTCTCTTCCCCCTTCTGTGGGTGGAGAAAGACAAATGAAAAAGTAAATTTCTGCATTCAGATTAGTTCTGGTGAGTTTATCCATCAAGAATTGATCCAATTAGATGAGACTCTCCTGGTTAGCTTGAGTTAGTTACAGTTTGGAAATCATAAGACAAATTAGTTACTTTCATCTAAAGCAATGAAATGATCATTTGGTATTAAATTGAAAAGATGGTTTGAGGAGGCTGCACTTATTCACTCTAAATAGGTTCAAATCTTAATTAGCTTCAACTAACAGTTCAAAATCAGATTTATGACAGGAGTTTCGGAGATGTGAATGAACCATGGGAAAAATTCTTGTGAAAAGCAGCTTTTTGGTCATCCATTTGCAATTGGAGAAGCATTCTTTCAGATCACAGGTGCTCCAACTTTAGCAAGGATCAGAATCACCCTGGGCTTGTTAAAATACATGTGACTGGACCCCATACCTTGAGTTTCTGATTCGGTAAGTCTGACATGGGGCTGCAAAATTTGCATTTCTAACAGGTATCCCAGGTGATAGTGAATTAGCCACCCTGGGAAATACTGAGAAATATCATTTAAGATATAAACCTATCTTGGTAAATAATTTTATTCTAGTAAAATGAGCTTTCAGAGTAAGTCAGTAATGGGAGTGATTTACTTAAATATCTTTTATCAGACAATTAAACTTCCAGTAGCTTAATAAACACTGATAAAACAGTCAATATTTGTCAGTTTAAAATTCTTATTTTGAAATGCCATTTTCTGAAATTATTTTAAGAAAGTGAGTCATCATTCAGTTAACATCTATCTTTGGAAATGTAGACAAACAGAGATCAAAACTGGAAAGTCATGTTAGTAATTAACATCTAGTTATAAATTGAACATTTATTAAGAAAACAATTCAGATTATGTTTGAGACTCGGAATATCGCTGCTGGTGCTTATGACTGGCTGAATGATCACCCATTCTCTCCCATAATAAAAAAAATTATGATTATTCAAATATTGTAGTTGTGGAATAATCACTGTAACTCTTAAACCTCGCAAACTGTGACATTTACATCCTGAATTAGCATTCAAATTAAGTCTCAAGTAAATGAACTCTTTCCAACCACTATGTCTGTATTTAAGAAATTGCCTCCAGGCAAATTTTAGTGACTATTTACCACAAGGTAAGTTCAGTGGTTAGTTATACTTCAGATATGAATAACTGAACCTAGCAGAAATACATAAAACACCCCATCAACTCACAAGGCATTTTTCAGGAAAACCAAATCATTTTCCTAACTTAGCAATGTGGGGTTTTGGGGGTTTTTTTTGTTTTTGTTTCTTTAAAGACTTTATTTATTTATTTGACAGAGAGAGACACAGTGAGAGAGGGAACACAAGCAGGGGGAGTGGGAAAGGGAAAAGCAGGGATCGATCCCAGGACCCTGGGATCCTGACCTGAGCAAAAGGCAGACACTTAATGACTGAGCCACCCAGGTGACCCAACAATGTGTTTTGAATCAAGTCTATATTCACTTGTAGGTAACTTAATTTCCCCTGAAAATAAAAATGAAGAGCAAAATTCACTTCTAAGTAGAAACTGCAAATTCTTATTACTTAAGAATTCACCCATCGAGGGGTGCCTGGGTCATTAAGCATCTGCCTTCGGCTCAGGTCATGATCCCAGGGTCCTGGGATCGAGCCCAGCATCGGGCTTCCCGCTCAACAGGAAGCCTGCTTCTCCCTCTCCCACTCCCCCTGCTTGTGTTCCCTCTCTCGCTGTCTCTCTCTGTCAAATAAATAAATAAAAATCTAAAAAACATGAAAATAAAAATTAAAAAGAGTTCACCCATCTAAACTAAAAATTTGTTTGTATCCTCTTCTTTCTTATTTTTTTATTTCCAAAGCCCTCATCTGACTTTTTCAGCCCATTCCATGATCGCCATTTATATTCAAGGAATGCCTCAGTAACAGTTTGGAGTATGGTCTGTTTTCACAAACAAACTTGGGAAATTTTGCTATTTTGAAATTGATTATAAAGAATAATGGCACAAACAAGAGAATTATTAAAGGCTTGTGGTTCTCATTCTGCTTCGACTTTGGTTTTAGAAATCTGACACACTGTATGCCCAAGTACCACCTGGAGAAAGCATCAGTAAATGAAAAAGTTAAAGAGAGAATCCAGAGAGGGGATGTGTTTCACATGTTTTTTCAATGAATATACAATTCAGCACACTAGTATTTTAACACTTAAGCAGCACAATGAATTTTATACATATTTATACACACACATGCACACACATGCACACAGGCACACACACACACACACACACACTTACTGGTTGGCCCACAGATTTAGAGCGTTTTGACTGCTTTATATCCCCAAAGTTTAAGCAAGCATTATGGGTAATTTTTTATTGAAAACACCATCTTTTAAAAATTATGAATTGTGGGCGCCTGGGTGGCTCAGTTGGTTAAGCGACTGCCTTCGGCTCAGGTCATGATCTCGGAGTCCCGGGATCGAGTCCCGCATCGGGCTCCCTGCTCGGCAGGGAGTCTGCTTCTCCCTCGGACCCTCCCCCCTCGTGCTCTCTCTCTATCTCATTCTCTCTCTCAAATAAATAAAATCTTTAAAAAAAAAAAAAAAGTTTAAAAATTATGAATTGTGTTGCTGCTTTGACTATATATAAAATCATTCAGAGTTTCTACTTCCAGACAAGATGGAGTAACTGAGACTGCTTTATCCTCCCACCTGAAGTAATCATAGATGGGACACAATGGGTATAGCCACAATGTTCAAGACACTGAACACCAGACAAAAAAGGGCAGCAACCCCTGAGAAATGGGAAACAGACAAGGTAAGGCCTATAACTGCCCCAACTTTGTGCCTAGAGAGTTTCCATGCCATGGTGCACAAAGAGGAGAATCCAGGCACACCCCGGTGACACTGTAAGTTGAAGATATCAGGCGGTGAATCTGGGGAGGCCAAGCAGTTAAGAGGTTCTTGTGGCAGAGCGCTGGAGAGCAGAGAGCTGCCCAGAGGGGATTCCAGAGATCTCCAGAGGCTCCCCTCAAGCTTTCAGTAGAGAACTGACCAGCACATAGTACGAGGAAACTACCTTGAAACCATGGCTGGGGAAGAAACATCTGAAGGATTAGAGAGAACAAAACCTGGAGCTCACATAGGGCCAGGAACGAGGCCTGTTCCCATCAGCCAAACTGGGAAACCTCCTAATTCAAGGGGGCTTTGGGCAGAGTACGCAGAGGGTTTTGCTTTAGTCGTGGAGAATAGTTAGACGAGACTAAATGCAATGCTGGTCCTGCCTCACAAATCTTAACCACAAGACCCAAAAGGATTAAACAACTTTCAAGTAATTAACTGCTTCCAAAAACAAACCTCAAGAATATGTAAAATTAAAAATAGAAATATGGGGGAGGGCGGAGCAAGATGGCGGAGGAGTAGGAGACCTAGATTTCGTCTGGTCTCAGGAATTCAGCTGAATAGGGATCAAACCATTCTGAACACCTACGAACTCAACAGGAGATGGAAGAGGAGAGTAGCAACAACTCTCTGAACAGAGAAGCGACCACTTACTGGAAGGTAGGACGTGCGGAGAAGTGAATCCGAGGGGATATTCGGGAGGATAGACGGCGGGGGAGGGGCCTCCGTCGGCCGCTTCTGGCAAGTGCTAGAGCCGCGGAGCACAAAATCGGACCTTTTAGAAGTCGGCTCCGCTGAGGGACGTCACTGCAGTGGTTAAGCGGGGGGTGGAATCCTCCCGGGACAGTGTGGTCTCAGGACCCTTGGGGTCACAAAAAGACCGGGGGTGCCTGAGTGTGCCAGAGCTCCCAGGTATCAGAGCGGGGAAGCCGGCTGCAGAGATGGAGCCGAGGCACGGGCTCTCAGCTCGGGGTGGCCATAAACTGTGATCCGCGGCCCAGTCGGGCCACTGCTCCTCCAGCAGGGACCCAGCAAGCGGCAGATCTGGGGAGACTCCCCTTCCTCCCCCGGGAGGAGCGGCGCAGGAACGCACAGCAGGGATCTGCTGGGTTTGGAGACTCCACACGGGGTCCGGTGCCAGAGATACAAACGCTCGGTCACAGGCCGGGTGAGCACAGAGTGCGGCCAGAGACCAGGGAGATGGGAGTGACTGCTTTTCTCTGGGGGCTCACTGAGGAGCGGGGCCCCGAGTTCTCAGCTCCTCCGGGTGGAGATTGGGAGGCCACCATTTTCGCCCTGGTCCTCCAAAGCTGTACCGAGAGCTTGCAGGGAACAAAACCTCCTGAGAGCAAACCCGAGCAGCTTGCTTAGCCCGGACCGACAAGGGCGGGGCAATTCCGCCTCCGGCAAAGACATTTGGAAACCACAGCAACAGGCCCCTCCCCCAGAAGATCAGCACAACAGCCAGCAAGCCAAGACCAAGTTTACCGATCAAGGAGAACGGGAGAACTCCAGCGCTAGGGGAATACTGCACATAGAATTCATGGTTTTTTTTTAACCATGATTCATTAGTTCATCAAAGTTAATTTTTTTAACTGTTTTTTTTAATATTTCTTTTTCCCCTTTTCAACCAACATCTTATCAATCCCTTTTTTTAATTTTTTAATTTTTTATTTTTAGAGTCATATTTTATCCCTTCATAGTAGTTACCCTTATTTTTGGCATATATATATAAATTGTTCTCTCTTTAAAATTTTGAGATACAGTTTCTTCTAACAGATCAAAATATAGCCTAAATCAGTAGTGTATGGCTTTTTTCTAGTCTCCTGCCTGATCACATTCTCTCCCTTTTTTCTTTTTTTTTTAAATCTTCTTCTTTCTTTCTTCAAACAACTTATCTTATCAATTCCTTTTATAAAATATTTTATACTTTTCATCTCTACAGTCATCTTCCATCCCTTCATTGTATCAACCCTTATTTTGTACATATATGTCTTTCTTCCTTTAAAATTTAAGGAAGCACTTTTTTCTAACAGACCAAAATACACCTAAAATCTAGTGTGTGGCACTGATCTATGCACTAGCCTGATCATATTTGATCATATTCTGCTTTTTTTGTATTATTCTGTTTTTGTTTTTATCGTTTTTTTCTTTTTTTTATCTCTTTCTTTTTTCTTTCTTTCCCTTTCTTTTCCCCTGCTTTCAGGTCTTTCTCATTTGTATACAATATATTTGCTGGGTACGTTGTTAACCTGTTAGCAGGTTTGTTCTCTCATTCATCTATTCTACTCTGCACAAAATGACAAGACGAAAAAAATCACCTCAGCAAAAAGAACATGAGATAGTACCGTCAGCCAGGGACCTACTCAATACGGACATTAGTACGATGTCGGACCTAGAGTTCAGAATCATGACTTTAAAGATACTAGATGGGCTTGAAAAAAGCGTGGAAGTTATTAGAGAAACCCTTTCTGGAGAAATAAAAGAACTAAAATCTAACCAAGTCGAAATCAAAAAGGCTATTGATGAGGTGCAATCAAAAATGGAGGCACTAACTGCTAGGATAAATGAGGCAGAAGAAAGAATCAGCGATATAGAAGACCAAATGATGGAAAATAAAGAGGCTGAGAAAAAGAGAAACAACTACAGGATCACGAGGGCAGAATTCGAGAGATAAGCGATACGATAAGATGAAACAACATTAGAATAATTGGGATCCCAGAAGAAGAAGAAAGAGAGAGAGGGGCAGAAGGTATATTGGAGCAAATAATAGCAGAGAACTTCCCTAATGTGAGGAAGGAAACAGGCATCAAAATCCAGGAGGAACAGAGAACCCCTGTCAAAATCAATAGTAATAGGTCAACACCCTGACATCTAATAGTAAAACTTACGAGTCTCAGAGACAAAGAGAAAATCCTGAAAGCAGCTCCAGAGAAGAGATATGTAACCTACAATGGTAGAAATATTAGACTGGCAACAGACCTATCCACAGAGACCTGGCAGGCCAGAAAGGACTGGCAAGATATCTTCAGAGCACTAAACGAGAAAAATATGCAGCCAAGAATACTATATCCAGCTAGGCTGTCATTGAAAATAGAAGGAGAGATAAAAAGCTTCCAGGACAAACAAAAACTTAAGGAATTTGCAAACACGAAACCAGCCCTCCAAGAAATATTGAAAGGGGTCCTCTAAGCAAAGAGAGAGCCTAAAAGGAGCATCGATCAGAGAGGAACACAGACAATATACAGTCACAGTCACCTTACAGGCAATACAATGGCACTAAATTCATACCTTTCAATAGTTACCCTGAATGTAAATGGGCTAAATGTCCCAATCAAAAGACACAGGCTATCAGATTTGATGAAAAAACAAAACCCATCGATATGCTGTCTGCAAGAGACTCATTTTAGATCCAAAGACACCCCCAGATTGAAAGGGAGGGGGTGGAAAACCATTTACCATGCTAATGGACACCAAAAGAAAGCTGGGGTGGCAATCCTTCTATCAGACAAATTAGATTTTAAAACAAAGACTGTAATAAGAGATGAAGAAGGACACTATATCCTACTTAAAGGGTCTATCCAACAAGAAGATCTAACAATTGTAAATATCTATGCCCGTAACATGGGAGCAGCCAATTATATAAGGCAATTAATAACAAAAGCAAAGAAACACATTGACAACAATACAATAATAGTGGGGGACTTTAACACCCCCCTGACTGAAATGGACAGATCATCTAAGCAAAAGATCAACAAGGAAATAAAGACTTTAAATGACACACTGGACCAAATGGACTTCACAG
Organism: Callorhinus ursinus; assembly: GCF_003265705.2. NCBI lineage: Eukaryota > Metazoa > Chordata > Mammalia > Carnivora > Otariidae > Callorhinus > Callorhinus ursinus. Next base: position 4,039,698 of record NW_027397099.1, read on the forward strand.
ACATATTCAGAACATTCCATCCCAAAGCAATGGAATACACATTCTTCTCTAGTGCCCATAGAAGATTCTCCGGAATTGATCACATCCTAGGTCAGAAATCAGGTCCCACTGGTACCAAAAGATTGGGATCATTCCCTGCATATTTTCAGACCACAATGCTTTGAAACTAGAACTCAATCACAAGAGGAAAGTCGGAAAGAACTCAAATACATGGAAGCTAAAGAGCATCCTACTAAAGAATGAATGGGTCAACCAGGAAATTAAAGAAGAATTAAAAAAATTCATGGAAACCAATGAAAATGAAAACACAACTGTTCAAAATCTTTGGGATACAGCAAAGGCAGTCCTGAGAGGAAAGTATATAGCAATACAAGCCTTTCTCAAGAAACAAGAAAGGTCTCAAATACACAACCTAACCCTACACCTAAAGCAGCTGGAGAAAGAACAGCAAGTAAAGCCTAAACCCAGCAGGAGAAGAGAAATAATAAAGATCAGAGCAGAAATCAAGGAAATAGAAACCAAAAGAACAGTAGAACAGATCAACGAAACTAGAAGCTGGTTCTTTGAAAGAATTAACAAGATTGATAAACCCCTGGCCAGACTTATCAAGAAGAAAAGAGAAATGACGCAAATCAACGAAATCATGAATGAGAGAGGAGAGATCACAACCAACACCAAAGAAATACAAACAATTCTAAGAACATATTATGAGCAACTCTATGCCAGCAAATTAGATAACCTGGAAGAAATGGGTGCATTCCTAGAGATGTATCAACTACCAAAATTGAACCAGGAAGAAATAGAAAACCTGAAGAGACTTATAGCCACTAAGGAAATTGAAGCAGTCATCAAAAATCTCCCAACAAACAAAAGCCCAGGGCCAGATGGCTTCCCAGGAGAATTCTATCAGACATTTAAAGAAGAATTAATACCTATTCTCCTGAAACTGTTCCAAAAAATAGAAATGGAAAGAAACCTTCCAAACTCATTTTATGAGGCCACCATTACCTTGATCCCAAAACCAGACAAAGACCCTATCAAAAAGGAGAATTACAGACCAATATTCTTGATGAACATGGATGCAAAAATTCTCACCAAAATCCTAGCCAATAGGATCCAACAGTACATTAAAAGGATTATTCACCACGACCAAGTGGGATTTATCCCTGGGCTGCAAGGCTGGTTCAACATCTGCAAATCAATCAATGTGATACAATACATTAACAAAAGAAAGAACAAGAATCATATGATCCTCTCAATAGATGCAGAAAAAGCATTTGACAAAGTACAGCATCCTTTCTTGATCAAAACTCTTCAGAGTATAGGGATAGTACATACCTCAATATCATAAAAGCCATCTATGAAAAACCTACAGCCAATATCTTTCTCAACCTATCGTTCCTAAGGTCAGGAACGCGGCAGGGATGTCCACTATCACTACTGCTATTCAACATAGTATTAGAAGTCCTAGCCTCAGCAATCAGACAACAAAAAGAAATCAAAGGCATCCAAATCGGCAAAGAGGAAGTCAAACTCTCACTCTTTGCAGATGATATGATACTGTATATGGAAAACCCAAAAGACTCCACCCCAAAACTGCTAGAACTCATACAGGAATTCAGTAAAGTAGCAGGATATAAAATCAATGCACAGAAATCAGTGGCATTCCTATACACCAACAACAAGACAGATGAGAGACAAATCAAGGAGTCGATCCCATTTACAATTGCACCCCAAACCATAAGATACCTAGGAATAAATTTAACCAAAGAGGCAAAGGATCTGTACTCAGAAAACTATAAAAGACTCATGAAAGAAACTGAAGAAGACACAAGGAAATGGAAAAACGTTCCATGCTCATGGATTGGAAAAACCAACATTGTGAAGATGTCAATGCTACCTAGAGCAATCTACACATTCAATGCAATCCCCATCAAAATACCATCCACTTTTTTCAAAGAAATGGAACAAATAATCTTAAAATTTGTATGGAACCAGAAGAGACCCCGAATAGCCAGAGGAATCTTGAAAAAGAAAAGCAAAGGTGGCGGCATCACAATTCCGGACTTCCAGCTCTATTACAAAGCTGTCATCGTCAAGACAGTATGGTACTGGCACAAAAACAGACACATAGATCAATGGAACAGAATTGAGAGCCCAGAAATGGACCCTCAACTCTATGGTCAACTCATCTTTGACAAAGCAGGAAAGAATATCCAATGGCAAAAAGACAGTCCCTTCCACAAATGGTGTTGGGAAAATTGGACAGCCACATGCAGAAGAATGAAAGTGAACCATTTCCTTACACCACACACAAAAATAGACTCCAAATGGTTGAAAGGCCTAAACGTGAGATAGGAGTCCATCAAAATCCTAAAGGA
>NW_027397099.1:4042178-4042682 GCF_003265705.2 Callorhinus ursinus
GACATATCAGATAAAGGGCTAGTATCCAAAATCTATAAAGAACTTATCAAACTCAACACCCAAAGAACAAATCATCCAATCAAGAAATGGGCAGAAGACATGAACAGACATTTTTCCAAAGAAGACATCCAAATGGCCAACAGACACATGAAAAAGTGCTCAACATCGCTCGGCACCAGGAAAATCCAAATCAAAACGTCCATGAGATACCACCTCACACCAGTCAGAATGGCTAAAATTAACAAGTCAGGAAACGACAGATGTTGGCGGGGATGTGGAGAAAGGGGAACCCTCCTACACTGTTGGTGGGAATGCAAGCTGGTGCAAGCCCTCTGGAAAACAGTATGGAGGTTCCTCAAACAGTTGAAAATAGAGCTACCATACGATCCAGCAATTGCACTACTGGGTATTTACCCCAAAGATACAAATGTAGGGATCCAAAGGGGTACATGCACCGCAATGTTTATAGCAGCAATGTCCACAATAGCCAAACGGTGGAAAGAG
>NW_027397099.1:4043082-4045024 GCF_003265705.2 Callorhinus ursinus
CCACTAAGGAAATTGAAGCAGTCATCAAAAATCTCCCAACAAACAAAAGCCCAGGGCCAGATGGCTTCCCAGGAGAATTCTATCAGACATTTAAAGAAGAATTAATACCTATTCTCCTGAAACTGTTCCAAAAAATAGAAATGGAAAGAAACCTTCCAAACTCATTTTATGAGGCCACCATTACCTTGATCCCAAAACCAGACAAAGACCCTATCAAAAAGGAGAATTACAGACCAATATTCTTGATGAACATGGATGCAAAAATTCTCACCAAAATCCTAGCCAATAGGATCCAACAGTACATTAAAAGGATTATTCACCACGACCAAGTGGGATTTATCCCTGGGCTGCAAGGCTGGTTCAACATCTGCAAATCAATCAATGTGATACAATACATTAACAAAAGAAAGAACAAGAATCATATGATCCTCTCAATAGATGCAGAAAAAGCATTTGACAAAGTACAGCATCCTTTCTTGATCAAAACTCTTCAGAGTATAGGGATAGTACATACCTCAATATCATAAAAGCCATCTATGAAAAACCTACAGCCAATATCTTTCTCAACCTATCGTTCCTAAGGTCAGGAACGCGGCAGGGATGTCCACTATCACTACTGCTATTCAACATAGTATTAGAAGTCCTAGCCTCAGCAATCAGACAACAAAAAGAAATCAAAGGCATCCAAATCGGCAAAGAGGAAGTCAAACTCTCACTCTTTGCAGATGATATGATACTGTATGTGGAAAACCCAAAAGACTCCACCCAAAAACTGCTAGAACTCATACAGGAATTCAGTAAAGTAGCAGGATATAAAATCAATGCACAGAAATCAGTGGCATTCCTATACACCAACAACAAGACAGATGAGAGACAAATCAAGGAGTCGATCCCATTTACAATTGCACCCCAAACCATAAGATACCTAGGAATAAATTTAACCAAAGAGGCAAAGGATCTGTACTCAGAAAACTATAAAAGACTCATGAAAGAAACTGAAGAAGACACAAGGAAATGGAAAAACGTTCCATGCTCATGGATTGGAAAAACCAACATTGTGAAGATGTCAATGCTACCTAGAGCAATCTACACATTCAATGCAATCCCCATCAAAATACCATCCACTTTTTTCAAAGAAATGGAACAAATAAACTTAAAATTTGTATGGAACCAGAAGAGACCCCGAATAGCCAGAGGAATCTTGAAAAAGAAAAGCAAAGGTGGCGGCATCACAATTCCGGACTTCCAGCTCTATTACAAAGCTGTCATCGTCAAGACAGTATGGTACTGGCACAAAAACAGACACATAGATCAATGGAACAGAATTGAGAGCCCAGAAATGGACCCTCAACTCTATGGTCAACTCATCTTTGACAAAGCAGGAAAGAATATCCAATGGCAAAAAGACAGTCCCTTCCACAAATGGTGTTGGGAAAATTGGACAGCCACATGCAGAAGAATGAAAGTGAACCATTTCCTTACACCACACACAAAAATAGACTCCAAATGGTTGAAAGGCCTAAACGTGAGATAGGAGTCCATCAAAATCCTAAAGGAGAACACAGGTAGCAGCCTCTTCGACCTAAGCTACAGCACCTTCTTCCTAGAAACATCACCAAAGGCAAGGGAAGCCAGGGCAAAAATGAACTATTGGGATTTCATCAAGATAAAAAGCTTTTGCACAGCAAAAGAAACAGTCCACAAAACCAAAAGACAACCAACAGAATGGGAGAAAGTATTAGCAAATGACATATCAGATAAAGGGCTAGTATCCAAAATCTATAAAGAACTTATCAAACTCAACACCCAAAGAACAAATCATCCAATCAAGAAATGGGCAGAAGACATGAACAGACATTTTTCCAAAGAAGACATCCAAATGGCCAACAGACACATGAAAAAGTGCTCAACATCGCTCGGCACCAGGAAAATCCAAATCAAA
>NW_027397099.1:4045124-4086037 GCF_003265705.2 Callorhinus ursinus
ACCATACGATCCAGCAATTGCACTACTGGGTATTTACCCCAAAGATACAAATGTAGGGATCCAAAGGGGTACATGCACCGCAATGTTTATAGCAGCAATGTCCACAATAGCCAAACGGTGGAAAGAGCCAAGATGTCCATCGACAGATGAATGGATAAAGAAGAGGTGGTATATATACACAATGGAATATTATGCAGCCATCAAAAGGAATGAGATCTTGCCATTTGCAACGACGTGGATGGAACTGGAGGGTGTTATGCTGAGTGAAATAAGTCAATCAGAGAAAGATATGTATCATATGACCTCACTGATATGAGGAATTCTTAATCTCAGGTAACAAACTGAGGGTTGCTGGAGTGGTGGGGGGTGGGAGGGATGGGGTGGCTGGGTGATAGACATTGGGGAGGGTATGTGCTATGGTGAGCCCTGTGAATTGTGCAAGACTGTTGAATCCCAGATCTGTTCTTCTGCAACAAATAATGCAATATATGTTAAGAAAAAAGAAAAAGAAGAAGATAGCAGGAGGGTAAGAATGAAGGGGAGTAAGTCGGAGGGGGAGACCAACCATGAGAGATGATGGACTCTGAAAAACAAACTGAGGGTTCTAGAGGGGAGGAGGGTAGGGGGATGGGTTAGCCTGGTGATGGGTATTAAAGAGGCACATTCTGCATGGAGCACTGGGTGTTATGCATAAACAATGAATCATGGAACACTACATCAAAAACTAATGATATAATATATGATGATTAACATAACAATAAAAAAATTTAAAAAAATAAAAATAGAAATACCATACAATCCAATAATTCCACTACTGGCTATTTACCTAAAGAAATTTAAAACACCAATCCAAAAATATATATGCACCCCTATGTTTACTGTAGCCATTAGTTACAATGGGCAAGGTATGGAGGCAACCCAAGTGTCCATCAATAAACGAATGGATCAAGATGTGGTCTCTATATGCAATGGAATATTACTCAGCCATAAAAAAAGGAAATCTAGCCATTTGTGATAACATGATAGGGCCTAGGGGGTATTATGCTAAGTGAAATAAGACAGAGAAAGACAAATACCATATGATTTCACTTATATGTGGAATCTAAAAAATATAACAAATGAACAGACAAAAACAAAAATGCAGAAACAGACACATTAATACAGAGAACTAGTGGTTGCCAGAGGAGAGGAGGCTGGGGAGATAGACTACAAGGGTAAAGGGGGGTAAGAGGCATAGGCTTTCAGTTATGGTATGAATACATCACAGGAATGAAAGGTACAGCATAGGGAACAGTCAATGGTATTGTAATAGTGTTGTATAATGACAGATGGTGGCTACACTTGGGGTGAACACAGCATAATGTACAGAGTTGTTGAATTACTATGTTGTGCACCTGAAACTAATGTAACATTCTGTTTCAACTATACTTCACTATATTTAAAAACTGTCAAAAAAAAAAGTATATAGACATACAAAGATATCCAGCACCCAACAAAGTAAAATTTACAATGTCTACATCCATAAAAAAAAATTTACCAGGCATGCAAAGAAAACAGGATCCATAATGAAGAGAAAACCAATCAACTGAAACAACCCTTAACTAAAATCAGTAGGAAATGCTTTCCGTGTGGCAACAGTAACAACTGAGAGAATAAACTCAGACTAAATTCTCTGGGAGTGCCTGCACCCAACTCATTTGCACAGTGTAAAATTTTCTTTTTGAAAAAATAAAAATAAAAGTCACTAATATATCAAACCTCCTAATTTACATTAGTCATACCACCCTATACCTTAGAAAATAGAAGACCACTTGGGACGCCTGGGTGGCTCAGTCAGTTAACCATCTGCCTTCGGCTCAGGTCATGATGCCCAGGTCCCAGGTTCGAGCCCCACATCGGGTTCCCTGCTCAGTAGGGAGTGTGCTTCTCCCTCTGCCTGCCACTCCCCCCTGCTTGTGCTCTCTCTTTCTTTCTCTAGCAAATAAATAAATAAAATCTTAAAAAAAAAAGAAAGAAAATAGAGGACCACTAAAAAAGTGACAGTTATAATCAAAATGGCAAACCTTGGAAGAGCTGCTTCAAATTACTGCTGACCACTACTGGGTATTTACCACAAAGATACAAATGTAGGGACCCGAAGGGGTACATGTACCCCAATGTTTATAGCAGCAATGTCCACAATAGCCAAACGGTGGAAAGAGCCAAGATGTCCATCGACAGATGAATGGATAAAGAAGAGGTGGTATATATACACAATGGAATATTATGCAGCCATCAAAAGGAATGAGATCTTGCCATTTGCAACGACGTGGATGGAACTGGAGGGTGTTATGCTGAGTGAAATAAGTCAATCAGAGAAAGACATGTATCACATGACCTCACTGATATGAGGAATTCTTAATCTCAGGAAACAAACTGAGTGTTACTGGAGTGGTTGTGGGTGGGAGGGATGGGATGGCTGGGTGATAGACATTGGGGAGGGTATGTGCTACGGTGAGCGCTGTGAATTGTGCAAGACTGTTGAATCACAGATCTGTACTTCTGAAACAAATAACGCAACATATTTTAAGAAAAAAGGAAAAGAAGAAGATAACAGGAGAGGAAGAAAAGGGGAGTATGTCAGAGGGGGAGACGAACCATGAGAGATGATGGACTCTGAAAAACTGAGGGTTCTAGAGGGTAGGGGGGTGGGGGGATGGGTTAGCCTGGTGATGGGTATTGAGGAGGGCACGTTTTGCATGGTGCACTGGGTGTTATGAACAAACAATGAATCATGGAACACTGCATCAAAAACTAATGATGTAATATATGGTGATTAACATAACAATAAAAAAATTAAAAAAATAAAACAAATTACTGCTGACCAGCGTACACTGAGATGGTCACAATGGCAAGTGTTTCCAGAGACACCTGCCATTCTTCTCATATGGGTGAAGCACCTGTGATGTGCTATCAAATCAAGTAAACAAGTGCAGACTATTCCTCCTTCTGGAGAAGGTGTGCACGCTGGACCACCAATAAAGCATAGAGGGTCTGGGGTCAAGCTGCTTAGAAATAAGCAATGGTGATATTCCTCATGTTCACATTTCCTTCACTATTAAACAGCATCACTGGTGACAACATGCTTTCCTTTGTGTTTCTCAGTTCCCCCACATCCCTGGTTCTCAAACTTTGTCTACTGTGCATCAGCATCCCTAGGAGGACTTGTGAAAACACAGATGACTGTGCCCAGCCCCAGAGTTTCTGATTTAGTAGGTCTGTGGCATGAGGTCCCTAAGAACTTCCAATATCTAACAAGTTCCCAAGGGATGCTGATGCTGCCAGTCTGGGGATACACTAGATAATATGCAGGGTCTCTGATCTATTGAACCTGGACCTACAGAAGGGACTCAAGCACCAAATTTTTAGTAAAGCTGGAATCTTTGGTGGTTATGTTCAGTATGTCATGGAAGGAAGGAGCTCACAGGGAAAATTTACAAATCTCCCCAATTTCAAAATTAAAGTTGCAGTGGCAAGCTAATTATTCTCATCTCTTCTGACAGTGTTCCTTCCCATGCACACACCCCTATCATGTTATGGAGTATTAGCGGGATGTTGTGCTGGAAGAGCAAAAAGGAGTGCCACACTGAGATGTGCTTCAGTAAGGACTTTCTTTGTTACATATATCATTCTTTTTGTTTAAGATTTTAATATTTGAGAGAGGGGAAATGAGAGAGAGAGATCACCAGCAGTTGGGAGGGGTAGAGGGAGAAGCAGACTCCCCACTGAGCAAGGAGCCCAGCACGGGACTCGATCCCAGGACCCTGGGATCATGACCTGAGCCCAAGGCAGACACTTAACCAACTGAACCACCCAGGCGCCCACATATATCATTCTTAGCCCAAAATAATATACACCTTTGACAAGTCTGAGGTTCCACACAGGGGCTAGGATCTCCCAAGAATTTCGTCAACAAAATAAGATTTACCAACTTGCTGTATTTTAAATTAACCCAGGACCTACAGGACTAATAACTACCCTATTTTTATCAAATGTGACATTCATCAAATCACTACCTTACACATCAAGAAAAAAAATGCTACACTCAAACTGTGGTACACACCTTTAATTTTAAGTTTCCTTTTGATTTTTAAAATGTGCAAATATGACCTTAGGATCAATAAAACCTGGTATAAAAAAATATGCCTTGGGCGCCTGGGTGGCTCAGTTGGTTAAGCGACTGCCTTCGGCTCAGGTCATGATCCTGGAGTCCCGGGATCAAGTCCCACATCGGGCTTCCTGCTCAGCGGGGAGTCTGCTTCTCCCTCTGACCCTCTTCCCTCTCGTGCTTTCTATCTCTCTCTCTCTCTCTCTCTCAAATAAATACATAAAATCTTAAAAAAAAAATGCCTTGGCCTTGGTAACATTTGGGACCATTTCTTCATGTGCTACCACACTTCATTAGAGCAGCTGATTGTTTAATGCTATAGGGGTCTATATGAAATCAAAAGGAGATATTCCAGCAAATCTATAGATGTTTTTTATGGAGAACATTTTAAAACTTTTTATTCTAAAATAATTTTAAGTTCAAACTTAAAAAAATTTTAAGTTTAAGCAGGACTAATATAAAAAACTTCCATAATATTTTTTTTCTTAAACATTTGAGAGTAAATTATAGACATCATGCCCTTTTAGGACTTAAATACTTCAGAATATATTTCCTAAAAACCAGATATTCTTTTATTTAACTATATTACAGTTATCAAAGTCAGGAATTTAATATTAACATCATTATCTACAAAGCAATCCATATTCATATTTCTCTGAATGTCCCAGTATTATCCTGTAGAGCACTTTAGTATGGGATGCAACCTGGCCCCCCATATTATATATGGTTGGCATGCCTCTTTAGTCTCCTTTAATCTGGAGACCGCTCTTTATCTTTCATGATAGAGAAATTTGTGAAGAAAATAGAATAGATTTGATGATGCTTCCTCAAGATTATAGATTCAAGTTATACTGAATACATTTTTGGCAGGAATACCCCTGCAGTGATCTTATGTCCTTGGTTTATCACATCAAATCAGGAGGCTGATACTTTCATTTTGTCCCCTTAGTGGTAATATTAACTTTGATGATTTGGTTAAGGTGGTATCTGTCCAGTCTCTTCACTCTAGAGTTACTCTCCCTTTATAATCTGTAGGGAGAGGGTTTAAGACCATGTAAATATCCTGTTCTTCATCAAATTCTCCAATAGTTTTAACATCCATTGATGATTTCTAACTGAATTATCACTGGGATGAATGTGAAACATTTTCAGAAAAGATTTCAGCACATCTTAATTCATACCAGTGATAGGATTTGTTTTCCATATCAGATCCATTGAGCTTTATTTTATGGCGTATCTTATAGTTTTTGAGAAGTTGTTTTAAGAAATACAGTATACAGAGGGCGCCTGGGTGGCTCAGTTGGTTAAGTGACTGCCTTCGGCTCAGGTCATGATCCTGGAGTCCTGGGATCGAGTCCCACATCGGGCTCCCTGCTCAGCGGGGAGCCTGCTTCTCCCTCTGACCCTCTTCCCTCTCGTGCTCTCTCTCTCTCTCATTCTCTCTCTCTCAAATAAATAAATAAAATCTTTAAAAAAAAAAAAAAAAAGAAATACAGTATACAGAGATAGAGGGAGGAACAGGACTCTTTTCTACCCAGCTATTTTGAGGGAACATGGTTCTTGTTTAGCGAAATTCAGGGAATAGTTTAATGGTGAAACCCTATCCCTCTACTTCATGTTATCTCCAAAAGAGTATATACACAAATAGAGTACAAACAAAACTGGAGCAAACAAAGGCAAAATTAAATTCCATTTAGGATATATAGATCATTTTTAAAAGTTAGAAATTTGAAATAATAAAGGTTCACATTGCTTTTCTTGTATTTACTACTTACAATGGGTAAAAACGGAGCAAATATGAAATAGCAGAATAATGTACCAAAGACAGTTTAAATCTCTTCTCCTGAGCAGTTTTTAGAATATTCCTGTGTAGCAATAGGGCAGAAAGTTAGATTGTGGCCTATGATAAAGAGGAACTTATTAAGATGAATTAGGATAATGCCATTTTATAGGTAAAGAGCAGTTGTATATCAGCAATTCCATACACCTGCTAGCTTCCTGCGATTACAAGTGCTCAAGGGAGATGGTCCCAGGTAAGGAGGATGTTGCAGTGTAAAGCACTCCACACAGCATCATGAGGAAGGTGGGTGATATTGGCCCTAATGCCCCCTCTATTCCTAACAGTCCATATTCTTATTAATAACTTACACACAGTCCTCTTTTAGGCTGTGTCTGAAGAAGGACTTCTCTCTGCTTCCTTCACACGAGGGGTTTACCTTTTTTCACAATATTTTGCAACTGTTTACTCAGTTATCTCTGTGACTGTGTAATACTTCAGAAAAGGTCATTTGGGTGTAAAGGAAGAAGGTGACTCCTGATGGGTGGAGAATTTGTACCAACAAAATGGAAAACTTTATAACTGGCTGTAGGAAGAAAATCATTGTTTTGTCTAAATATTGGCTAGGGGTGCCTGGGTGGCTCAGTCGTTAAGCAACTGCCTTCAGCTCAGGTCATGATTCCAGGGTCCTGGGATCAAGCCCCACATCCGGCTCCCTGCTCTGCGGGAAGCCTGCTTCTCCCTCTCCTGTTTGTGTTCCCTCTCTCGCTGTCTCTCTGTCAAATAAATAAATAAAAATCTTAAAAAAAAATCTATTAAATATTGGCTGAGACCAAATATCTAAATTTTACTCCAGTGTCTTCAGAGATAGAACTTGAGCAAATAACTGAATCTATAATTTTTGTATCTATAAAGTTATTATGGTAACCCTGAGTCTTGCCTTCCTGACAAGTATGTTATGGGATTAACTAGTTGATTATTGTAAAGAATTGGAGTTCCTTGAAAAAAAAATATACTACGTAAAAGTAAAGCACTAATATACTACTCTGATTCCCAAAACCAGATCTCTAATACACTTTCCCATTCCCAAAACCAGATCTCTAAATACACGTAACAAGCTGTAGTTAGCAAGTTCAAACACCATAAAATAAATAATTGATTTTTTTTTATTTTAATCATACTGTTGGGACTAATTTTGCCAATTTGAAGGTTATTCCTAAATAACCAAGTCCTCATTTACACTGCTAACTAGCTCTTTAGTACATTCGCAAATAGAACATATTACATTCCTATCATCCAACAACTTTCCCATTAGCTACAGTAAATACTCTGCACTTTCGTTACCCATCAGTTCCCCCATAGAGTTATGGGTTACAAGTTTAATCGTTTCATTTGCATATCCAGCTGAGGTAAATTAGAAAAAGTCGCCACACTCATTACACTTTATTGCATTACAAACACAGATGTCTGTTTTTTCTAGACCCGCTTAACCTTGACCTAAAGAGAGATTAGAGTAATACAGTGAGAAAATATCCACTGTTCACATGACTTCTCACATCTGAACTACACTGAATTTCCTAGAATATAAAAGATTTTTAGTTTTTTTTAACTAGGGTAACCTCAAAAAAAACCACAATAATCAGATATTGCTTTCTTTACTTATGAATTATCTGTTAAAAAATCCTTAGCTATTATTTCTCATATAGACAAGAGAAAATTATCTGTCTTTGCCACCTTATATATAAATATATATACCTTATATATAAATATATATATAAATATATATACCACCTTTATAAATAAAAAAAAAATACTGGGGTACCTGGGTGGCGCAGATGGTTAAGCATCTGCCTTCAGCTCAGGTCGTGGTCCCAGGGTCCTGGGATCGAGCCCCGCATCGGGCTCCCTGCTCTGAGGGAAGCCTGCTTCTCCCTCTGCCTCTCTCTCTCTCTCTCTCTCTCTCTGTCTCTCATGAATAAATAAATAAAATTAAAAAAAAAATACTTTCTTCACTAGAAAAGTGAAGCCTGGCCACTATCTAGCTTAGCAATTCATTTCACAAAACTATAGATCAAAAGGCCAAGGAACAGGCAACCAAGGGCCCTCTGGGGTTTGTAGCTTTTGCTCACTAAGGTAATATCATAGGTCTCCATCACTGGTAATTTTATAACCTGTCCTGATGTCCTCATCTCACCCCTAGAAGATTCCTTATACACCGCTATGCAAGCACGTGGAGCAGGGAGAAAGGCCATTTGTTTATGATTATGTGGCAAATCTTTGATAAGAGATCATCGGCCCAGTGGTCACATTCTCATCCACAATGGGGACAAGCCATTTGTGTACCTAACTTGTTAAGAGCTATAATCAAAAATCCAATGCATAATTAAACTTGACGAATTTTTTTTTATTTTTTATTATTGTAATGTTAATCACCATACATTATATCATTAGTTTTTGATGTAGTGTTCCATGATTCATTGCTTGTGAGTAACACCCAGTGCTCCACGCAGAACGTTCCCTCTTTAATACCCATCACCAGGCTAACGCATCCTCCCACCCCCCTCCCCTCTAGAACCCTCAGTTTGTTTTTCAGAGTCCACAGCCTCTCATGGTTCGTCTCGCCCTCCAATTTCCCCCCTTCATTTTTCCCTTCCTGCTTCTTTTTTTTTTAAACATATAATGTATTATTTGTTTCAGAGCTACAGGTCTGTGATTCAACAGTCTTACACAATTCACAGTGCTCACCATAGCACATACCTTCCCCACTGTCCATCACCCAGCCACCCCATCCCTCCCACCCCCCACCACTCCAGCAACACTCAGTTTGTTTCCTGAGATTAAGAATTCCTCATATCAGTGAGGTTATACGATACATGTCTTTCTCTGATTGACTTATTTTGCTCAGCATAATACCCTCCAGTTCCATCCACGTCATTGCAAATAGCAAGATTTCATTCCTTTTGATGGCTGCATAATATTCCATTGTGTATACATACCACATTTGAAGAATTATCTTTAAACCAAACATGAAAATCAGCAAATAAAGCCAATACGTATATGATGCTTAAGGTAGCCTCCAATACTCAACCAAAGCCAATGTACAAATGAACCATTTTCACACACAACTATGAAGGACATGGAAAATACCTGGCTTCACACTCAGGTTAAAGCTGCACAACTATATGAGACTACATATGCCCAGAGAGAGGTTTCCTTCAAGATAAACACAGGGATAGAGGGAAACGAAAGAGAAAAAGCCAGAAAGAGGAGATAACAAAGAAAGTATTCTAGAAAATATTTAGATGCAAAAATTAACTTAGGTAACTTATGAAAAATGAAAGAGACTTATCAATGACCAAGAGAAGACCTTGGTGGAACATACAAATTGTGCTTTATCTTTCTAGCTGAGGCATCTTTACTGTGCAGCTAATGAAGTTTCAGTGTGAGGGCCTCTCCCTTGTATAGCCCCTTCCAAAGTCCTGGAGGGGCCCTCACAATATGATTTTATAAGATTTTCAAAGCCAAGATATTTTTCACCATAATTAGTTAAGACACTGTCTCTCCGATGGACTCTGAAAAACAAACTGAGGGTTCTAGAGGGGAGGGGGATGGGAGAATGGGTTATCCTGGTGATGAGTATTAAAGAGGGTACGTTCTGCATGGAGCACTGGGTGTTATACACAATGAATCATGGAACACTACATCAAAAACTAATGATGTACTGTACTGTGGTTAACATAACAATAAAAAATTTTTTTAAAAAAGAGGGCACACTCTGCATGGAGCACTGGGTGTTATATGATATACATCACAAACTAATGATGTAATGTATGGTGATTAACATAACAATAAAAAATTTAAAGGAGAAAAATTAAAAAGTTCATTCTAGTTAAAAATAAATTAAAAAAACTAACGAGGTAATATATGGTGGTTAACATAACAATAAAAAATTTTTAAAAAAAGACACTGTCTCTGTCCACGCTGACTTCTCTGTCATACTTCCCTCAATGTCAGGTGGCATGAGAGTTATTGCAGGCATTTTTTGATGTTTTGGAAAGGGGAAGTTGGGAATACACTGATTTGGGGTTTACAGGATATAGGGATGTGTTTTGTTGTCACTTCCAGATATAGTGAAAATACTGCTCATCTTCTCAGAGGAATGGCTTCCAGGAATACTCCCGCCTTCCCCCTGTGTCCACTCGTCCAGCTACGAGACATAAAGGAGCAGGGTCAGGGGTTGGATCATGATATGACAATGTTTGAAAGGTATCAAGCCAGAAGCTATTCTGTAAAAAAAATTCTTCCAATTATCAGATGTATAAAATTGCAAGCAGAGTACTCAGTTCTCATCAGTGAATAGTCAAAATAGACATTCTCTCCTGTCAGAAACAATACAATGTATGTAAGTGAAATACCCCATATGTTCTTTTTTCTTTATTTCACAGCAAAGTTTAAACACACCATTTTTACTGTAATTTAAAAAGACATCTTACAAGAGGTTCCTGGGTGGCTCAGTTGGTTAAGTGTCCAACTCTGATTTAGGCTCAGGTCATGATCTCAGGGTCATGAGTTTGAACCCCATGTCCGGCTCTGCGCTCAGCAGGGAGTCTACTGGAGATTTTCTCTCTCCCTCTCCCTCTGCCCCTCCGCCCCTCCCTGCATGTATGTGCTCTCTCTCTCTCTCTCTCTCAAATAAACAAATAAATCTTTAAAAAAAAGATGTCTTACAAAGTTTTAATCAAATAAGGACGAAATTAAAGACTCCTGATATCTTCTTTTGGCTTCTTTAAATTTATTTATTAAAGATCTGTCTGTAAGTTCAGATTAAAAAATGATATAAAACAAAAGAGATAAAGATGAGAGTTGAAATCAACAGAAATTACTCTAAAATCAAGAAAAGAATTGTATCCAAAATGTTTAAATCATACCAAAGCAATAATTCATTAAAGGAAGAGAAAAATGTTGACTAGCCATAATGAATACATTCTTGGTTTGTTTGATCATTAAATTAAAAAGAGGAGGAACACAAATGAACACACTGGGAAAAGATTAAATTTCTTCCTGATTTGCCAGCAAGTTTGAATAGTGATGAAAATAACATAAAACTTACAATGTACAAAGATGCTGACAACAAATGAGTGTTGTCAATTCAAAGGCCAAGACTATTCACTCTCTAAGGGAACTTGAAATGCCTTGAAATCTCACAGTCCACACAGAAAAGAAACGTGGGGGCAATTCTGCTCCATGTGAATCCTAAACAATTTTACAATTTCATATAAGCTCTATAAATAAAGACTTAGGACACTAAAATATATTTTTCTTTAAAATAATTTTTTCTGAGCACCAACAAAAAAAACAAATGCCAACCAGCTATGCTAAAAAAAAAAAAAAAAAAGACTGAATTGTCTTTCTGTCCTCTAACTGAAGAGCAAAACTTAAAAATCATTGTTAACTACATGTATGAAACCATCTGTACCCTCTAACTTGATACAATGTTATATGTCAGTTATATCTCCTCATTAAAGCTGGGGGGGGGACTGAAATTAAATTTAAAAATCGAGCTCAAGACTATGCAGCCACAAACTATAAGGAAAAAAGTGTCATTGAGGTGTGTTGGCAATTCATTAATAAAAACATTATATTTTTGTCTTTGGCCATGTGGTTTTTGTTGTTGGTTTCTTTTTTTCAATCTACATACTTACCTTCACACTTATTTTTATATCAATCATTTTATGTTTTCTTAAAGAGGGTTCTAAAATTGTATAATCTTTAGGCCCCACACCTCCTGGATTTACCCCCGCCCCAAAGCCCCTCTGTCTGTTTCACTGCAGCTAAATGTTCACAGTGAAGCAAGGTTTGCCCTGGTATGCTGTTGTTCAGAATTCTGATGAGGTTAAGAAGTAAAGATCAAAGTGAAACTTCCTCACGAAAATGGGACTGACCTATCTCAGTAGGTACACCCCTCCCAAAAATACCAAAAGCAACACTTGCCTTTGCCTAGAAACAGAGAGTCATGGATAACTTCTCAACTGTTGCAATGTTGATCCTCAGCTAAATGTCACCGACCACCATGTCTGAAGGACTGTGCACTAGTCGTCTTGTTCAGATTACAATGTTCCCTCTCTGAAGCACATATTTTTTATTAAAAAATTACTACTGGGGGAAAAAAGAGAACAGGAAAGTCAAACTATCAAGCTCCGTTTTCCTAATTCTGGATTTTTGTTTAGATTGGTGAAAATATGGAATTTTCACCAGTCTAGCCTTCAGTGGTTCTAAAAACGTTATTAGGTCCACAATTGTTTTTCAGGCCTGTAAAATTTCCTTGGTTCTCACTCATATTTGCTATGTTATACCTCCTTTTTATCTTCCTAAACTTTTTCTCCCTTTTCCTATATGATAAGACTTAGAGGGTACCAACATGTACCTAATGGAAAATTCATTTTGAATTCTTTTATAAACATAAAATCTACAGGGGATATAAAACGAAGGCTTAGATTATAAACTTTACTTTAGGCCAGCTGGTTATCATTTAGCCTGCCTTGAAACCCTTTAATCCCCAGCAACGAGCCTGTCTTTATCCTCAAGAGCAGCAAAAGACTCTCAAATGAAAAACAATGAACACTTTTGAGTCCCCAGTTGATCTATTTCTGCAAGGGATTCGGTTAGT
This sequence comes from Callorhinus ursinus, assembly GCF_003265705.2. Taxonomy (NCBI): domain Eukaryota; kingdom Metazoa; phylum Chordata; class Mammalia; order Carnivora; family Otariidae; genus Callorhinus; species Callorhinus ursinus. The sequence continues at coordinate 4,057,716 of NW_027397099.1, forward strand.
TTTGCCAGCAAAGAATCTTAAAAATCACACTACTGAAAAGGGCTCAAAGAGGTCATCTTCTGTACCAGACTGCCAAAAAGGGCTGCACTTAAAATAATCAAAACAGATAGTCATTGCTCCAGTTCTTAAAATTTTTATGGGACAGGAGTTTCTCTCAAAGACAACTCTGCACTGGTTTCCAAAGGACTGTTGCTGATGAAAATCTATAATGCTGGCAAACTAATCAATACTCCCTCAACTACAAGAACACTGTTAAGAGGCCTACATCAGAAAGAACCCCTGGCTCAAAGAATTCAGATAACGTGTATAACTCTCAATGGGACGGTTTCGACCCTGTGAAACACTTAATCAAATTAAGGATCAGAAATCACAGAAAAGGAGCTCTTCCCCCAACTTCTTAATTAATAACCTTCTTAATTATCCATCCAATGGAATGCTTATCTATACAAAACAAGTTTTGCTGGACTAAAAGGAAGACCCCTAAAAAAAAGAATTATTTTGATTAGCCAGATACATTATAAAGGTTTTTTCATAATTGTTTAAAGGTACAAAACAGATACCATGTAGAATAAACTAGATTGAATGACTGTCCCTAAATCTTCACCTTACTTGCACTCAAACCCTTGCCATGGCCTCCTGATGGGCTTGGACCATATGCAGAAGTGACAATGAAGTGGTCTCTCCTGAATGTTGTTCTACAATTCCTGCATGGCTACTCTTTGTGTTTCTTTCCTGTTATGGTGCCATCTGACTTCCCCTATTCTATAATCATGGATGCCTTTAAGATGGACACAAGGTTTGCTTTATATTCTCTTATTTTGCCTTATTTATAATCCCAACTAGATCAACAGAACACGGGGTAACAAATGTCAAAAGAATTATTATTGCCATCATCATTTTCACAATAAAATAAGCACAAAGACCCAGTGATTCCCTTTTTAAAATAACTGAACAAATTAGTTGGCATTGTCAACTCTTAGAACTGCAACACATTTTAGAGATCGTTATTTATCAGATAAGACTGAGGTTTAGTGATGTGGCCAAGGTCACCAATACTACTCAGTGGAAAACCCAGGAAAAGAATGTGCCTGATACTTGGAGAAATTCCTATGCCCTTAGATCAAATCAAATTCTGGTAGGGATATTGAAACCAACAGCTTTAAAGAGACAAGTCAGTGTAAATCCAAAGGGTGTCTGGAGAGGAAAAGAAGGAAAAAAAAAAAAAAGGATATTAGAAGCCTTTGGTAAAGAAATGAAAAAAAGAAAAAGAAAAGAAAAAACTTCACCCCAAGGCAAATTAGTTTCAAAAAAAATATTTCAATGGTAATAACTAAGTTAGTGTTGATCTTGACAACAAGATTTCAGGAGAGTACATTTTTTGCCTTCACATCTCTAATACAAATACATAAGTCATAATATATTTATGTAATTGCTATCATCCTGTATCATTGAGGGTTCTCCAAAGAAACAGAAGCAATCACCATTAGCGTGTGTAGACAGACAGACAGATACAGATAGATAGAGTGAGCAAGAGCAACAGCAAGAGTGATTTTAAGAAATTAGCTCATGTGGGCGCCTGGGTGGCTCAGTTGGTTAAGCAACTGCCTTCGGCTCAGGTCATGATCCTGGAGTCCTAGGATCGAGTCCCGCATCGGGCTCCCTGCTCAGCGGGGAGTCTGCTTCTCCCTCTGACCCTCTTCCCTCTCGTGCTCTCTATCTCTCATTCTCTCTCTCTCAAATAAATAAATAAAATCTTTAAAAAAAAAAAAAGAAATTAGCTCATGTGACTGTAGAAGCTGGCAAATCCCAAAACTAACAGGCTAGAGACCCATGGAAGTTAGTATTTCACTTCTCGAGTCTATAGGCAGAATTCCCTCCTCTCAGTGGAAGTCAGTCTTGTTCTTACTAAAACTTTCAACTGATTAAATGAAGCCCACCCAAATTATAGAGGATAATACGTTTTACTGAAAGTCTACTGATGTAAATGTTAATCACATCTAAAAAATACCCTCACAGAGGCATCTACAGTAACGTTTGACCAAATATCTAGGTACTGTGGCCTAGCTAGGTTGACACATAAAATTAACCATCACATATCCATCCATCTGTTCACTCAACAAGCTTTTATTCAGTGCTACAATATGTAATACACTGTCCAATGCTGCGATACAGAAATATTAGCTGTTACACTAATGTGTTTATTTATAACACATAATAATGGGAATGACTCTGGTTTGCCATACATTTTGACCAACAACTTTTCCGTATTTCTTCAAATTCTGTATTGTCTTTACATAATTTTCCAGAAGACTAAGTAGCTAATGTGCTTAAGGAGCACATTAACTAACACTGCTCTTAAGATATGAGTAAGAAAAGTACTTTAGTATGTATTTCAAATCACAGATAACAATGCTCTAATTTGAATATAGATAAATAAAATAGAAATACTTATTTTCTTGCCATTTTGGTGCAAATCAAGGTCTAATTTTTAAAAGTAATTCATTTGTAATTCTTTTGGAAATAATGCCTTGAAGTCATTATTTTTTTAATGTGGCCTTTGGAGCTTTGGAAGCACAAAATGGCACATGCCGAAAGGGCAAGAAATGGAACAGGTTATTGAAAGAAGACAGTAACTCAAATGATCACCTAAACCATGGAGTATTCTTTTTAATTATTCTTTTTTTCTCAGGCTAGGAGGTTATTAACCTGTATCCTGGCCTAAGTGAGCACCAGTTACATCAATGGGACAGATAAATAAAATATAAGTTAAAAATTAAACATATTCTGGCAACATTAGTCCTAACAGTATTTTTAATAAAAATGAAAGGTAAATGTATTTTCTCCATTTTAATTTTTTATATACAGAGATGGGGAAAGTAACTGGATATATAAACCAATGCTAGCAAAAATAGGTTTTTGTTTTTGTGTTTTCCCCCAGTCCTCATTCTATATTATAACAAATCCATTTTAATACCATTCAAGTGGACACTCTCCTTTAGTCAGTATTTTCTTAAAAGGCTTTCTTTGGGAAATCACTGTCTACTTTGTTTCATTAGAATGGCATACCTAAGGGCCATGCCTGGGTTTTCACAAACATTTAACTACTAAACGTCAAAAGCAATACTTTGCACCAATTTTTACCAGGATATAATTGCCCTGATTTTTCAGCCACTTCTCTATTAAGACTATTTCCCTTTGGATAATCAGTCCTATAGACTATGCAAGTCCTCCAGATTCCTGGATCTGCCATTTATAAGCTATGTGATGTTGGACACTGACTCCACTCTCCCTGCCTCAGTTTACTCATCTATAAAATGGAGAAATTATGATGTCCTTATAAAGAATAAATGAGTTAAACTCCCATTCATGATAAAAACTCTCAACAAAGTGGGTTTAGGGGAAATATACCTCAAAATAATAAAAGCCATATATGAAAACCCACAGTTAACACCATACTCAATGAAGAAAAATTGAGAGCTTTTCTTCTAGGATCAAAAATAAGACAAGGATGTCCACTCTTGTCACTTGTAATCAACATAGTACTGTAGGTCCTAGCCATAGCACTTGGACAAGAAAAAGATACAAAAGGCATCCAAATTGGTGAGGAAGAAGTAAAACTACCACTATTTGCAGATGATATGATACTATACACAGAAAACCTTAAGAACTCCACCAAAAAAACTATTGGAAATAATAAATGAATTTGGTAAAGTTGTAGAATACAAAATTAATATATAGCAATCTGTAACAAGGAATCAGAAAGAGAAATTTTAAAAAGTCTTCCATTTACAACTGCACCAAAAAGAATATCTAGGAATAAACTTAACCAAGGAGGTGAAAGACTTGTAAAATACTGATGAAAGAAATTAAAGATGACAAAATTAATGGAAAAATATACCATGTTCATGGATTGGAAGAATTAATACTGTGAATTCTATTACCCAAAGCAATCTATATATTCAGTGCAATCCCTATCAAAATACCAGTAGTATTTTTCACAAAACTAGAACAAATAATCCTAAAATTTATATGGAACCACAAAAGACCCTGAATAGCCAAAACAATCTTGAGAAAGAACAAAGCTGAAGCTGTCACAATCCCACATTTCAAGATATACTACAAAGCTATACACAATAGTATAGTACTGGCACAAAAATAGACAGATCAATAGAACAGAATAGAGAACCCAGAAATAAACCCACACTTATATGGTTAATTAATTTATGACAAAGGAGGCAAGACAATGGGGGAAAGAGAGTCTCTTCAATAAATGGTGCTGGGAAAACTGGACAACTGCATGCAAAAGAATGAAACTGGAGCACTTTCTTTCACCATACACAAAAACAAATTCAAAATGGATTAAAGACCTAAATGTGAGACCTGAAACCATAAAACTCCTAAAAGACAACATATGCAATAAACTCTTTGACATCAGCCTTTGCAACATTTTTCTAAATATGTTTCCTCAGGCAAGGAAAACAAAATCAAAAATAAATTATTGTAACTACACAAAAATAAAAAGCTTTTGCACAGCAAAAGTAATCACCAACAAAACAAAAAGGTAACCTACCAAATGGGAGAAGATATCCACAAATGATATATTTGATAAAGGGTTAATATCCAAAATACATAAAGAAATTGGACAATTCAGTATCAAAACAAAAAACAAAGGAAAAAACCCAAATAAGTTGATTAAAAAATGGGCAGAGGACCTGAATAGACATTTTTTTCCAAGAATACATATAGATGGCCAACAGATACATGAAAAGATGTTCAGTATCACTAACCATCAAGAAAATGCAAATCAAGACCACAAAGAAATATCACCTTATGCCTCTCAGAATGGCTAGAATCAAAAAGACAAGAAATAACAAGTGTTGGCGAGGATGTGGACAAAGAAGAACCTAAGGGCACTATTGGTGGGAATGTAAATTGGTGCCCACTGTGGAAAACTGTATGGAAATTCCTCAAACAATTAAAAATGGAACTACCATATGATCCAGTCATTCACTACTGGCCCTTTACCTAAAAAAATGAAAACACTAATTCAAAAAAATATATGCACCCCCATGTTTATTGTAGCATTATTTACAATAGTCAAAATATGGAAGCAACCCAAGTGTCCATTGATAGATAAGTGGATAAAGAAGATGTAATATTATTTAGTCATTTAAAAATGATATCTTACCATTTGCAGTAACATGGGTGGATCTAGAGGGTATTATGCTAAGTGAAGTAAGTCAGAGAAAGAAAATACCACATGATTTCACTTATATGTGGCATTTAAAACAAACGAACAAGCAAAAAAAGCAGAAACAGAACCATAAATACAGAGAACAAATTGATGGTTGCCAGAGGGGAAAGGGTTGAGGGCAAAATGGGTGAAGGGGAGTGGGAGATACAGGCTTCTAGTTATAGAATGAATAACTCAGGGAATGAAAAGTAGAGCATAGGGAATATAGTCAAGGGTACTGTAACAGCATTGTATAGCAAGAGATGGTAGCTACACTTATGGTTAGCATAGCATAACATACAGAGTTGTTGAATCATTATGTTGTACACCAGAAACTAATCTAACATTGTATATCAACTACAATAAAAAAGATTTTTTAAAGAATAAATGCATCAAGATTTGTAAAGGATTTAGAACAGTACCTAGAACATAATAAGCACTATGTGTTGGCTGTTAACATTTTTATTACACAGATTAAGACCAAAACTAATTACTCACAATGGTAACTTGCATCATAAAAGAATGTTTGTTAACTACCCTCCCTTCTTTGTTTCATTCAGTTCTCCAGTGCCCTACTACTCTGTCACAAGGTCTGCTTCTAGGGGAACCCAATTAAAACAAGCCAATTGATATGCATGTTAGAAAACTCTGCAGTAAAGGAACGGGTTTTAGATAACCTTAGGGATGCTAGTATACTTAGAACTCACTGGGAGACGCACCACAGAGTCTGAGGATCTAAGTCTGGCTCTTAACATTATTATCTGTTTGTGTCCCAGCCTTTAAAATCAGTAAGGAAAGGACAAACTAGTCAATAATTAGAATAACTTGCTGACCATCTTGGGAGACAGAGTAATAAATTAGATCTCTTACCTCACACCTCTACACATGCCAAAGATGTCATTTTGATGTGGCAAGGCCTTCTAAAGACAGAAACCTCTTTCCTACACCCAAGGTCAGCTCCCAGGCTTCCCACCTGCAATGGAAATGAGGGGATGGAATGAATAGAAATTGTGGAAGTAGGAGCTATAAGATTTGGAAAGTGACTGCACATGGAGGACCTTAGACAAGAAGTTTCAGAGGACTCTCTGACCTTGATCTTGGATGACAGATGAAACAAACTGTTGGGGCACCTGGGTGGCTCAGATGGTTGAGCGTCTGACTCTTGGTTTCAGCTCAGGTCATGATCTCACGGTCATGAGATCAAGCCCCTCATCAGGCTCCATGCTCAGCAGGGAGTCTGCTTAAGATTCTCTCTCTTCCCCTTCCTGGCCCACTTACACACCCTCTCTCTCTTTCTAAAATAAATAAAAATAAATCCTAAACAAACTGTACAACATCATCTCTGCCTGTCTCACTCTTGTGCTGTAAAACTTTCCATGACTTCCACTGTTTATCAAATGAACTTACAAAATCCTTTAGCTGAGTATTTTGATATTCAAGACCCTAGCCTACCTTACGGCCTCATTCCTAATCCTCCCCTATATTTTCCTACACTTTAATCATGCTGACCTTTGCACTGTTACACACACACACACACACCATGTCCTTTCTTGCCTTCCTGCCTAGATATGAACTAGGTGCTCTACCTAGAGAGTTTTCCCTTTTCCATCCCAAGTTCCTCTCAGAGCCAGGGTTTTCCAACATCCACTGGGGTGATGGTAAGTGTTTAACAATCAGCACGGGATGGACAAAGCCCTGAGTTGTAGCCTTTACCAATTTCTGTGTTAATACTCTCACCAGGGCTGATTTGAAGCTATTAAGTTGACATCAACCAGCAGGCAAAATTCCTGAAAACATAATAGGCTACAGAGAAACAATACAAGCTGTTTGTAGCACACCACATTTCCTAATCCTCCCCCCACGACTTCCTAGCTCCCCACCTCCACTCCCAGCAGATATGACTTGTGTCCACACTGAGAACCCTCTCTCCCCTTAGAAGACTTCATATTTAACTTGCATTATTCTCTTCATCATATATTTAAGAATTTGCTTTATTTATCTACAGATTAAAAACCATTTGAGAACAATTTATTATTTTATTCCTTGTTAAAATTCCTATAGAATTTCAGGAAGGGGTCATCAATTTCCCAAGGCCCAGAGGAAGATGGAGCAGAAGAACACAGATTCACAGAGAATGTTCAGAAAGACTTTTTACCTGCTCAGAAGTGGTATGAAATTTATGTTTTTAGTAGGAAAAGAACTGACAGACTTGAATGTTTGATCCTGCTTATCTACCCAATGTAGAAATGAGTCACAGAAGAGATAAAAGGTAACTGCAACATTCTTGCCTCCTGCTTTCTATTTTGTCCCCAGAGCATGCTGTCTGGAACTCAACTAGGAAATGTCTTGACCTACATAAAACTATTCCTTTTCTCTCTAACCCTTATCCCCTAAGGAACTGTTGTTCACTGAGAAAATGAAATCATGACATCATTGAGGGTAAGGATGAGGTCTTCTTTGCTTTTGTAATCCCCAGGGCCAGCCTAATCCTTGGTACCCAGCAGGGATTCAATGAAGATATAGTGAGTAAACAAAATAATGCTTTCATCTAAAAAAAAGGAAATGGATTTTGAAATAATAGAAATATTATTCACATAATATCCTTTTCAACTGAGCGAAACTTCAGACTGTTACCCACAGAATAGATTATAGCAGGGAGGACACCTGTTAGCCCCAAACCTTAACACTTGAAGACCTGTGATTTCCTCCTATGCTTGTTATTAGGATGAAAGTCAAGGCTCAATTGCCATTCTTTTATTCTTTCCTTCATTCAGCCAGTACTTATCTAGTACCTTTTATGTGCTAGAAATTGTATACATTTCTTCAAAGTTAACACTCATTTTATATTCTATGCAGAAGAAAATAAGATTCATGAATACTTAAATGCCCTAGGACATGAGGCATGACACAATAGCACAACAACCTTAAAGAAAGTACCAGCTTCCAGATGGACACCAAATACATAAAAACCAAGTAGTCTCCAATTTTCCTAAACTACACACACAAAGAAAATTTGAATTACACACAAAGAGAACTGTTACCAGAACAATTACTAACAATATGGTATTAAACATGTTTTAAGATGTAGTCCTACGGAGAGAATGAGCTCAAAGCTCTCAGAAACAGTCTTCCAGATTTCTCAGAAAGTCTTCCTGTGATACAACCTAAAACCTGTTGGTATTTAATAGTGGCATTTATCTGCCAGCCATAGACACCTGTCTGTGACAGCAAATATGATACTCAACTCATCAGTAAGTACTGCCACCTTTATTAACAAAACATGCGCCTTATCTAACAACTTTTCCACTGATGTCATCCTGGTTAAGTCTCTACCACGTCTTTCCAGACTACTCTAACATGTAACAGAGCAGTCAAAGCCATCCTCCTAAAGTAGAAATTAAACATTGTTCCTCTCTTGCTTAAACTCCAGTGGCTTCTGCAGACTTGAGACCCTAAGATTACTCTCACTTCTGACACCAACTACAAAGTTCAGGGGTCCCCATGACTGCCCTCACTTGTGTCGCAAATTACAAGTTTGGGAGTCCCTAAGACCACCCTCGGGTTGGATAACTTGCTAGAAAACCTCACAGAACTCACTAAAAGCTGTTATATTCATGGTTCTGGTTTATTACAAAGAAAGGATATAGACAGAAATCAGCCAAGGGAAGAAGAGAATGGGCCAGAGTCCAGGACAGCTCTACACAAAGCTTCCAGTGGTCATTTCCAGCAGAGTCATGTATAGCACTAACTCTTCCCTCCAAAGATGTGTGACAATACTCATGGTGTTAGTGCCAACCAGGGAAGCTCAATCAACCACTGGTATTTAGAATTCTTATTGGGATTCAGTCACCTACATGTGGTTGGCTGTCCACATGGCTGATCTTTAGTCTCTAGTCCCTCTGGAAGTTAAGATGCTACTATATGGTCCAAAACAACCACCATAAATCACACTGTCAAACTATCCAGTGTGGCTCAGGACTTCAAGGTAGACAAAGACTGTCTTATCAGGCAGGGCTCCCAGGAGCCAAGGACAAAAGCCAGACCTCTGTTTGGGTGAGGTTAATTGTTTCCAATACATTTAAAACAAACACTCCTGGCCTACAAAGGCAGTTAAGATCTGGCCTTTACCTTCATTTCCTCCATCTCCATTTCCCCATCACTTGCTCTGCTCCAATCCCATCAGCCTTCTTTCAGTTCCCGGGATAAAGACAGCTAGACAGCTCCCAGTCAGGGCTGTTGCTCCTACTGTTCTCTCTATCTAGAACGCCCTTTCCCAGACCTTCACATGGTTGCCTGCACTCATCAAATTAATTGCCCCCCCCCCCGGCATCTGGGTGGCTCAGTTGTTAGACGTCTGCCTTCGGCTCAGGTCATGATCCCAGGATTCTGAGATCGAGCCCCGCATCGGGCTCCCTGCTCAGTGGGAGGCCTGCTTCTCCCTCTTCCACTCCCCCTGCTTTTGTTCCCTCTCTTGCTGTGTCTCTGTCAAATAAATAAATAAAACCTTTAAAAAAAATTAATTGCCACCTCCTTAGAGAGGCCTTCCCTAAATACTCTAGCAAAAGCAGTTGCAACCTCCTCCTGACACACACACTATAAATTTGTGCATGCACTGAACATATGCACTATACATGCACACACTATATACATCTACATACTACACACACCCATGTATACTCACACAGACTACATACACATACATACTCTATCACATTAAACTGTTTTCTTCATAGAACTTTTTAGGACCTAAATTGTTCATTATTTGTTTATTGCCTCTCTATTCTTTACAATAAGAATATTTTAAGCTTATTCATCAATCTTAATGACCAGTCTTTTCCCAGTATACAAACTGGTACCTAATATCCAGTATGTGTTGAAAAAATTTTGTGTATTGACTATGCCTGATATGAGAAAAGTATAAACACACAGAATGATAACTTCCCTAAGCTGGTTTCAAATCAAATGTATACCTGCAGCATTAAAAACAAGTCTTTTTTTCTTAGTGAGCAAGACTAGACATTGTATGCCTTTTATAATTAACCAAGGGAAATGCTAATATGCATATATGAAATGTAATCAAATTAATAAGTCTCATTTTGCCATGTGGATTGTTAAATTAGTCTCATTATCTGGTATCCATAAATCACGCTGGTGATTTAAATCTACCAGGTTTCAGTGGTAGGAAAAAAAAAAAAAATGCCAGGCTGGACTGAGGAGCAAAAGGTAAGTCTCTTTTCCCTTTTCTCCCATATCAGAAAATCCAAGTTCCTAACTCAATGCTAACCAATTAAAGGTAAGCTGATTACTCACCAGTTAAAAAGAAATGAACTATCAAGTCATAAAGAGACATGGATGAATCTTAAAGGCATACTGTTAAGCCAATCTGAAAAGGCTACCTACTGTATGACTCTAACTGTATGACATTCTGGAAAAGGCAAAACTATGGAAAGAGTTGTTGGGAAGGAAAAATTTTTCTCTGCACTTCAAAAATTCTTCCAGCTGGTCTAAGAAATAAATTGACATGAGAAAGGTTAACAAGAGAAAATGAAATTTCATTCAGTACATATAGGAATCTCACATACAGGAGAAATTCAAAGATAGAAAGGTAAAATGAGGTATATATGCCATCCTGAGCTAAGGAATGGAATAGGGCCCTGGGGCCTCAAAGGGGAGGAGGGTAAATCACAGGGCAATAAAAAGGGCAGATGTTTGGTAGTTAGATGTTTATCCTGCCATACAGATGCATCACTCAGATAAAATTTATCTCTGGTAATAACTCTTATTCTGGGAAAGATCCCCAATTTAGATTCTTCTAGGTAGTTAAAAGAGAGACAAAAGTTTCTCTTGAACCCACAGGGTCTTGATTATCTTCAACTCAAAATATCCCACAAGCCAAAGTGGCATATTTTGGAGAGCCTTGTCCTGAACCCGTTCACAATAAAAAAACAGTGATTGCCAAGGGTTTGGGGGTAGGGATGAATAGATGAAGCATAGAGCAGTGAAACTGTTCAATATGATACCATAATAGTGGATACATGTCATTTTACATTTGTCAAAATCCATAGAACACACAACACCAAGAGTAAACCCTAATGTAAATGATGAATGTTAGTTAATAATGATGTATCAACAACTGGCTCATCAACTGTAATAAATGTACACACTAAAGCAAGATGTTAACAGGCGAAACTGGGCAGGGGAGGAAGGAGTATGAGAGCTCTCTATGCTTTCCCTAGATTTTTTTGTAAACCTAAAACTGCTCCCAAAAAAATCCTATTAATTAAAAAATAGTACAATCTCCATTTCTTTTCATGAAAATTTAAGAGGCTATTTCCTCAACTCTAAATGCATTAAGATACACAGTCTTACCCATTTTTTAGTTAATTATAACCTATTTTCCCAGCACATTTCCAGATTCTATGTAACAGATGGTGAAAATGTCTATTCTGAAGGCCTATAAAGTATTGCTGTTCAAGAATAGTAGCTATTATCCAACATCCCCTGCACAAGAGTTGGAATACCCAGGGTAGGGTGCAAGGAAAGGGAGGGCCACACGTGGGCAACATGGTGGAAAACAGAAAGCAAATCCTCAGGGTGCTAACAGGAATAGAGAGTAGCCCTAGAGGAATTAAAAGTAACCCCCACCAGGAACCTAGGGAAATCATCTATGCAGAGAAAGAAATGACTTGTTTGAAATTCATTCACACTGGCAGGGTCAACAGAAAAATTTCAATGTAAATAACAGGAGACCTTAAATGTGTGTTTGCTGAATGCTGAAGCACTGGGGGCAGAAACTAAGCAGAGGTTTCTGCAGTAGCCAGATGTTTCCTCTTATCACAGCAGAACGACCATTAAAAGAGAAGCCCTGAGAACGTCTTGAAGGTAGGTAAAGTCCAATCGGAAACCCCTGTGAGAGATTTTTAAAGATCTTTTTTTCTATTCTCCACTGTATTCCATCTATATTGGATAAAATTTGGGGGAGTGACAATTTGCCATTATCTTAACCTTGGAATTGAAGCAAAACTTAAAGGAATTAATGTAGCTTTTTCCCTTCCCAAGAGCATCTTCACCTTTACACCACTGACTCTTCATTCGTCATCAGCAAGCAGGGGACAGTTATTCAGAAAACAATGGCAAGAGCTCCATAGCACTGGAGGTTTAATGCTATTTCTGTCTCCATAAAATCTTCAATAATTTGTTTACAACTTCTAAAATTCAGCAATAGTGTGCAAATGCAATTCCACTTATGTTAATGTGTGCCTCCTTCTCACATATCAGATTCTGAATAAAAATTAGGCAAGTGCTCTGTTTTGAAAATATGTAAGATGTGAACTTGCAGGGAGGAAAAAAAACCTCCAAATGCACTATCCTATCAACCACATTTTTTTTAACTTAATAACTTAAGTGAACTGTTAGTGAAATTACAACCTGCTTGTGACACAATAAATTTACAACAAAATTCATTCCATAAATTATTCAATTCTGTGACTGCAGTCAAGGAGAGAAATATCACCAGGAGCAGGTGATTAGCATGTGAAAAGAAAACCCATCTCCCCACCAAAACAATCACTGTCAAAGCCTCCTATTGGAGTTTTGTAAAAATTACCATTAAGAACACACATTTAAATCTTCGTAGTTACTTTAAAAGGACTAAGTATTTGATTTACATTATATTCATTTGTTCTTTCTTCAACTGTCTCTTTCTCCCACAAACCATAACTGCCTCAGTAAATGCTTGCTCAATCAAGTGTGCATTAAAACAAAAGAATTTAACTTCAATAAAAGTGATGAATCAGGGCCAGAAGTTAACTTTTCCTTCCTCTGTATATCAGGCTACCAGGTAGGCAAAGCAGAAATTTATATTTGATATCCCACAGGGGAATATTATAGGTTTCTATTGTGTCATTGGTCATAGTTGTAGATTTTTGCATAAATCATTTGAGGCAAGAGTTGCAGGGCAAAGGATTTTCCAACAAAACTACATTTGTGAACATCTTCTATGGGCAATAGATCTATGTAAATGGGACTGTCAACTTTCCACTGACTCAATGCATAAAAGATGGTACTTATGGACTAAAGAAAGAGTTTCAGGATTAAGACGGGTTTTCTGAAATCTAGGATGCAAATACCTAGCTGTTGGTATTTCTAGCAAGCTACTGGAACATTACTTAACTCTACATGGTAGCTCTTCTTCAATAAACCAAAAAGAGTAGATGCAATCACCTTTTCTCTTAAACAAATCAAGAATGTGGCTATCCTCCCATATTAATACATACATTGCTTTCATTTCAGCACACACTTTGGAATTTGGCTTTCTTTAGGGGTTGCTCTTTTTCTCATAAGTAGTGTATGGCAGGCAGCTTATGGCCATCCAAAGATATCTGTGTCCTAGTTCCCAGAAACTTTGAGTATGTTACATTACCCGGCAAACGGGAATTAAGGTTACAGATGGAATTAAGGCTAATAATCAGCTGAGCTTAAAAGAGGGAGATTATATTGGGTAGCCCCCAATGTAATCACTGGGGTCTTCAAATATGCAAGAAGAAGGCCAAAGAGTAAGTACCAAAGTGATATAAGAAGGACTTAACTGGACATTAAAGGCTTTGCAGATGGAGGAAGGGGTCTTGAACCAAGGAATGTGGGCAGATTCTAAAAAATGAACCATCCAAGAAAACAAATTCTCTCCTTGAACCTCCCGAAGTAACGCAGCCTCACTGGCACTTCAATCTCAGTCCAACAAGATCAATTTCAGATCTCTGACTTCCTGAATATAAGATAATAAATCTGTGCTAAGTTAAACTCTTGAGTTTAATGGTAATTTATTAAAGCAGCAATAGGAAACTAATAGAGTATTTAAATAATACTCTTTATTTTGAAAGACAAATGGTGTGAGAAAAGAAAAGAATTCCACAAATTGTTAGTATTTGTTCATGAAGGAAATCACAAAATGAAAGGTCTAAAAATTAATTTAATTGTATATAACTCTTCTCAAAATTACATAGAAAAGAATAATTTGAATGGTTAAATATGTTTTAACTGCTATTACATTTCTTCCATTTACCAGAAAGATCCTTTGGTATTTATGGATTTATCTTCCACCAGTGTTAGAATCCTTTACCCCATGTAAAGCTATTCTTTTTTTCTTGGATAATACTTCTTTCTCATCTAATATATGAACCATCAGCTACTACCTGGCACATGGTTTGTGTTTGATACACAAAAGCCATCTAAAAGACCACCTGTACTTATAAGAGTCAATTATTATTAGATTGTGTAGAGGAGGAAAAACGTTTCCTTGACCCTCTTGGAGTACACCTGGCTAGGCCTGAAAATTAAACTGACAAAGATAAATTAACAGGATAAAAGCATACATATTTATTTAATGTAAGTTTCTCATTACACTTGGTAAGGAAATGAGATCTGAAGAAGCAGTTATGCCTGAATTTTTTTTTTAAGATTTTATTTATTTATTTGAGAGAGAGAGAGCGCAAGTAGGGGGAGTGACAGAGGGAGAAGGAGAAGCAGGCTCCCTGATGAGCAGGGAGCCTGACAAAATGTGGGACCTTGATCTCAGGTCCCTGAGATCATGACCTGAGCTGAAGGCAGATGCTTAACCAACTGACCTACCCAAGCACCTCTGACTGAGAGTTTTTATAATAGGTTTGATAAAAAGTGGAAAATCATGGGAATACACAATAGGGCAAAAGCATATGTGCTAGAAAGTAACTAGTGAAAACTTAGCAAGGCCTGGGGGTTTGGACTCCTATCAGTATTGCACCATTTTGGGAGATAAGGGTGTTGGTGAGAAGGGTAGCTCTCACATGACAGCCTTAGGACCTGCTTCAGGGAAGAAGGGAAAGGTCACAAGTTCCTTCCTTCACTGCTATTTCCCCAATTATTTCAGCTTAAAATATGGTGCCATATTTGAGGATAGTGTGTCCACTGTCCAGCATGGAAGAAAACAGACACAGAATCACCAAATGGAAGAACTGAAAGAAACCTTATGCAATCTAGGTTAACCCTCCTTATTTTATCAGAAAAGCAATCAAGATTCAAAAGGTGGAATTCTCTCCAAAGACCACATAGTCTGGAGTAAAAGTAGCTTAGAATACTGGCCCAGATCTCTTTCATAATGCACAATGCTGCCTATATGGTTGGTTCAAATTCACTCTTTGTTAATCCAACAAATACTTATTGAGCATCTGTCTGTGTGATGGGCACTTGCCTTAGGCACTGATTATGAAGTGAGGAACATAGTTTCTATGTAGTTATTCATATAACAGAGTTAACTATGGTAACTATGTACTCACTATATAGTTAATAATCCAATGGGAGAAAACAGACAATATCAATAAATAAGCAAACAGTGTTCTATTGAAAACTTAACAGGTTAGAGGTCATCTCGGATATCTGATCAGCAAAGAACTCTTAAAATATCTGAGTGACAACAAAGAGCCAAGCAGGATGGGGAAAGAATATTTCAGGCAGAGGGAACATCCAGTGTCAAGGTTGTGGAGCAGAAACTTAATTTTGGAGGAACATCCTAAAAGCTAGTGAGACAAGAATCTGATAATGAGGGTGACAGGGTAGATGGGAGTTAGAAAGTTAAGCAAGGAAACTTGGAAAACTACTTTGTGCTATATGTAGCTATATTATCTGTATTTATATTTCTGTTGACTTCCATGTTGGAATGTGAAATGTTCACAGAGACAGATGAATTTAATACACAAAGCACCTAATATTATCAAGCAAACATGAACTGAGATCTGTTCCCCTGCTTCACATAGAAGGGTTGGGTTCAAAGAAATCAAATCAACAAATATGAATGGATTATTGGTACTCATCAGTGACACTGTGGAAGATTTTATAAAGTGAAGGCTTACAAGGGCACTTCAAGATAGAGATGGCATATTTCAACTACAGTCAGTCAGGTATTTCCTAGCATGGGAGAAGCCAATTAGTATTTCCTGAGCACACTCTATGTGCCAGGCACTCTAATAGGTGCTTTACCTACAATATCACTATTAATGCCCCACTAAACAACTGAATGTCAAAAGTATTCGGATGTTAAGGAACGGGCTGAAGACTGCACTCTTAGCAGAAGAATGGCAACTATACACTGGTCTGTCTGCCTCCAAAGGCCACACTTTCCTTCATTTTGCCATGTGCCACTCAGAGTGATCAAAAAATACCCTGCATGAATCACATCACTTCTAACCAATTCATTCTCTTCCTGTATGAAATGACATGGGGGACTAGATGATCTCAAAAATCCTTACCTCTAACATTCTGTGATTCTGTGATTCTATTATATTGGCAGAAACAGTCCACCCCCATTCTTGCAATCCTCTGCACCTGGAAATTTCCTCCTTCATAAGTTGTATAGCAGTTGCTACCCATCAATGAGAAATGCTTCCTTCTACCAAGAAATCAGATTCTTGCCTATACTTGCTGAACACCAGAGAAAGCAAACCAACTTCCCCCTGCTGGCAAGGGGAGCACAATAATGGGGGTCAGTATTAGTTGATAATATTTCACTCCTATTTATTTCCTACTCACTAAATGATGATCAAGCATGCAAGAGTCATTCTCAACAGCATTTGTATGTTGAGACACGATGATGAAATTCACAGATGAACTTTAAGTACTGCTCTCAGCAGCTCAATTTGCAAATGTCAGTCCTTCCCCGCTCCATATTGGGCTTACCTTCTTCAGTTCCAAGTCAAATAGCAACAAACACAAAATTTGCTTCTAAGCACAAACTGTTCCTGGGGAGTAAAGTTCTCTGCCTTACAGACTTCTCTACCGAAAAATAAAAGATTCAATGGCATATCATAATTATGTCAGTAAGTCAAGTTTCCAGATTTGGTGTGTAGCTAGCTAAATATTTCTCCATGAATATTAAACAAATTAGATTTATTTTAATATTCTGGAACAAAAATTAACTATTTGAGTGTAAGGAGTCATTATTTGTAATATATTAAATTATCAAGAATAACTTATATCATAATGGGGGCGCCTGGGTGGCTCAGTCATTGAGTGTCTGCCTTCAGCTTGGGTTGTGATCCCAGGATCCTGGGATCGAGCCCTGAATTGGGCTCCCTGCTCCATAGGAAGCCTTCTTCTCCCTCTCCCACTCCCCCCTGCTTGTGTTTCCTCTCTCCTGTGTCTCTCTCTGTCAAATAAATAAATAAAATCTTAAAAAAAAAAAAAGAATAACTTACATTATAATGAAAGAATCAGTTCTGGCTATTCTGTAAGGCAATACTAGGACTAAAAAAATCCAGCCTTCCTTCCAGCCACTGCTTTCCCTTTTGTGTAGAGCAGCTTTTCTATACTCTGGGAAAATCCTGAGTCTTCCAAGTCACCACTTGTAGTAAATAGTTGCTATTTTTGGCTACTTAGCATCCTGCATGTAGGTTTTCCTTTAGAAATCACTCCAGTTCAATCCTGTGTGCCAGTGGTTCATGTGGTTCAAGCAGAATCTACCTCCAGATTCAGGAGCAGGCAAGTGATACCTTGCCAATCAGCATATTCTATCTTTCTAATAATAGTGATGGGCACATAACCATAGTCTAATCGAACTTAATCCCCAGTTTGTTGCTGGAAAGTTCAAGATAAAGACGCTTTCTTTCCCTAGAAAATGTCTGTCTACCTGGAACTGTTGGGAACCATCTTGCCAATACAGGTTAGAGTTTACCTGAGTACAAACCAACACAGGAGAGCAAACAGGCAGAGAGAGTTTGCTAAGTCCTGGTGACCAAATCTGAACTCCTGGATCCACATGTACCTAAGCCTACTTGAACTTTTCAGTTAGTTGAGTCATACATTCCTTTTTTAGTTACATTAGTTTGTGTTTTCCAGTGTTTGCAACCGAGAAAAGTCTAAATATCCCATTTTATACTACAATCTTAATTTAATATTGTTCAGCTGTAAAAATTCCATGAAAATCAACCAAGTTTGTTCATAAAACAGACAAGTAAAATCTTAGCCAGTAGGAATCTTTTTCTACCAAAAGTAAACCTGTTTATAGAATTACTCTAGGAAGGAACTACACAGGAGTATCTACATACCTATCTCTAGCAGCAGAAGAAAATTATATGGCTTTCTCTTTTTTAAAAAAGAAGTTCCTCTCGACCCCATCCTTCATTTTCACTTTTAATGTCACTAACACATTTTCTAAACAAGTATCCAAATTATATGTGCATATAGTACATTGTCCATGTAAGAACAGAAAATCTTCCCACTAGTCCATGTATGTTTTATCTCTAAATAACTGTACAATGTGGCAAAATTTGTTTTTCAGTCATCTGAGAACCAGAATATTACAGACCACTAATCATTAGTAAGTCTAACTGCAAAAACAGCCTGAATCTGGAGGCCTTAACACTGAGATCACAATCCTTTTGGAGAAAGATGGGCTGACAGAGAAATAGAAGCCAATACACAGCACCATGAAGGCAAATTCCATGTAGCCCATCCAGGGAAATGTTTCAGGAGATAACTTAGAGAACAGGTGAGAAAAGCAGTAGATATAATCTGATTAATATTAAATAGGTCAAGAGATGACAATAATGACACCATGCATTTATTAGGAAGGACCCATTCTCCAAAAATCACAAAGCACTTTGTGATCTCTTAGATCAAATACTGATAGCCACCAGTGACAATGAAAGGCACAACTCTTATTTTTCCTGTATTACAGACACAAAGCACTCAGATTCTAAGAGGTTAGCCCAGTAGAGGCATGTGTTGTGGAATATCTCTGATGAGACATTAAAAGACAACCACCACTGGAACAAAACATGACAGAAAAGAAAATAACAATCTACACAACAGAGGAATCCATTTTGTTCAACAATTATCATCGTGTATAAATAATGTAAAATTTTTTAATGTACTGCACTTGTATATTCTTGTAGTAACCAGAAGGAAATGCCACCATTTAAGATATACTATTTTTACAGAGTAATATTTGAAGTTTTGTAACATTAACTTACCATAAGATCAGAGTTTACTGACCAAAAAGAAGTGTATAATCTGGGAGATAAAAGTAACATACCAGATTCATGCAGAAAACCTCATAGTAGGAAATGTAGTCAGCATAAAGATATATATGATCAAGCTTCCATGAAACAAAGGTGAGCTACTGTGTCTACTCTGTGGTAGTAGAATAGGAATACACGTACGACTCCTGAGCAGGAAATTGTTTACTTGCACACCAGTTTTCCAGGACACATCTTGGTACCACCTTACATAAAGTGGAAAAGCTGTGTGACAAGATTGAAATGATGAAATCCTGAGATTTGTGCTATGAGGTAAAATTGGAAGTAATGATCACTGGAGAAAGATGGTTCAAAATAGATATAAATGAGGTTATTAGGATGCCCAAGAGGATAGCTAAGGGAGAGCCGTTACCAAGAAGGATCATTAAAGGTGATTTGTGGGAACAGCCAAGTTTGAAATATCATGACTGTCAAATTCAATGCCCAAACAGTTCAACAAAGCCCAGATTTTATTAGTTTGTCAATCAACTTAGTTTTAGGAAATATTTTAAAACACTACCTTATGTATCACCTAGTAAAATTTTTAAATTAATATTTTTAAAATAATTAAAAGCAGTGATCCCCATGTACTTTAGAAACCACATCATTCTTTGACTACTATCTATTACAACTTTTTAGTAACCATTTGATTCAACTTTGGGAAACACCAAGAAAAGGTTTATTCCAGTCTCACCGCCTAGATACATCCTCAGATTCTATTACTTAAAGTACATTAAAGGGCGCCTGGCTGGCTCAGTCAGTGGAGCATGTGACTCTTGATCTCAGGGTTGCAAGTTTGAGCCCTACATTGGGTGCAGGGATTAATTAAAAATATTTTTAAAAATAAAGTACATTAAAAGCTACTATCTATAAATTAACTAAAGAACACATTTTCAAGGACAATGTAAACTCAGAGGAGGTACCATTAATCTCACAAAGTGAATTCTCAATTATTGGAGGATTTTAATATCATTGTTAAGAAACAGTCTAAATACTGTTGAAGGAAGAACAAATTTATTCTATCTCTCTATTTTCTGGTGGCCATTGTTATCCTTGCAGGCCCAGAAGGGCATCACCTCCATCTTATGCACCTGGAACACAAATCCAATGTATCTATGGCCCATTCAGGATTCACAGCTTAGATCCAGCTCCACAGTCACTCATATTTGTAATTCATTTTGTTCCCTAATCTTGAGTCCCCTGGGGCCAGGTATCATTCTCAGACCCAGGTAAAACTCCAGAAGTCTAACAGCCTTCACCCCTAAGTAATCCTGAGTTTGTTCAGGTAGTTGGACCATCCTTCTGCCTTTGCACAACCATGTTCCACACAAGAGCACTACCCTGTCTCCAGAATGCCTGTTTGAGGTCCAGACATCATGACTGGTTCTCAACAGCACCTCTCCCTGATGCCTAAAACTTCCTTCCATACTCTCAGCACTGAATTTGGTTCTTCATCAAATGAGGCATCCTGGAATCAAAACATGAAAAGTAGCCAGGAGTATCTGAGGCAAAGAGATCAGCATGGAAAATGCTCCAACATGGAAAGGACTCAACATGCTCAAGGAACGGCTGGGAGATCACATTGTCCATTTAGCAAGGTAACTTCTAAAATAATAACAATAATAATCTCCAACGAGGACCACCTATACTCATGGATCTCACATTAAGATGTCTGAAATCCCCAAGAATCCAGTGTTATTTTATGTTACAAACACATATTCCAAAGCAAAAACAGAAACTCATATATTTTTGTAAATGTTTTTTAAAGAATTTTCACCATAAGAAATTAAGCAAAATGGGTTTGGGTTTTGTTTTGGGGGGATTTTTTTGTTTTGGGGGTTTTTTTTTTGTCAGTTAAGAGAAAAAAAACTTTTATTACGATATTAGGAAGATTCAAAGAGCCTGTCACTGATTTTTAATTTTTTACTGTTATGTTAATCACCATACAGTACATCATTAGTTTTTGATGTAGAGTTCCATGATTCATTGTTTGTGTATAACACCCAGTGCCCCATGCAGAACGTGCCCTCTTTAATACCCATCACCAGGCTAACCCATCCTCCCACCCCCCTCCCCTCTAGAACCCTCAGTTTGTTTTTCAGAGTCCATCATCTATCATGGTTTGTCTCCCCCTCCGATTTCCCCCCCTTCATTCTTCCCCTCCTGCTATCTTCTTTTTTTTTTTTTAACATATATTGTATTATTTGTTTCAGAGGTACAGATCTGTGATTCAACAGTATTGCACAATTCACAGTGTTCATCAGGAAGATCCATGTCCATTTTCTAAGCATTCTAGTTAATTGTAGTTTAAAAGTATATACGTATTGTAGTTATCTGTTGCTGAATTATAATATATCCAAACTTAACTGTGTAACAACAACCAGAGAATCTCCAATATAAGGAACATATAACAAAGAATCATGAAACATTTTAGGAAAATCAACACCACAAAACAGGAAGAATTGACACATGAATAAGTTGAAATCTTCATATATTCCTGTGACATAGTAAACTTGTGTGGCCACTCTATAAACCTTTTTCACAGTTGCTCAAAATGTTAAACCTAGAGTTACCATACAACCCAAAAATTTCATTCCTAGGTACATACCCCCGAAAATTGAAAACATGTGTCAACACAAAAACTTATAAATGTTCACAGCAATATTATTCATAATAGGCAAGTGTCCAACTGATGAATGGATAAACAAAATGTGGCATATCCATACAATGGAATACTATTTAGCACTAAAAAGGAATGAAGTTTTGATACATACTACAACATGGATGACACTTGAAAACATTAACATAAGAAATCAGTCTTTAATATTAAATACACACACACACACACACACACACGACAGAATACTGCACTCATAAAATAAGAGCAAGAAACTATGAATAAAAACAAATTAGAGAATAAACAAAAATTTGTCACTGAGACAAAAAGATCAATGGAACAGAATAGAGAGCCTTAAAATAGATCTACATTAATACAGTCAATTGATCTTTGACAAAACAAGAAAGGCAATATCATGGAGAAAACATAGTCTCTTCAACAAATGCTGCTGAAACAAGAAAACAATCCAATTAAAAATGAGTGACCTTGATACCTCACCAAAAAGATATACAGATGGCATTAAGCACATGAAAAGATGTTTGCATCATATTCCATACCAATGTAAATTAAAACAGTAATGAAATACCGCTACACACCTGTTGGAATGGCCAAAATCTAGAACACTGACAACAGTAAATGCCGGTGAGGATGTAGAACAACAAGAAATCTTATTCATTGCTGGTGAGAACACAAATTGGTAGAGCCACTTTGGAAGACAATTTGGCAAATTCTTATAAAACTAAACATACTCTTATCATACAACCCAGCAATCTCACTCATTGGTATTTACCCAAAGGAGGTGAAAACATACCCACATAAAAATCATCTGTAAACAAATGTTTATAACACCTTTAGGCATAATTGCAAAATTTGGAAGCAACCATGATGTCCTTCAGTAGGTAAATTAGTGCAATATTATTTAGCACTAAAAAGAAATGAGCTAATGGGAGAGCAAGATGGCAGAGGAGTAGGAGACCTGGATTTCGTCTGGTCTCAGGAATTCAGCTGGATAGGGATCAAACCATTCTGAACACCTACGAACTCAACAGGAGATCGAAGAAAAGAACAGCAGCAACTCTCTGAACAGAAAAGCGACCACTTTCTGGAAGGTAGGACGTGTGGAGAAGTGAATCCGAGGCGATATTCAGGAGGCTAGACAGCGGGGGAGGGGGACTCTGTCTGCCACCTCTGGCAAATAACAGAGCAGCAGAGCACAAAATCGGAACTTTTAGAAGTCGGCTCCGCTGAGGGACGTCGCTCCAGTGGCTAAACTGGGGGTTGAACCCTCACAGGACAGTGTGGTCACAGGACCCTCGGGGTCACAAAAAGACCAGAGGTGCCTGAGTGCAGCAGAGCTCAGAGGAATCAGAGCGGGGAAGTCGGCTGCAGAGATGGAGCCAAGGCGCGGGCTCTCAGCTTGGGGTTCCTATAAAACGTGATCTGCGGCATAGTCGGGCCACTGCTTCTCCAGCTGGGATGCAAAAAGTGGCATATCTGGGGAGACTCCCCTTCCTCCCCCGGAAGGAGTGGCACGGGAGCGCACCGCAGGGATCTGCTGGGTTTGGAGACTCCACACCAAGTCAGGTGCCAGAGATAGAAACACTCAGTCACAGGCTGGGTGAGCACGGAGTGCGGCCGGAGACCAGGGAGACGGGAGTGATTGACTGCTTTTCCCTGGGGGCGCACTGAGGAGTGGGGCCTCAAGTTCGTGGTTCCTCTGGGGCGGAGATTGGGAGGCCGCCATTTTCACTCTTGTCCTCCAAAGCTGTGCTGAAAGCTTGCAGGGAACAAAAGTTCCCGAGAGCAAACCCAAGCAGATTATTTAGCCTGGACCTGGCAAGGGCCGGGCAATTCCGCCCCCCGCAAAAACATTTGTGAACCACGCAACAGGCCTCTCCCCCAGAAGATCAGCAAAAACAGCCAGCCAAGACCAAGTTTACCGATCAATGAGAACAGCAGAACTCCAGAGCTAGGGGAATACTGCACATAGAATCCATGGCTTTTTTACCATGATTCTTTAGTCATTCAAAATTAATTTTTTTAACTGTCTTTTATTTTTAATTTTCCTCTTTCCCTTGCTCAACCAACATCTTATCCCATTTTAAAAAAACATTTTTATTTTTCATTTTTAGAGTCATATTCTATCCCTTCATAGGACTTACCCCTATTTTTGTCATATATATATATATATAAGTTGTTCTCTCTTTAAAATTTTGAGATACATTTTCTTCTAACACATCAAAATATATCCTAAATCTCTAGGATATGGCTTTATTCTAGTCTCCTGCCTGATCGCATTCTTTTTTTTTTTTTTTAAGCCTCTTCTTTCTTTTTTCAAACAACTTATCTTATCAATTCCTTCTATAAATTTTTTTATAATTTTCATCCTTACAATCATATTCCATCCCTTCATTGTATCAACCCTTATTTTGTTACATATTTAAGTTTTTCTTTCTTTAAAATTTTAGGGGGCACTTTCTTCTAACACAGCAAAATGCACCAAAAATCTAGTGTGTGGCACTGATCTATGCACCAGCCTTATCATACTTGATCATACTGTTTTTTTGTTGTTGTTCTGGTTTTTGTTGTTGTTGTTGTTTTATTCTGTTTTTATTTGTTTCTAACTTTTTTTTCTTTTTCTTTTTTCTTTCTTTCCCTTTCTTTTCCCACAGTTTCAGGTCTTTTCTACTTTATTTAGAGTATATTTTCTGTGGACGTTGTTACCCTGTTAGCATTTTGTTCCCTCATTCATCTATTCTCCTCTAGACAAAATGACAAGATGGGAAAAATTAACCTCAACAAAAAGAACAAGAGGTAGTACCGACTGCCAGCGACCTACTCAATACAGACACTAGTACAATATCGGACCAAGAGTTCACAATCATGATTTTATTTCTTTTTTGGGGGGGTTAAAGCATCAATTGCCAGGTTTGTTTATTTTATTGAGAATTTAAATTTTTTATTGTTACGTTAATCACCATATATTACATAATTAGTTTTTGATGTAGTGTTCCATGATTCATTGTTTGTGCATAACACCCAGTGCTCCACGCAGAATATGCCCTCTTTAATACCCATCACCAGACTAACCCATCCCCCTACCCTCCTCCCCTCTAGAACCCTCAGTTTGTTTTTCAGAGTCCATCGTCTCTCATGGTTGGTCTCCCCATCTGACTTACTCCCCTTCATTCTTCCCCTCAGCTAGCTTCTTTTTCTTTTTTCTTAACATATATTGCATTATTCGTTTCAGAGGTACAGATCTGGGATTCAACAGTCTTGCACAATTCACAGCGCTCACCATAGCACATACCCTACCCAATGTCTATTACCCAGCCACCCCATCCCTCCCACCCCGCACCACTCCAGCAACCCTCAGTTTGTTACCTGAGATTAAGAATTCCTCATATCAGTGAGGTCATATGATACATGTCTTTCTCTGATTGACTTATTTCACTCAGCATAACACCCTCCAGTTCCATCCACGTCGTTGCAAAAGGCAAGATCTCATTCCTTTTGATAGCTGCATAATATTCCATTGTGTATATATACCACTTCTTCTTTATCCATTTATCTGTCGATGGACATCTTGGCTCTTTCCACAGTATGGCTATTTTGGACAAACCTTCTATAAACATTGGGGTGCACGTACCCCTTCGGATCCCTACATTTGTAACTTTGTGGTAAATACCCAGTAGTGCAATTGCTGGAACGTACGGTAGTCCTAGTTTCAACTGTTTAAGAAACCTCCATACTGACTTCCAGAGGGGTGGGACCAGCTTGCAGTACCACAAACAGTGTAGGAGGCTTCCCCTTTCTCCGCATCCCTGCCAAAATCTGTCATTCCCTGACTTGTTAATTTTAGCCATTCTGATTGGTGTGAGGTGGTATCTCATTGAGGTTTTGATTTGGATTTCCCGGATGCCAACTGATGTTGAGCACTTTTTCATGTGTCTGTTGGCAGTTTGGATGTCTTCTTTGGAAAAATGTCTCTTCATCTCTTCTACCCATTTCTTGATTGGATTATTTGTTCTTTGGGGGTTGAGTTTGATAAGTTCTTTATAGATTTTGGATACTAGCCCTTTATCTGATATGTCATTTGCAAATATTTTCTCCCATTCTGTCGGTTGTCTTTTGGTTTTGTGGACTGTTTCTTTCGCTGTGTTAAAGCTGTTTATCTTGATTAAATCCCAATAGTTCATTTTTGCCCTCGCTTCCCTTGCCTTTGGCGATGTTTCTAGGAAGAAGTTGCTGTGGCTGAGGTCGAAGAGGCTGCTGCCTGTGTTCTCCTTTAGGATTTTGATGGACTCCTGTCTCACGTTTAAGTCTTTCAACCATTTGGAGTCTATTTTTGTGTGTGGTGTAAGGAAATGGTCCACTTTCATTCTTCTGCATATGGCTATCCAATTTTCCCAACACCATTTGTGGAAGAGACTATCTTTTTGCCATTGGATATTCTTTCCTGCTTTGTAGAAGTGAGTTGACCATAGAGTTGAGGGTCCATTTCTGGGCTCTCGATTCTGTCCATTGATCTATGTGTCTATTTTTGTGCCAGTACCATACTCTCTTCATGATGACAGCTTTCTAATACAGCTGGAAGTCCGGAATTGTGATGCTGCTACCTTTGCTTTTCTTTTTCAAGATTCCTCTGGCTATTCGGGGTCTCTTCTGGTTCCATACAAATTTTAGGATTATTTGTTCCATTTCTTTGAAAAAAGTGGATGGTATTTTGATGGGGATTGCATTGAATGTGTAGATTGCTCTAGGTAGCAATGACATTTTCACAATGTTGGTTCTTCCAATCCATGAGCATAGAACGTTTTCCATTTCTTTGTATTTTTTCTTCAATTTCATTCATGAGTCTTTTATACTTTTCTGAGTACAGATCCTTTGCATCTTTCCTTAAATTTAATCCTAGGTATCTTATGGTTTTGGGTGCAATTGTAAATGGGATCGACTCCTTGATTTGTCTCTCTTCTGTCTTGTTGTTGGTGTATAGGAATGCCACTGATTTCTGTGCATTGATTTTATATCCTGCTAGTTTACTGAATTCCTGTATGAGTTCTAGCAGTTTTGGGGTGGAGTCTTTTGGGTTTTCCACATACAATATCGTATCATCTGCAAAAAGTGAGAGTTTGACTTCCACTTTGCCAATTTGGATGCCTTTGATTTCTTTTTGTTGTCTCATTGCTGTGGCTACGACTTCTAATACTATGTTGAATAGCGGTGGTGATAGTGGATATCCCTGCCGCGTTCTGGATCTTAAGGGGAAATCTCTCAGCTTTTCCCCATTGAGAATGATAGTCGCTATAGGTTTTCCATAGATGGCTTTTATGATATTGAGGTATGTCCCCTCTATCCCTATACTCTGAAGAGTTTTGATCAAGAAAGGATGCTGTACTTTGTCAAATGCTTTTTCTGCATCTATTGAGAGGATCATATGATTCTTGTTCTTTCTTTTGTTAATGTATTCTATCATGTTGATTGATTTGCGGATGTTAAATCAACCTTGCAGCCCAGGGATAAACCCACTTGCTCATGGTGAATAATCCTTTTAATGTACTGTTGGATCCTATTGGCTAGTATTTTGGTGAGAATTTTTGCATCCATGCTCATCAAGGATATTGGTCTGTAATTCTCCTTTTTGATGGGGTCTTTCTCTGGTTTGAGGATCAAGGTAATGCTGCCCTCAAAAAATGACTTTGGAAGTTTTCCTTCCATTTATATTTTTTGGAACAGTTTCAGGAGAATAGGTACTAATTCTTCTTTAATTGTCTGATAGAATTCCCCTGGGAAGCCATCTGGCCCTGGGCTTTTATTTGTTGGGAGATTTTTGATGACTGCTTCAATTTCCATAGTGGTTATAGGTCTGTTCAGGTTTTCTATTTCTTCCTGGTTCAATTTTGGTAGTTGATACATCTCTAGGAATGCACCCATTTCTTCCAGGTTATCTAATTTGCTGGCATAGAGTTGTTCATGAAATGTTCTTATAATTGTTTGTATTTCTTGGTGTTGGTTGTGATCTCTCCTCTTTCATACATGATTTTGTTGATTTGGGTCATTTCTCTTTTCTTTTTGATAAGTCTGGCCAGGGGTTTATCAATCTTGTTAATTCTTTCAAAGAACCAGATCCTCGTTTTGTTGATCTGTTCTACTGCTCTTTTGGTTTCTATTTCCTTGATTTCTGCTCTGATCTTTATTATTTCTCTTCTCCTGCTGGGTTTAGGCTTTATTTGCTGTTTTTCCTCTAGCTCCTTTAGCTGTAGGCTCTGATTGGGTATTTGAGACTTTTCTTGTTTCTTGAGAAAGGCTTGTATTGCTATATACTTTCCTCTCAGGACTGCTTTTGCTGCATCCCAAAGATTTTGAACAGTTGTGTTTTCATTTTCATTGGTTTCCATGAATTTTTTTAATTCTTCTTTAATTTCCT
>NW_027397099.1:4096037-4127375 GCF_003265705.2 Callorhinus ursinus
AGACCCCGAATAGCCAGAGGAATGTTGAAAAAGAAAAGCAAAGCTGGTGGCATCACAATTCTGGACTTCCAGCTCTATTACAAAGGTGTCACCATTAAGACAGTATGGTACTGGCATAAAAACAGAGACACAGATCAATGGAAGAAAATCGAGAGCCCAGAAATGGACCCTCAACTCTATGGTCAACTCATCTTTGACAAAGCAGGAAAGAATGTCCAATGGAAAAAAGACAGTCTCTTCAACAAATGGTGTTGGGAAAATTGGACAGGCACATGCAGAAGGATGAAGCTGCACCATTTCCTTACACCACACAAAAATAGATTCGAAATGGTTGAAAAACCTAAATGTGAGACAGGAGTCCATCAAAATCCTAGAGGAGAACACAGGCAGCAACCTCTTCAACCTCAGCCGCAGCAACTTCTTCCTAGAAACATCACCAAAGGCAAGGGAACCAAGGGCAAAAATGAACTACTGGGATTTCATCAAGATAAAAACTTTTGCACAGCAAAAGAAACAGTCAACAAAACCAAAAGACAACTAACAGAATGGGAGAAGATATTTGCAAATGACATATCAGATAAAGGGCTAGGATCCAAAATCTATAAAGATCTTCTTAAACTCAACACCCAAAGAACAAATGATCCAATCAAGAAATGGGCAGAAGACATGAACAGACATTTTTCCAAAGAAGACATCCAAATGACCAACAGACACATGAAAAAGTGCTCAAATCACTTGGCATCCGGGAAATCCAAATCAAAACCTCAATGAGATACCACCTCACACCAGTCAGAATGGCTAAAATTAACAAGTCAGGAAACGACAGATGTTGGCGGGGATGTGGAGAAAGGGGAACCCTCCTACACCGTTGGTGGGAATGCAAGCTGGTGTAACCCCTCTGGAAAACACTGTGGAAGTTCCTCAAACAGTTGAAAATAGAGCTACCATACGATCCAGCAATTGCACTACTGGGTATTTACCACAAAGATACAAATGTAGGCATCTGAAGGGGTACGTGCACCCGAATGTTTATAGCAGCAATGTCCACAATAGCCAAACTGTGGAAAGAGCCAAGATGTCCATCGACAGATAAATGGATAAAGAAGAAGTGGTATATATATACAATGGAATATTATGCAGCCATCAAAAGGAATGAGATCTTGCCTTTTGCAACGACATGCATAGAACTGGAGGGTGTTATGCTGAGTGAAATAATTCAATCAGGGAAAGACATGTATCAGATGACCTCACTGATATGAGAAATTCTTAATCTCAGGAAACAAACTGAGGGTTGTTGGAGTGGTGGGGGCTGGGAGGGATGGGGTGGCTGGGTAATAGACATTGGGGAGGGTATGTGCTATGGTGAGTGCTGTGAATTGTGCAGGACTGTTGAATCCCAGATCTGTACCTCTGAAACAAATAATGCAATATATGTTAAGAAAAAAAAAGAAGACAGTAGGATGGGAAGAATGAAGGGGGGAAATCGGAGGGGGAGACAAACCATGAGAGATGATGGACTCTGACAAACTGAGGGTTCTAGAGGGGAGGGGGGTGGGAGGATGGGTTAGCTTGGTGATGGGTATTGGGGAGGGCACATTCTGCATGGAGCACTGGGTGTTATGCACAATGAATCATGGAACACTACATCAAAAACTAATGATGTACTGTATGATGATTAACATAACAATAAAATTTTTTTTTTAAATGAGCTAAAAAGCTATAAGATATCAAAGAAATTGAAATGCATATTACCAAGTGAAGGAAGACAATCTGAAAAGGCTATATATCCTATAATTCTAATTATATGACATTCTGGAAAAAGCAAAACTATGGAGTCTGTGAAAAAATCAGTGGTTGTCAGGGTTGGAGGGTAAGGGGAAGAGGAGTACAGGAGGTTTGAGGGCAGTGAAAATACTTTGGATACCATATTACTATACTGTAATATATTCTATATTATATATATTAAAATAATTATATATTTATAATATATATAATTTACTATATAAAATTATATGTTATATAATACACATTACTATAATAATATAATGATGATGGATATATGTCATTATAAATTTGTCCGAATCCATAAAATGTGTAATGCAAAGAGTGAACCTCAAGGTCAACTATGGACTTTGAGTGAGTAGGATGTGTCACTGTTCATCATTTGTAACATATGTCCCTCTCTGGTGGGAGATGTTGATATTGGCAAAGGCTATTTACATGTTGGGGGCAGAGATATATGGGAAATCTCTGTACCTTTCCCTCAATTTTAGTGTGAGCCAAAAACTGCTCTTACATATATAAATTCTGTTTAAAAAAAACCACTGAAATTAAATCCTCATTATGTGATCTAAAGTCAAAATGGATAAAGCTAAAAATTAAAATAGTCAATTGGAAAATATAGCCAAACACTGCATACCACAGCATAAAAACTTCAGAGATTAAGGAAGAAATAAGAAGATTTGAAAGAAAGACCCAGAAACTCTAAATTAGTCTAACAGCAGTGAAAGAAAAACAGAAAAGAGTAGGATGGGTGGGGGAGACAACACAGACACACACACACACACACACACACACACACACACACACACACACAGACAAAATTCTGGCAAGTTTTCATAATGTCAAAGTTAAGATACAAATCCTAAGGGTGCCGGGGTGGCTCAGTCAGTTTAGCATCTGCCTCAGCTCAGGTCGTGATCTTGGGGTTCTGGAATCGAGCTCCACATAGGGCTCCCTGCTCAAGTGGGGAGTCTGCTTCTCCTTCTGCCCTGCCCCCAACTCATGAGTGCACTCTCTCTTTCTCTCTCTCTCTTCCTCTCTCTCAAATAAATAACATTTTTTAAAAAGATACAAATCCTAAAAAATTCCAGAGAAAGTTCTGCTTCCATATGAGCACTGCCTATACATGTGCTACAGAAGATGCCTTGATTTAAGAGCAGCTCTAGCAGTTCCACTCCATTTGTCCTTAGACCAACTATTCTAGAGAAGACTTTCCAAGACTCAACACACCTGGTTACCCAGGGCCATTTGGGTAAGATTAGTACCTTGTGTTCTTTTAAAACTAATCAGCCTCTCCACACAGAGAATATGCAGAATGCCTATCATATGCCAGATGCTAGGCAACAATGATAGCTCTCCTCTCTATCCTCTCCTTTTCCTAAACGTTCTGGAATATAGTATTCTAAAGACTATATGGAACACACCTCTGGGTTGTACCCCAGAGATATGAAGAAGCTTGATTATTTATCCAATGACTTCCAAACCTCATTGGTTACAGGGGTCACTTTGGAAGCAATACCTCCACAGGATACCCAGTCTGGTCTGCACAAAGGCTAAGAACACCCTCCCACAGCTAGAGAATGTGCTTAAGCAGAGAGAGGCAGGAAGCTTGCCCTATGGATGGTAACTGTCCACAGGTGACCTCTGGGACAACGGAGGGATCTGGGTAGATGAGTGTATCACATAAAATCAGCCGAGAGGTCACACTTCTGATATAATGTAGAAAGACAGGGAATATTCAGGCTAAAATTAAACACAAAGCAGCTCAGAGTCATCACCATATTTAACACTATCTTGGACCAAAACAATTAGACTAGAGAGAAATTAGAGGCATAAAACTGAAAAGAGGCAAAGCTATCTCTATTTTGAGATGATATGATTTTGTATCTGTAAACTCAATTAATCTACTAAAATACCACAACAAAATATAAGATAAATCAGTGAGGTGACAGGATGTAGAATTAATTAAAAAGAAATCAATACACTCTATATAATAAAACAACAGTTAAAAGATACAATGGAGGGAAGAACCTATTCACAGCTAGGAACAAGCTTAATAAGAAATGTACAAAACCAAATGACAGGAGGAAAAGAGAACTACAACCAAGGGATTAAAAGTAGTATGAAAAAGAGATGCTATATTCTTGAAAAGTAAGACTTAAAGTCAATTCTCCCTTAGTTAATTTAATGCAATCCAATAAAATACCAACAGGGTTTTGTTTTTTTCCCCTAGAACTAGACAAACTGATCCCTAAATTCATATAGAAAAATAAATTTTAAAAGAGCCAGGAAAACTCTGGAAAAGAGAAATTATGTGAGAATAGACCTATTAGCTATCAAAACACACTAATTAAAAGTGTATAATTGGTGACTGAAGAGACAGGCCAGTGAACAAAATCAGATGTTCATAAACAGACCAAAATGTAAACAGGAGATTATATTATAAAGATGACATTTCAAATTACTGAGATAAAGAAGGACATTTTAATAAATGTCAGGATGGCTGAGTAGCAGTCTGGGAAAAGATAAAGTTGGTTCCCTACTTTACACTGTACATAAAATCTCCAAAAGGATTAAAGCTTTAAAGGGAAAAATGAAATACTAGAAATACATTAAAAATGTAGTGGGGAAGTGCTGTAGAAGTTAGACCACAGAATCCAAAGGCAATATAAGATTGGTAAATTTGACTGAATAAAAATCTAAACCTTATACATGCCCGAAAAACCACCAAACAACAAAAAACACTATAAGCAAAATTAAAAGTCCAGTGACTGATCTGGAAGGGGGAGAATTAAAATTTCTATTACAAAAACTGATCTCCCTTTATAAAGATTATTTTTATAAAGATTATAACAATTACCTAGAATTCAAGAAGAAATGATGAACAACCCAAAATAAAAATGGACAAAGGACACACACAGTCCTCAGTAAAAACAAACAAGCAAACAGATAACAACAACAAAATACAAATAGCCATTAAGCTTATAAAAAAAAGTCTCAACCTGCTCATAATAAGGTAATCAAAACTACAATAAGATATCATTTATTACCTATCACATTGACAAAAATTAGTTTTGACAACTCTTAATGCTGGAGTTGAAACAGGCTCAGGGGGGTACAATGTTAATGGGAAAGTGAAAGGGTATAACCCTCATGGAGAGGAATCCAGCTATCTTTACCAAAAATGCAGATGCATTTACCCTTTGGCCCAGCAATCCTACTTCTGGGAATCTATCTTACAGATACATCTGTACACAAAGTCAATCAGAGAAAGACATGTGTCATACGACCTCACTGATATGAGGAATTCTTAATCTCAGGAAACAAACTGAGGGTTGCTGGAGTGGTGGGGGTGGGAGGGAGGGAGTGGCTGGGTGACAGACACTGGGGAGGGTATGTGCTATGGTGAGTGCTGTGAATTATGCAAGACTGTTGAATCCCAGATCTGTACCTCTGAAACAAGTAATACATTATATGTTTAAAAAAAAGAAGATAGCAGGAAGGGAAAAATGAAGGGGGGGAAATCGGAGGGAGAGATGGACCATGAGAGACTATGGACTCTGAGAAACAAACTGAGGGTTCTAGAGGAGAGGGGTGTGGGGGGATGGGTTAGCCTGGTGATGGGTATTAAAGAGGGCACGTTCTGCATGGAGCACTGGGTGTTACATGCAAACAATGAATCATAGAACACTACATCAAAAACTAACGATGTAATGAATGGTGTATGGTGATGTAATGTATGGTGATTAACATAACATATTAAAAAAAATAACAGATATATCTGTACACATATAAAATGGCATATGTATTTTGCTTAGCATTATCCTCTTTAGCTCCACCCATGTTGTTGCAAATGACAAGATTATATTCTTTTCTATGGCTGAATAATATTCCTGTGTGTGTGTGTGTGTGTGTGTGTGTGTGTGTGTGTGTGTACACCATATCTTCTATATTGTACACCTGAAATAATATAACAGTATATGTTAAGTATAATGGAATTTTAAATTAAATTAAATTTATAAAATTCACATTCAGAAACCAAAAAAAAAAATGGCAAAGATAGAAGATTATTCATTATAGCATTATTTGTAATAACAAAAAAAGGGGGAAGTGATCCAACTGTCCATTAACAGGGTATTGGTTGAAGAAACTATGGCTACATCCACACCAGTGAATGAAAGTTTGTTGACTATCTCAACTTACTGATATAGCAAGATCTTGAAAAAAAGCAAGATGCAAAGCAAATTATGTAGTAAGGTACATTTTATCACAAGGAAGGGGAAACAGAAATACACATTTGCCTGTGCTTTCCTCTGAATGAAGATATACAAGAAAGATAACCAGGAACCTAACAGATATTGTTATCTATAGAAAGAACAAGAGACAGGAGGGAACAGAGATAGAAGCAAGAATTCTGAGTGCAACTTTTTACGATTTTTTTTGTGTGTGAATCAGGTAAACATATTACCAATAAAAAGAAAAGTTTTTGAAATATTCTAAAGAAAAAAACACACACATGGACATATGGCCTAAAAACACACACATAGACATATGGCCTAAAATTGATTTCAAATTTCTGATGGAGCATTATCACTAATGTTCTAAGAAAAAAGGATTTGAACTCAAAATTCTACAGGTCTAATTATTTTTCAAAATAAAGAGATTCTCAGGTATATAAGTTTCCAGCTTACCATATACAAACTTTCTCTAACAAGAACTTCTCAAGAATGTATTAAAAAAAAAAAGAGAGAGAGAGAGAGAGCCTGGATATATAAAGCAAGGCTGAGCAAAGACACCAGCAAAACTAACTAAATGCACATAAATGTTGATTTTAAACAAACAAAAAAAAAAACTTTAACAACTTGGAACGCAGGATTTGAGAAGTGCCAGAGAAGATGGAAAGAGATGGAAGTAAAAATACATCAAGATTTTCACCTCATTTAGGGACAGGCTAGAGGGAGTTTTCCTGATGGTGGAAAGACATATAATCAGTATATATATTAAAATTACAAGTGTAACTAATAAAAGAAAATAAATGGGAGGTATAATTTACAAACCATCAGTGGTGAGGGAAAATAGAATAAAATAATCCAATCAGGGGCACCTGGGTGACTCAAATGGCTAAGCGTCTGCCTTCGGCTCAGGTCATGATCCTGGGGTCCTGAGATCGAGCCCCGAATCAGGATCCTGGCTCAGCAGGGAGCCTGCTTCAGCCTCTCCCCCTGCTCATTCTCTCTCTCTCTCTCTATCTCTCTGTCTCGAATATAATAAATAAATAAATAAATAAATAAATAAATAAATAATCCAATCAACCAAAAATAGGCAAAAAGGAGGAAAACAAACAAACAAAAAAGGCAAGTATAATAGAAAACATAAATATGGTAACTTCAAACACGGTGGTAAGTATAATTAGGTGAAGAATCATCTACTAAAAATAGAAATTTTGAAAAGAACACAGGCAGTAACTTCTTTGACAGTGGCTATAGAAACTTATTTCTATATATGTCTCTTGAGGTAAGGAAAACAAAAGCAAAAATAAACTATGGGACTATATCAAAATAAAAAGCTTCTGCACAGTGAAGGAAACAATCAAAATTAAAAGGCATTTATGGAATGGGACAAAATATTACAAATGACACGTCCAACAAAGGGTTAGTATCCAAAATATATAAAGAACTTACACAACACCCCAAAAAACAAATTATCCAAATAAAAATAGCCAGAAGACACGAACATTTCTCCAAAGAAGACACACAGATGGCCAACAAAGAAGGAAAAGATGCTCATCATCACTTATCATCAGGGAAATGCAAATCAAAACCACAATGAGATACCACTACACACCAGTCACAAAGGCTAAAATCAACAACACAATAAACAACAGGTGTTAGCAAAGATACAGAGAAGAGGGAGACTCATGCACTGTTGGTGGGAATGCAAACTGGTACAGCCCCCCTGGAAAACAGTATGAAATTTCATCAAAAAGTTAAAGATAGAACTAACCCATGATCCAGCAATCACACTACAGGGTATTTACCCAAAGAATACAACACTAATTCAAAGGGATACATGCACCCTTATGGTTATAACAGCCTAATTTCCAACAGCCAAGATACAGAAGCAGCCCAAGAGTCCATCGATTGATGAATGTATAAAGAAGATATAGTATATATGTACAATGGAATATTACTCAGCCATAAAAAAGAACAAAATCTTGCCATTTGCAACGACATGGATGGAACTGGAAAGTATAATGAAATTTTTTTTTCTTTAAAATTTTGGGACACAGTTTCTTTTAACAGACCGAAATATTCCCTAAATCTAGTGTATAATGGAAAAGTTGTAGCGTATGAGAAAAGTTGGAAAGAATGCAAACACATGGAGGCTAAAGAGCATCCTACTAAAGAATGAATGGGCCAACTAGGAAATTAAAGAAGAATTTAAAAAATTCATGGAAACCAATGAAAACACAATATTCCAAAACTTTTGAGATACAGCAAAGGCGGTTCTAAGAGGAAAGTATATATCATTATAAGCCTTTCTCAAGAAACAAGAAAGGTCTCAATACACAACCTAACCCTACACCTAAAGGAGCTGGAGAAAAAAACAGCATATAAAGCCTAAACCCAGCAGGAGAAGAGAAATAATAGAGATCAGAGCAGAAATCAAGGAAATAGAAACCAAAAGAACAGTAGAACAGATCAACGAAACGAGGAGCTGGTTCTTTGAAAGAATTAACAAGATTGACAAACCCCTGGCCAGACTTATCAAAAAGAAGAGAAATGACCCAAATCAACAAAATCATGAATGAAAGAGGAGAGATCACAACCAACACCAACGAAATGCAAACATTCTAAGAACACATTATGAGCAACTCTATGCCAGCAAATTAGATAACCTGGAAGAAATGGATGCATTCCTAGAGATGTATCAACTACCAAAACTGAACCAGGAAGAAATAGAAAACCTGAAGAGACCTATAACCAGTAAGGAAATTGAGGCAGTCATCAAAAATCTCCCAAAAACAAGAGCTCAGAGCCAGATGCCTTCTCAGGGGAATTCTACCAAACATTTAAAGAAGAATTAATACCTATTCTTCTGAAACTGTTCCAAAAAATAGAAATGGAAGGAAAACTTCCAAACTCATTTTATGAGGCCAGCATTACCTTGATCCCAAAACCAGACAAAGACCAAGACCCCATCAAAAAGGAGAACTAGAGACCAATATCCCTGATGAACATGGAATGCAAAAATTCTCACCATTATACTAGCCAAAAGGCTCCAACAGTACATTAAAAGGATTATTCACCACGACCAAGTGGAATTTATCCCTGGGCTGCAAGGTTGGTTCAACATCCGCAAATCAATCAATGTGATACACGACATTAATAAAAGAAAGAACAAGAACCATATGATCCTCTCAATAGATGCAGAAAAAGCATTTGACAAAGTACAGCATCCTTTCTTGATCAAAACTCTTCAGACTATAGGGATAGAGGGCACAAACCTCAATATCATAAAAGCCATCTATGAAAAACCCACAGTGAATATCATTCTCAATGGGGAAAAACTGAGAGATTTTCCCCTAAGGTCAGGAACATGGCAGGGATGTCCACTATCACCACTGCTGTTCATCACAGTAGTAGAAGTCCTCACCTCGGCAATCAGACAACAAAAAGAAATAACAGGCATCCGAATTGGCAAAGAAGAAGTCAAACTCTCACTCTTTGCAGATTATATGATACTGTATGTGGAAAACCCAAAAGACTCCACCCCAAAACTGCTAGAACTCATACAGGAATTCAGTAAAGTGGCAGGATATAATATCAATGCACACAAATTGGTTGCATTCTTATACACCAACAATGAGACAATAGAGAAATTAAGGAGTTGCTCCCATTTACAATTGCACCCAAAACCGTAAGATATCTAGGAACAAATCTAACCAAAGAGGCAAAGGATCTGTACTCAGAAAACTAGAGAACACTCATGAAAGAAACTGAGGAAGACACAAAGAAATGGAAAAATGTTCCATGCTCATGGACTGGAAGAACAAATATTGTGGAAATGTCCATACTACCTAGAGCAATCTATACATTTAATACAATCCCTATCAAAATACCATTAATTTTTTTTCAAAGAAATGGAAAAAATAATCCTAAAATTTGTATGGAACCAGAAAAGACCCCAAATAAGGAATGTTGAAAAAGAAAAGCAAAGCTGGTGGCATCACAATTCCAGACTTCAAGCTCTATTACAAAGCTGTCATCAAGACAGTATGGTACTGGCACAAAAACAGACACATAGATCAATGGAACAGAACAGAATAGAGAGCCCAGAAATGGACCCTCAACTCTATGGTCAACTTAATCTGTGACAAAGCAGGAAAGAATATCCAATGGAAAAAAAGACAGTCTCTTCAACAAACGATGTTGGGAAAATTGGACAGCCACATGCAGAAGAATGAAACTGGACCATTTCCTTATGCCACACACAAAAATACACTCAAAATGGATGAAAGACCTCAATGTGAGTGAGGAATCAATCAAAATCCTTGAGGAGAACACAGGCAGAAACCTCTTCAACCTCAGCCACAGCAACTTCTTCTTAGACACATCGCCAAACACAAGGGAAGCAAGGGTAAAAATGAACTATTGGGATTTCATCAAGATAAAAAGCTTTTGTACAGCAAAGGAAACAGTCAACAAAACCAAAAGACAACCGACAGAATGGGAGAAGATATTTGCAAATGACATATCAGATAAAGGGCTAGTATCCAAAAATCTATAAAGAACTTATCAAACTCAACACCCAAAGAACAAATAATCCAATCAAGAAATGGGCAGAAGACATGAACAGACATTTCTGCAAAGAAGACATCCAAATGGCTAACAGACACATGAAAAAGTGCTCAACACACTCAGCATCATAGAAATACAAATCAACACCTCAATGAGATACCACCTCACACCAGTCAGAATGGCTAAAATTAACAAGTCAGGAAACGACAGATGGTGGTGAGGATGCAGAGAAAGGGGAATCCTCCTACACTTCTGGTGGGAATGCAAGCTGGCACAGTCACTCTGGAAAACAGTATGGAGGTTCCTCAAAAAGTTGAAAATAGAGCTACCCTATGACCCAGCAATTGCACCACTGGTATGTACCCCAAAGATAACAAATGTAGTGATCCGAAGGGGTATGTGCACCCTGACGTTTATAGCAGCAATGTCCACAATAGCCAAACCATGGAAAGAGCTTAGATGTCCATCAACAGATGAATGGATAAAGAAAATGATACACACATATATGTATGTGTATATATGTATATATATATGTATACACACAATGCAATATTATGCAGACATCAAAAAAACGAAATCTTGTCATTTGCAACAACGACATGGATGGAACTA
Source organism: Callorhinus ursinus (assembly GCF_003265705.2). NCBI lineage: Eukaryota > Metazoa > Chordata > Mammalia > Carnivora > Otariidae > Callorhinus > Callorhinus ursinus. The sequence continues at coordinate 4,107,233 of NW_027397099.1, forward strand.
GAGGGTATTATGCTAAGCGAAATAAGTCAATGAGAGAAAGACAAGTATCATATGATCTCACCGATATGTGGAATTTGAGAAACAAGGCAGAGGATCATAGGGGAGGGGAGGGAAAAATGAAACAAGAGGAAACCAGAGAGGGAGACAAACCATAAGAGACTCTTAATCTCAGGAAACAAACTGCGGGTTGCTGGAGTGAGGGGGGAAGCTGGGTGATGGACATTGGGGAGGGTATGTACTATGCTGAGCACTGTGAATTGTGTAAGACTAATGAATCACAGACCTGTACCCCTGAAACAAATAATACATTATATGTTAATTAAAAAAAGAAATAATTTCCTTACAAAAAGACATTCTCAAAAAAAAAAAGACAACACAAAAATAGTAAAGATAAGAGTATAAGAAAAGACATACTAAGTAATTCTTAGTATCAGGAAAAATAAAAGAATTTTAGCCAAATGCACTAAAAAAAACAAAAAGAGGTATTTGCCAAGAAAATAGAACATATGAACTTTTGGTTATGTCTAACCATACAGCTATCCAGAACAAGCAGATAAAATAGATAAACAAAAATTAAGAATATAGAATATTTGAATAATCTAACAAGTTTGATCTAATAGATATAAAATAGAACATTGAACACATTAAAGAACATTCTTTTCAAACAGTCAAGGGCACTCACAAAAGAAAATTGATCACATGTTAGGTAATGAAGAAAAAAATCTCATCAACTCCTGTAAAGCAGAAATCATATTGATTGGATCCAATGAAATAAAATTAGATTCATCATCAAAACAAGAGCCAAAAAAAATATCTATGGACTTAGAAACTGTAAAATCCCCTTGTTTAAGAGAAAAGTCAAGATAGAACCTATAAACTATTTAAAAATGAATGACGAGCAGCACCTGGGTGGCTCAGCTGGTTAAGCGTCTGCCTTCGACTCAGGTCATGATCCCAGGGTCCTGAGAAAGACAAAGAGAGCCTTGCTCTATTTCTTGTTATCTTCCCCAAAGAAACATTTCCACTGTGCACAGAGATATGCACAAAGGTTTTTATTGCACCATAGTTTGACATGGTTAACATTCCCCTATTGAGGGACACTTAGTTCTTTCCAGATCTTTCTAGCTCCATGGTATGGAATATTATGCAACAGTTCAACAGAATAAATAGAATTTTAAGTACAGAAACAGAAAATTTTCAAGATGCAATATTAAGTAAAATTTTTTATATGCAGAGAAAAATTATAGTGGTAATGTACCTTTTATGTTAGAATAATCTCACAAAAATTAAAACTAATATATTTCTACAGATACATACCTATTTTACAGAGAAAAATGTCAGGAAATATAGCTGCTGGCCAGTGTGTTATTATTAGAGAGGAGAGTAGATAAGAGGAATGATCAAGGGAACATTCAATTAACTGTTTAATTTTTTTTACAAGAGAGTATTTATATAAAAATTTGTATAGTAGAGAAAGAAAGGTTATCCATGTGAATTATCCTAAAATGATCACATAAGATTCTTCTCATAGACAAATTTTGCAGGAACCATTTATTTAGCTTACATAATTTTTGTTCAGGCAAGTTTTGTCTAGGCAAATTTTTATTGATATAGTTTGTTGTTGTTGTTGTTGTTGTTGTTTTAACCATACAGAATCTGGGGGGAGGTAAGGCATTAGATGATTTTCACTGATGTGTTCAGTTAGGGATATCATATCAGATTTCTACATTACCAGGCTAGAAAAACAGCTAAGATGGAAGGGGCAGAAACCTTAAATAAAGTCCAATTTTACAAATTCTATTCATTAAGAATCATGAGGATATCATCTGCAGAATAAATCTTCATACCCTTAAGTTCATCACTGTCAACATATTTTAAAGTCTGAATCCCAGGCTCACTTTAAATACAAGGGTTTCTTTTAAGACAAAATTCATCATTATCATTAACATTGCAAGATAGGAACCAAAATGTAAACTACAAACATAAGAACAAAGGAAAATGTTACATAATAAAGTAAAAAGTATGTACCCCATTTCTCTAACTGTACAACAAAATAATATAATAACTCTCAGATACACTGGTTGTTAAATAGGGCAGTGGAAGGGTGAATAAGAAAGATACTCTAATTTAAACAAAATTAATAAAGAAATGTTCTGCATGGGTTTTTTTCCCCTGTTTCTACTTCTAATCATTTATCATGCAAATGAAAGCAGTAATGGAAAATGTAAAGAAAACAAATTCTGCAATATACTGAAACCCATATCCAGCAAGAGATAAGATTGAATATCAGAAGGAAGGGGTCTGAAAATTAGGTGTCTGTACAATAACTGGGAGGGAAAACTGTTTTATTTAGCCTGGAGGGATTTTTTTGTAGCAAACTGACTAAATTAAAATCCAGTCTATTAAATCCAGTATCATACTAGAAAATGCCTTTTCCTTGCACTTTTAGATAAATTTTCATTGATCTCATTTTACGCATGATTACATTTTTAATGAGTTGTGCAACATTTCCAGGCTAATTTTAAATCCCCTCTCTCCTCTTCTCCCCCCACCCCCACTCACTGCTTCCTGGATTAACATTTCTGATAAATTGTTGGACCAGAAAGAAGGAGTATTACGAAGATGAAATAAATTACTTCCATTTTTTTGCAGCTCTAAAGCGATAATAGGAGAATACAAATGCCTACTGTCTAATTATGCCACATCTTCCAATTCATTTTACAAAAACAATTATTTTATTTTTATGTAATAGGCATGTTACCTTGTATTCATCATAAATGACCCTGAACAGTGTATGGTCCATTAGAATAAAAACAAAATCACCCCAACACTGATCAAGTAAACTCATGACCATCTAAAAAGAAGCCACTTCATAAACTAAATAATATGGAGACAATTAGAAAATCTAAACACTAAGAGGTGGGTTTTTTTTAAAGATTGACATTATTTAAAATTAACTTTCAAGTGGAATACAAAATAATACCATGCATAAGTGCTTTAAGAAGCCAGTTCCTGTGTGAGACAAGAGACCAGAAGAGGACCTTGAGTATAATCTTCCACTTTAGGAAAGTAAGCTCATTTTTCTCTATCAGCATCTTCAGCCCAAATGCAGGAAGAAAGATGATTTCATAGAAGCTGCTGGAATTCCAGCCTCTAATTGAGAAAGGAAGTCAGAAAAACCATCAAAATTGGAGCCCATGACCAAGACCTTTGTAAGAGTGTTCTTAAACATCTGTGCTTCCTCTGATGTTAGCTATTATATAATTCTTTGACTTTTTGTGATGATTAGGAGCAAACTCTGTAAATAGATTAAAATTTCTAATTCAGAGAAGGCAAGAACAAAATAAAATTCAGTTCTAAGGTGCTTACAAGAGATACACACAAAAAAATAAGAGCCTTGAAAGACTGAAAATAAAAACGTAGGAACAGATTTGTTACGCATGTACTAACTAGAAGAGAACTGGTGATGTTGTAATTTTAGTGATTTTTATTAACTTTAGTATCAAAGTAGAAAATAAAGCAAAAAAGACTTAAATGGAAAAATCATCATTTATGTATAAGAATATAGGATTTATATATATTTATATACAAGAATATAAATATATATTAAATATAAGTATTTACATGAAATATTTAGATACAGAAAAATATTTATATATATTTTATATATATATAACTTCATATATATATACACACACACAGTACATGTATGCACACATGCACACACACACATTATATTAATTGTGCTAATTAATTGTATGCTCCTAACATAATATGGCTTCAAAACATAAAAAAACTGACAGAATCATAAAGGGAAAATGATAAAGACCAAACATGCTAAATGGAGACATGGAAGATATTTTTAAAAGACACAATTGGGGGCACCTGGGTTGGCTCACCAGCTCTTGATTTCAGCTCTGGGCATGTTCTCAGCATCCTGAGAATGAGCCCCACATCAGGCTCGGCACTCAGTGGGGAGTCTGCTTAAGATCCTCTCTCTCCCTCTCCCTCTGCCCCTCCCCCCACATCCATATTCTTTCTCTATCTCTAAAATAACAAATCTTTTCTAACAATAAATAAATCAATAAATAAAAAGACAGAAATGAACATCTAAAGATGAAAACTACAATATGTGAGGTGAAAAATATACTGTATGGAATTAACAGAGACTAGACAAAGCAGAAAAAAAGATTAGTAAACTACAAGACAGCAATAGGAGCTAGCCAAAATGAAACACAGATAGAAATAAAGGCAGGAAAAAGAATTAACAAAGCATCAGTGAACCATGGGGCAAACTCATATGGCCAAATATAATGTATTTGGCATCCCTGAAAGAATGGGAGGGCAATATATATTTGAAGAAATAATGGCTGAAAACTGTCCAAATTTGTTGAAAACCATAAGCTGGTTTTGTGGGTGGCAGCAAGCAGAAAGAGAGCACCATGAAGCCCTCAGGCATACTGCAAGAATATAAGATGATGGAGTACTTCCTACTCACTCCCAAAAGCTACTCACTCCACTTTACCCCATGCCAATCTTTATACCTAATCATGTCATTCCCAAGTCCTGCTTCTGGTACTTTCTGTCTCAGCTGAAGTTTTCAGAAAAAAATGGTCTACTCTGGGAAGGTATTTAAGAAATCTCCACTGCAGATAAAGAACTTTGGCATCTAACTGTGCTACAACTCCTACAGTGGCATCCATATGTACTTGGTATACAGGGACCTGACCACTGTGGGCACTGTCACCCAGGGCTATCATGACATGGGGGCCCAGTACAGCACCCAGGCCCATCCTATCCAGATCATAAGCATGGAAAAGATCATGGCCAGTCAGTGGTCAAGCAGTTCCACAACTCCAAGATCAAGTTCTTGCTGCCTGCATGGATCTTGAATTGACAGCACAGACTAAGCTTCACCACCAAAAGCCCCAACACCTTCTTTTAGATGCAAGGCCCTCCCCAATCCCCACATCTGCCCAAAGAAACTCATAGGGACAAAACATCCAAGAATTTCCATGAACCCCAAGCACAAAAAACATGAAGAAAACTAAGGCACATCATAATCAAAAAGCTTAAAGTCAGTGATAAAGAAAAATATGAAAAACAACCACAGGGGAAAATAGAGACATGTTATGTGCAGAGGAATAAAGATAAATAGAACAGCAGATTTCTAATTAAAGACAACATAAGCTACAAAATAGCATACCAAGATCTTTAAAATACTAACTGGAAGACCAAAAAAAGGGAAAATAGATTTAAAAAATGAAGGTGAAATACAGACCTTTTTTGGACATACAAAAACTGAAAGAATCAATCACTAGTAGACCTGAAATACAAGAAATAAAGTAAGTGCCCCCAACAGAATGAAAATGATACCAGATGGAAACCTCGATGTACACAAAGGGAGAGTATTGAACAGAAAAATTACAAATATAAAGACTTCCTTTTTAATTTAAATCTCTTTAAAAGATTATCAACTGTTTGAAACAAAAATAAGAGCAATGCACTGTAGGGATCTGAACATACATAAAAATGAAATATGTTGACAACAACTTAAAGGCCAGAAGAAAAAGAAGAAATGAAAGTATATACTATTGTAAGGTTCTTATACTATAAGTGTACAGTATCACCTGAAGGTTGACTGTGATTTGTTAAAACTGTATAATATACCCCCTAAAGCAACTAATAAAATAACATAACATTTTATAAGACAACAAAGGAGACAAACAGAATCATAAAAATAATAAACTAAAAGAAAGCAGAAAAAGAGGATAAAGGAGACACAAAACAGAAGGAACATATAGAAAACAAATAAGATGGCAGATTCCAATAAAATCCTATCAGGAACCACACTAAATATAAATGGTCTAAAAACCCCAATTAAAAGCTAGAGATTATCAGATTAGGAGAAAAAAGAAGCAACACCAAACTCTATGCTGCTGCAACTTTTTCTTAAAAAAGTAAAAAGGATGAAAATGATATCCTGTGTAAAAACTGAGAAAAAAGTAGAAGTGGCTAGGTTAATATGAGACAAAGTAGATTTCAGAACAAAGATTGTCAGGGATAAAAGAAAAGTCACATCAGGGCACCTGGGTGGCTCAGTCCATTAAGCAGCCAACTCTTGATTTCAGCTCAGGTCATGATCTCAGGGTCGTGAGATTAAGCCCCACATCTGGCTCTGCACTCAGCCTCTCTCTCCACTTCTCCCCCTCCTCCAACTCACTCTCTCTCTCTCTCCCTAAAATAAATAAATAAAATCTTAAAATAAAAGTCATATCATGATAAAGCGGTTGCTTCAAGAGGACATAAAAGTCATAAATATTTACACACCTAATAAAAGAGCTTCAAAATACATGAAGCATAGAAATGCAAAGAGTATTAGACAAATCCATGATTATACTCTAAGATTTCCACCCATCTCGACTGATAGAACAAGTAGAAAATCAGTAAAGACATAGAAGATATGAAAACACTATTAACCAACTTGATTTAATTAGCATTCATATACTTCTCCACCCAGAGATATCAAAATATACATTCATTTCACAAGCCTATGCTCTACATAAGATAGACTATACTGGGGGCCAGAGAAGAAGTCTCAAAAAAGTTAAAAAGTATTCAAGTCACACAAAGTATATCCTCTAATCACACTGAAATTAAATTAGAAATCAGTAGCAGAAAAATCTCTGGAAAAATATCCAAATACTTAGAAACTAAATAATATACCTCCATGGTGTAATCCATGGGTAAAGGAAGAAATGAAACAGATATTACAAAGTATTTTGAATCAAAAATGAAAACACAACATATCAAAATTTATGGCTTTATTTCTACACTGTATTTCTTAGAATAAAAAACTTCTCCTAAGACAATGCAGGTAACTAGGTTACATTTAGGAAGTTCATCTAGTACTTTAGGTCTTAGATGTAGTACCAATTTCAACCTTGAATGAAAATTTTCACCTTGGCATCAAAATTAGAAGTTGGCGTCATCATGACCCCCCAACTCTTGTATTCATGGCTCAAAAAGGTGGAAGTCAATTTTTTATGGTCATTTCTAGTTCTATCTCTGTGTCCTCTCTGAAAAATAACAGAAAAATTACAATAAAATTACTGTATTTAAACCAACACCCAAAGCTGACCAATTTCTGGATATTTTTGTCATTTTTACCACAAAAACAGGTGTCAGGGAACTCAAGAGTTATAATAAAAATCCATGCCTGAGACTGAGCAATTTAACTATTTTTAATGATGGTGAACAGTAAATACATGACCAGAAACATAAAATATTAACATCAAAGTGAAATATAGAGAGGCTCAGAAAGTACTAATGGCCTAAAGGAATGTAGTAGAAAATTTAACAGACTGTAGAGTCCACAAGAGAACATGACAAGAATCTAACACTCAAAATAGTAAAAGCCAGTCTCGTATTTGTTTAACCTACTAAAAAATTCTCTGCAGTCTGGACAGCTACAGTCTAAGACTTCAGCAATGAAAATGTAATTAAGATATGCTAATATTAGACAAGAAAATAGTAAGACCTAGGGATATAAAAATATCTTCCAAGCCACTCAGGTGAGTAGTATATGAACATGAAAAAGAGATTTCGAGGGGTGGTATGGAGGAACTGCCAAAGTCCCAAAAAATATTTCTGCTGTTAGAAAAGCCATAAATCAGAAAGGTTGAGGGGAGGATCTGTTAATGGAATGATCTCATAGACCTTTGTCCTAGTCTGAATGCCAAGAACAGGAGCATCCATTTCAGGGAAATTCTGTGAGCAGGATTCAGGGAAGTCAACAAGTCTAGTGCAGATGGATTTGACAGCAGTTTTAAAGAGAAATTTCATAATGGACCTAAAAAAGAACTATCATATTTCAGTAAAAAAGCACCAACTTTGAAATCAGGAAACCTCTATGTTTTCAAAGCTGGCTCTACTACATTATAAGCTCTGAAAACTTGGGCAAGTTTCTTACTTGCTCAAAGCCTCAGTTTTTTAGACTCAAGAAAACAGAGATAATAGATAATACCTTCCTCACAGGGCTGCTTTAAGGAGTTGTTCATATACATAAAGAACTAAACTCAGTGCTGAGTTTAAGTAAGGCCTAACTCAACAGTACCAATTACTAAGAATAACTAGGACCACATTTCCCAAAGGACCAGAAAATGCTGGTTGGAACTGGCAAGTAAACGGAAGATCGTTCTTATCAAGAGAGCTGAAGATACATGAAAAAAATCTGATTTACAAAATTAAGAGTGCTAACTTAAAGTGAATAATGAGGCTGTAGCAGGTATTCGCCCAAGATAGCTGCCATCAATTATTTCCCTCCCTTGTATGAACAAGCCACTCTCCCCATCAAGAAATGGCGTCTACTTCCCTTTCCTTGAATTTGGGTTGTAACTCAGGCAGAAGTGACACTATGGCAGGCTGCTGCTGTCCCCCTTGAAGCGAGCTGCAGTGTAAGAATTCTGACTAATCTGAGACCACTGTACCATAAGGAAGCCCAGCCAGCCACATGAAAAGAATATGTGGAGAAGCAGCAAAGCATGAGACATTTGAGTGAAGCTTTCTTGGAACTTCCACCCCAGCCAAGATGCCAACTGAATGGAACCAACTGAGTAATCTCAGTTGTTGACATCATATGAGGTAGAAGCCCAGTCGACCCACAGACACATGAGGAAAAATACATTTTTTTAAAGTTTAGGCAATAGATAACTGAAACAGAGTCTAAAACTGCTATCAACTGTATTTATCTGTAGCCTCTGACAGTCTGAGCTGTTCATCAAATTGTCTGTCCTCTCTTAACACATTTTCATCAGGGTGTCTCTATTAGGAGTTTCAGAGAATGTTAGAGATGAGCAATACCCCCCAAAGTAGAAGGAAGAGCTTCATTTTCAGAGTCTCTGTGTGGGGCAACTGCAAATTCACTGAGCAGGGACCACAAAAAAAGACCCAGACAGTAAAAGCAGCAAGAACACCTCTGGTAGAGGGGTGATTCTTTCTTACCTACAGAAAAAAGAACATTTGTATGGGGCACCTGGGTGGCTCAGTCATTAAACGTCTGCCTTGGGCTCAGGTTGTGATCCCAGGGTCCTGGGATCGAGTCCCGCATTGGGCTCCTTGCTCCGTGGGAAGCCTGCTTCTCCCTCTCCCACTCCCCCTGCTTGTGTTCCCTCTCTCACTTTGTCTCTCTCTGTCAAATAAATTAATTAATTATTTTTTTTAAAAAAAGAACTTTTGTAAAAAAGCTTTCTCTGACACAGACCAGACATGAACAACTTGCAACTTACACCTCACTTTCAGGCAACTTTAATTTATTACCAAAAGCCACTTTGCTAATATTTTTTCTTTGTCTACAAAGAACTCATATTTAAAAACACAACTACAATCAGCCTTTTCAAATTCATAACCTCATTGGGATTTGATTAATGCTTTAAAAACCTGATGGAGTCAGAGTATTTCTCCCCTTTTGTGAACAGATTACCCTAACTATATTGGTCAATGATGTCATGCTGGAAAATAGTTCTAAAAACACACAAGAATTCAACAGACACAGAATCCTTGAAATACTTGGCCTTCCCCCTTTGTAATTCTATTTCTTTCCCTAAAGGAAAACCTTTTCCAGGTCCTTCAATGACTTAGCTGTCTTATTATCATCCTCAACTGATTACAGAATTAAAAAAAGTTCTCTACCTCTTCCCACAAGTTTTCTCCCTAACCTATTTCCCACACACTGTGGCAGATGGCATGAAGAATAAGTCTGGGCATAAAAGCTTTTCAGGTCTTTAATACTATGAACTCACCTCAATTAATTAGATGGAAATATTTCTCTGATTTGCTGACAGTGACCTTACTCTTAATGGCCTTCAATGAAGTCACCAAAGCTTTCACTTTCCAGAATTCCAAGACAGTTATTTACTTGTTTATTCCTTTTATTCTGCCATTCATCTTCATAAAATAAGTTCTAAATTAAACAAATTTTAAATAGTTTTTAACAGAAAGGGCAAGAAGACTTAACTTTTGATCTCACCATGGCCTGTTTTGACAGCCAAAGAAACATTCATTTTTACACACATTTCTAAAGAGAATGAAAAAAAGCTTTAAAAATTATTTTAAAAGACAGAAGCAAAAAGAGAAATTTTCATTAAACAAATATTTAATGGAAATCAATTATGTGCCCATCACATCCCAAGGTACAGGAATATAAAAACAGGCCAACCCCCAGGAAGTTCATGGATGAAATAAGATGCAGACACTGAATAACAAACTATACAACACACTGTGGGAAGAGAAAATACAACAGTATGAGACAAGTGAATGGCTGAGTGTGCACAGATGAAGTGGGAGGGTGAGGAGGAAAGGTTCTGAGGCAGTAAATTAGAGCAGAGGCTACACACAATTCACTAGATAGTGGGAGAGAAGCAGGAGAAAGACAGCATACGGTATACTCCAGACAAAGGAAAACATCCAGAACAAAAGTCTGGAAGCACCATATATCTTCAAGAAATATTAAGAATGAGCAGGACTGGGAAGGGAGGCTGTATTAGTTTCCCACAAGCTTCTGTAACAAATTATCACAAATTCAGTGCCTTAAAATAACAGAAATTATTCTTTTGAAGTTCTGGAGGCCAGCAGTCAAATCAAAGTATCAACGAGGTTTTTTCCTTTTGTAGGTTCAGAGGGAAAAAATCCCTTTTGTCTCTCTCCTAGCTTCAGGTGGTTGCGGGCAATCCCAGCCTTCCTTGACTTGCAGCGGCAACTCTAGTTTCTGCCTCTATTATCACATGGGTTTCTGATAAAAACACCAGTCATTGGATTTAGGGCCCATGCTAATTCAATATGACTTCATCTTAAATAATTAAACCTGCAAAGACTCTATTTCTCTCACATTCTGAAGTTCCAGGTGGTATGGGGCACATCATTCAACTCAGTACAGAAGCCATGCTGAGGAGTTTGGACGCAGTAAGGGCCATGTTCCCAAACTTCAGTTGTTACATACCACTATTCACAATTTTTGTCATACCTGTAAACCACCCACTCTTCTATTTTACTACTTTTTATTTTAAATTTTATTATGTGGGCACCTGGGTGCCTCAGGTGGTTGAGCGACTGCCTTCGGCTCAGGTCATGATCCTGGAGTCCTGGGATCGAGTCCCACATCGGGCTCCTGGCTCATCGGGTACACTGCTTCTCCCTCTGACCCTCTCCCCTCTCATGCTGTTTCTCTCTCTCTCAAATAAATAAATAAATAAAATCTTTAAAAAATAAGTCACAAATTTTATTATGTAACCTTTCCTTTTTAACTTATATACATTTATTTCAAAAGGAACCATCATATCACTATTATAGATGAAAATCTTGCTTGCCATAATTGTAAGGTATCCACAAAAAATTTTTTTTAATATTTTATTTATTTATTTGAGAGAGAGAATGAGAGAGAGAGAGCATGAGAGGGGGGAGGGTCAGAGGGAGAAGCAGACTCCCTGCTGAGTAGGGAGCCCGATGCGGGACTCGACCCCAGGACTCCAGGATCATGCCCTAAGCCGAAGGCAGTCGCTGAACCAACTGAGCCACCCAGGTGCCCCTCCAAAAAAATTTATAATGAAAAATCTTAACAATGAAAACAAAACAAAACTGACTGGTTTATAAAAACCTGAAAACAGGCCCCTCAGTGATGAGAAAGGAACTCTCTGAAGACTACTTATAGTAAAGGAGATTTGGCTCATCTTCACTTGGTTTAAAAAGATGAAGTTCTACACCAAGAAGACAATTCTCCCTTCAAGGCCACAGAAAATCCTGATTTAATATGTACATAATTGTAAAGAGCCAAAGAAATTTAACCGCCCTCACCGATATAATTGCATACTGAGAATCAGTTCTTCACCAAAATGCTAATAATCACTTCTGCTTGACAATCTTTTGCCCACAGCACCAGAACCTATTCCACTTCAGCTGTTATTTCAAATATATATATTTATTTGGTAATACCAGAGAAATAATGGAAGAACGAGTCTCCATACATTCACCCCCGCCTCATAATTTGAGAAATTCCTAAGAGGACTTTTTAGCAAGTCTTTCAAGTGTCTCTTCAGAACGTTCAAAATACTAAGTTCTTGAGATGGGTTCTTTAGGTGGGTTCAAAACCAGGTTCTTCAGATGAGGCCTTCAGTATTGTTGAATGGATGAATGGAGCTGAAAGCCTCAGTGTAATCCCAACTGTTAGAACTTGTTCAGCACTACTGGGTCTAGCCACTGCAGGAAGCTATCAGCACTCAAGTGTTCTCATTTCACTCTCCCAACAACTCCGAAGGAGCTACTATTATCTGCACTCGACAGCTGAGGAGAGTGGGGTTCCAAGAGGTGATGAGATTGGCTGAAGTTTATACTGCCCATGAAAAAAGCAGGTGAGAATATAGGGAAAGGAGTTGGAGGCATTAAAAAGAAGGTGCAGGATGCTACGTGCAAAATATACATTGCTGTCACTTTCCGAATGGGGAGACGAACTACGCCAGATAGGAATAAATACCATTTCCTGCTCCAGAATGTAGGGATCAAGGCAGAAATCATGAAGTTTCTGTAATTAACTTATATAACCGTGATTGCCAAGGCCTGTTTGGAGAGGCAAGGATAACTGAAAAGTCTTTGAAATGGTTTAGATCTGGCCAGTCCTGCCCTGAGGGAGCCGTGAGCTAAAATCAAAAAACGGGAGAGAAGCTTCCCAAATGCCAAGCGGTTTTAACCCATTTACATGTCATTTCCCAATAACTCTTAACACACTCCACTTTCCTATCACTTTGCTTTCAACCTAATGAAAACACAGCTTTAATCCGAGGGAAGAGAATTGATTACATCTCAATTTATTCTGCAGGCTAAGAGATCCACAGGAAACTACTCATTTCCATTTTTATCACTGCTTTTTTATTTAAACATGTCCTGTCTATCGGTCCATTGTTTTAAGAAACTCCTACAGCTTGCTGGTTTTTAATCAATCTTTTCTTCTTTAATACCTGTCTTTGCTCTTGAACTTCTGAAGCATTCAGCTTTGTGTCTATGAAAACTTTGGGGGTAAGATTTTAATTTCCCTTCTAGGTTTTATTTTCCCTTCTAGGCAGCTAGAGCCATCAAGGAAATTTTCACTTTGTATTTTTTTTTTTTAAGATTTTATTTATTTATTTGACAGAGAGAGAGAGAGCACAAGTAGGCAGAGTGGCAGGCAGAGGGAGAGGGAGAAGCAGGCTTCCCGCTGAGCAGGGAGCCGGACATGGTGCTCGAACCCAGAACCCCAGGATCATGACCTGAGCTGAAGGCAGCTGCTTAACCGACTGAGCCACCCAGGCGCCCCTTCACTTTGTATTTCTATGGGGCTTCTTTCAAGGTATGATGACCGTGCAGGTGATGGCCTGGGTACAAACTGAAGATCTGTGATTCTTTCTAAACATGACATGAACCAATATCTCAAAGTAGAGTTCTAACGTAAACATAGGTGACAGTTCCCACCTAAGATTCAGGAAGCTTCTTTCTCTTGGCAGTTTCTTTCATGAATGCATAAAATCAACTAATGATTATTCACAAGTAAAATTTAAACATACGAATGCAAGGTCTCTACCTTCAAGGAGTTTACAGATCCTCTCCCCCAGCTCCTGCCAACATGCATATGTGATCAGGGAGCAGAAGGCTAGCTGAGGACAACGCAGAAGCTGGCACCCTACACCACCCCCCGCCATGTGGTACGTGTGACATTCCTCAGGCACTCCGGGCTGCCCTAAAGGAAAAAGAAATGGTTAACTGATAGAGATCACAGTCTTGCAGGACAGGAGTCTCCCTCAGTTTACTTACAAAAGCCTTAGCGATAGCTTCTGGAAGGAAATGTAAATAAAACTGAATTTCTTCTAAATCTAAAGCCCATTGACAAGTCCGTGTGATAGGAGGAATGTAATATCCCTCCAGGAAACTCCCAACTGTCTTCATGTTAGTGCCTCATTAGAGGGGAAAACAGCCTTGGCTTGACAATAACCAGGCCTCCAGTATCCTGAGAGTCTTTAGCACATGACAGTCCTGAACACGCCCCTTGCCCCACCGCCCCAGCTCCCAAGGAGATAATGAACCACCCCTCCCAAGCCCGGGCGGCTCTTTCTGCCCACGGGTCCTGTCCCCGTGCTTTAATAAAATCACCTTTTTGCACCAGAGACGTCTTAAGAATTCTTTCTTGGCTGTCAGCTACGGACCTCACTTATATTCTAAAACTTCATCATATGGAAGCTCGAGCGCGCGCACACACACACACACACACATTCACACAGCTCCTCTTACTACAGGTGCCTGGGTCACTGCCTGGGCTTTCTCTGGTCATAGTACCACACTAAAGGGCCTGGGGAATTAATTCTCTGAGGAGCAGCCCTCAAACAATGACAAATTAAATACAGTGAAAAGATACCCCAGCCTCCATGCCTCTCAGGTGGAACAACTCTAGGATGTGCTCTGTACAATTCTCAAAGGTCCTTAGCAGGACTGCACCCCAACTGCCCTCAAGAGTCACCTACTTATCAATCCACCTTGCAATGGCTTCTTCCCTCCCCTGTCTCACTTTCCTCTTCCTCTCCTAGACCATCTTAGAATCCCTTTCCAAATAAACTACTTATACACAGAGATGGGGACTTTTGGGGAAATAAAACAGGTTCAAAAGTACTGTCACCAGGTTAGGGATGGCATCAAATTACTTAAGTTGCAGAATCTAATTAACCAGACAGACGCTCTGTTCCCTGACAATGCTAATAACTTTGTGGTTTCTTTATTTTTTTATGCAAAACAGAAGAAATAGGAAGAAATATGGCTTTGACTTCCATGTATAATATAAAGAAAACCATCACAGTCAGGATTCAGTCAAGGAAATAGAGTTCATGCCAGGTGTTTCAGTAAAGGATATCTTATACAGGGAACTAGTTCTAAAGGAGCTGGAAAAGCCAAAAGCCCAAAGAGAAGAAGACAATGAGATAAGACAAAGAGTTGCAACAGAAAGAAGCCACTGTCCAGTTCTTCAAAAGGTTCAACAGAGAGTTACCATATGACCCAGTCATTCTACTGTTAGGTAAATCTTGTTTTGCTCAAGAGAACTGAGAACTACAACCTGAGAACTGAAAATATAGGTTCACACAAAAACGGGTACATAAATGTTCATAGCAGCATTATTTATAATAGCCAAAAAGTGGAAACCATCCAAATGTTCTTAATTGATAAACAAAATGTAGTATGTCCGTACAATAGACTACTCCATCATAAAAATCAACTAGTGATATAGGCTACAACATGGATGAAACTTGAAGACATTAGGCTACGCAAAAGAAGCCAGTCACAAAAGGCCATATGATGTAGAATTCCATTTGTATGAAGCATGCAGAAGTGGCAGATCCAGAGAGAGTAGAGCAGTAGTTGCCAAAGGCTGTGATGACAGGAAAATGGGGAGTGACCACTAATGGGTACAGAGTTTCTTCCTGGGGTGATGAAAACGTTCTAGAATTAGACAGTGGTGATGGCTGCACAAGTTTGCGAATATACTAAAACCAAATGAATTGTACACTTTAAAAGAGTTAATTTTATCATATCTGCATTATACTTCAATTAGAATAAAGAAAAAAAAGAAAAAAGGGGGAAAGGAAAGAAGAAAAAAGAACAAAAGAGAAAAAAGGAGGCATTATCACCACTTGGGTAAAAGGGATAAAAGGAAAAGGTGCTTTGCCAAATCTCAGGAGCCAAGACCCCCGCAAAAACTGGGGCCAGTGGGGAAGGGGCTCTGAGGTGGGAGCTGGAATGAGGGGGAGACACAGCCACTGCTAGTCACTCATCCTTAAGCAAAAGGTGACAGGAAGACATGCTCTGGCTTCTCCCTTCCTCCTACCTACCATTCTTTTCACATTGGACAAACCTACCTGGAAACCAGTTAGTAAGGGAACCTGAGAAACAATCTGCAGGTGCTGGCCCCGTAATACAGAGAAGTGAAGGGTAAGAGCACAGAATGGGTCTGAAAACAAACAGGGAAATGCCTAGCATACAACGCCATTGCTTCCAACATGAAACTCTTCCCAGGTGAGATTATTAAATACAACCTAGCCAACAGCATGGGTAGTATTATTTGTGAAAATATAACACAAATCCTCAATGCACTTTTTTGTTTTTGAGACAAAGGAAGAAGGAGGGGACAATTATTTTAGTAGTAGTTACATTAAAATGGGAAAGCAAATGTTAACCTTAAGCCAAATGGGCATTCTCACTTGACCTGACATTCTGCAAATATTATTGAGTACCCTAGGGACACATAATGAAAGTGACACTATCCTTACCCTCAAGGAGATCATTAAGGAATTCTCAACCTGTACAAGGGAAAAAATATTAACCAGGCCTGATTAATACGAATCAAACATTCAGGAATCATAATAGAATTGAAAGTGCTTATTTAATAAGTAAATTTTAACAGCACCTCCCTATCAAATACCTCAAAGAGCTGAAAAACAGAAGGGCAATCTTTGGAAGAGTGCCATAGAACCCTCCATTCTAACTGAATTTCAATCTATCTAATTTCATCATTACCTTGGGGCATACTGCAGTCTTCCTAAACTATATTCCCACACACCTATTTCCAACATAATTGCTACTCACTTTGGTACACTCCAAGGAATACCTACTTAAACACAGAAAAGAATTTGTAGTTTAAATTTCCCAATAAGAACAATGGTGGGTGGGGGGAGGCGGGAGTCAAATTTAGACTGATTTCAAGTTTCCATAAACCCTTTGGAAAATTTAAAATCCCCAAAGAGACATGGCTCCAACCAACTCCTGACACTCAGATGGCCAGTTATTCTAACATTTGTGAGCTGTTGCAACTTGTTGTTAATTTCAGCCCCAGGAATAGTATTGGCAGAGAATCGACTCTTAGAGGCATTAATGCGAACTGAGGCTAGATTCCTGCTGACTATACAAATGCCTTTAATCTACAGTATATATCATACCTTGAAGAAATCCTAAAAGAGAATTATTAAAGATGTCTTTCTTTCAAAAATAAAAAGGCAAGAGGTTCTTTTTCCTTTATATAAGCAAGTGAATCACAAAAACAAATTTCCTCTTTTTGCTTAAGGCCAAAACAATGTCTAATAAAATAAAGCAAAAGATAAACACATACCTCTGAGGCCATACTTTCCTCATTTTCACTTTACCTCCTGGATAATTCTCAAAATTAATACAGCTTTGGAGGATGGGGTGACCAGAATTGGGAAGGGACAATGGTTACAATTTAGCAAAAAAAAAAGCCTATGGGACTACTAACCTGTTGGCAAGCATATGCGAATGGTTCCAAGGATAAAATATTTCAAGACTCCATACATAACAGAGAACTGAGTCACAATTATAATAAAGTCAAACTTTTCAATAGTTTGAAAATATTGAAATACACCATTTATTTTGGGCTATGGCCATACATCAAAGCAGAGCGCAAAGACAAAACTTTTTGTTTCTCTGTGTGTATTTATGTAAAGTAGAGCTGGTATCAGGGAGTAAACTCGGCCGATTTTGTTCTTAGATCTTGTCGGCTGTGGACATCTAAAATGAGAGTGCATCTGGCTATGAAAGTTTAAAACAATTTTCCTTTCCAGAGCTCCAAAGGAAAATTATCAACACTAAATGATATATGTGCATGAATCAGCAAATATATTAGCTCTATTACTGTATTTTAAAGAGAGTATATTATGTTAATATATTTCACAAAAATCTCAAAACCTAGCAAAGCACTACTAAACAGTTTCCCCAAAAGTGACTTTAAATACTTCCTTTAATTTGCTTAATGAAGAAAATTACCAATTACCAGTTTTTATGTTCTTATTGAAATAATTAACAAGAAATTAAGAACTCCTAAAGTTGTAGTATTCATTATTTCCTGATTACTTATACTGTGTACAGCCCAGCAGGGAGTGTTTCAAGCTAAAATACTTAATCTCATTCACACCAAGGACTATGTGAAATGCCAAAGCTGAAAGAATGGTCCACTTTTCAAAGGCTGTTTTGTACCTATATAATATGGTAAGAGAAACACGGGAATATTCTGGGCAGATGAAGAATCATAAAGCTGAATGTGTTGGCTTAAGTGTTTGTGAAATTATTAAATATCAAAGATACCAGGTATTCAGTGGGGCCTGGGTGGCTCAGTCAGTTAAGCATCCGACTCTTGATCTTGGCTCAGGTCTTGATCTCAGGATCGTGAGTTCGAGCCCCATTTTGGGCTCTGCACTGGCCATTGGGCCTACTTAAAGAAAAAGAAAAAAAAGATACTAGGTATTCATTTAAATGCACAACGAATTGCATAATCTATTCTGTTAATGTGGTAATAAAAACTGACTATGAAATTCTATACTCAGGTTACTATTGATTCTAAAGATTTTATTTATTTATTTGACAGAGAGAGACACAGTGAGAGAGGGAACATAAGCAGGGGGAGTGGGAGAGGGAGAAGCAGGCTTCCAACAGATCAGGGAGCCCAATGTGGGTGGGGCTCGATCCCAGGACCCTGGGATCATGACCTGAGCCGAAGGCAGAAGCTTAACGACTGAGCCACCCAGGCGCCCCAGGTTACTATTGATTCTAAAATAAAGATGTGGACTATATCTGTGCACTACATCTGGAATTCACAGATGTTACTATCAGCACTTTTTATCTAGTGCCACACAACTTAGCAATTAATATGATGTCTTAGGTAATTAATTGTTTGGTATATTGATCTCTTCTTGTTAACTAGATTAAATATTCCACTGGACTCCCAAACGTCCTTGCACACGAAGCAGGTGTTGAAAAATACCTCCTGACTGATAAGCATGTTTATCTAAATTGGAGATTTTTTGGGCCTAATAATATACTGGCAGACTTCCAATTCTCCATTTTATTGTATAATTTTAAGAACCAAAAGTTGATGTATACCTATCAGGGACAACTCACACCCAAATACAATAATTTTCCTTCTCTTTAATTTCTCAGATATTTAAGTACAGCTTGAATTTTTTTTCCTTTGTCACAAGGAAGTTTATTTCTATCCCTAGTTTGCTAAAGTTTTTTTTTATTATGTTATGTTAACCACCATACATTACATCATTAGTTTTTGATGTAGTGTTCCATGATTTGTTGTTTGCATATAACACCCAGTGCTCCATGCAGAACGTGCCCTCTTTAATACCCATCACCAGGCTAACCCATCCTCCCACCCCCCTCCCCTCTAGAACCCTCAGTTTGTTTTTCAGAGTCCATCGTTTTTTCTTAATCTAGAAAAACAACTTGTGTAAAACAGTGAAACAGTTGAGGCTATTACTAAGAGAAAGGTTTTTCCTTTAATCTTTTCATTTTTATTATGGTGTATGAAATATACATCTAGAACATATGCTTAAAAGTAAAAGTATTAATTAAGTGACAGCCAGTAAAAATCCCACTCAGGTAAAGAAACAGAACATGGCCACTCAGAGCCCCTGTGTGCCCCCCACACATCATATCACCTGCTCTTCCCTGCAAGTAACCTCCTTCCTAACTCTTGATTTGCTTCTCCCCTTGTTTTCTTTATAGTTTTACCACCTGTGTATTTCTACCCAAACAAGATATTATTTAGTTTGGTTACTTTGGGTATTTATATAAATAAACACATACTGTATGCATTCTCTCAGTGGTGCACTTCTTTTGCTCACTATGGGGTCCATTCTCCAAGTCCATTCAAATGGGGCAGCCAAAACAATCTTATTAAAATATAAGTTAAGCACTGGCACACTGTTCAAAATCCTGAAATGGCTGTTCATTCATTCAATAAAAGCAATAATGCCTCTAAGATTCTCCGTGATCTAAGCCAAGTTACCTTCCTGACCTAATCCCACTCCTCTCTAGCCATACTACCTCCTTGCCCAGAATGTCTCTACCTGTGCCTTTGCACTGCCTGTTTCATCTGCCTGAGGGGTTGCCACCATGACTCATACCTTACCACCTTCAAGTCTTCTCCACAATGTCACATTCTTAAAGAAGTCTATCTGATCTCCCTATTCACCATTGCAATTTAGCATAGTACTGGAAGTCCTGGCTTCAGCAACCAGACAACAAAAAGAAATAAAAGGCATGCAAATCAGCAAGGAAGAAG
>NW_027397099.1:4137375-4182062 GCF_003265705.2 Callorhinus ursinus
CTTCTTCCTTGCTGATTTGCATGCCTTTTATTTCTTTTTGTTGTCTGATTGCTGAAGCCAAGACTTTTAGTACTATGTTAAGTAACAATGGTGAGAGTGGACATCCCTGTCTTGTTCCTGATTGTAGGGGAAAAGTTCTCAATTCTTCCCCATTGAGGATGATATTAGAGGTTTTTTATATATGGCCTTTATTATGCTGGGGTATGTTCCCTCTATCCCTACTTTGTTGAGGGTTTTTATCACAAACGATGTTGTACTTTGTCAAATACCTTTTCTGCATCTTTTGAAAGGATCATATGGTCCTTATCCTTTCTTTTATTAATGTGGTGTATCACATCGATTGATTTGCAAATATTGAACCACTCTTCCAACCCAGGAATAAATCCCACTTGGTCGTGGTGAATGATTCTTTTAATGTATTGTTGGATTTGATTTGCTAGCATTTTGTTGAGAATTTTTGCATTCATGTTCATCAGGGATATTGGCCTGTATTTTTTTTTAAGATTTTATTTATTTATTTGACAGAGAGAGAGAGCGTGCACAAGCAGGGAGAACAGTAGAGGGAAAGGGAGAAAGAGGCTCCCCACCAAGCAGGGAGCCCAATGCGGGGCTCAATCTCAGGACCCTGGGATCATGACCTGCGTCAAAAGCAGATGCTTAACCATCTGAGCCACCCAGGCATCTCTATGTCATTTTGTTATCAGGGTAATGCTGACCTCATAGAATGAATGTGGAAGTTTTCCTTCCATTTCTATTTTTTGGAATAGTTTGAGAAGAATAGGTATTAACTCTTTTTTAAATATTTGGTAGAATTCCCCTGTGAAGCCACCCAGCCCTGGACTTGTTTGTTGGAAGATTTTTGATTACTGATTAAATTTCTTTGCTGGATATCAGTCTGTTCAAGTTTTCTATTTCCTCCTGTTTCAGTTTTGGTAGTTTATATGTTCTAGGAATTTATCCATTTCTTCCATATTGCCCAATTTGTTGGCATATCATTTTTCATAATATTCTCTTATAATTGCTTGTATTTCTGTGAAGTTGGTTGTTATTTCTCTCTCATTTGTGATTTTATTTATTTGGGTCCTTTCTCTTTTCTTTTTGATAAGTCTGGCTATGGATTTATCTTTCTTTAATTCAAATTTTGTTAACATATAATGCAATACTGGTTTCAGGGCTTAGCAATTTTATTAATTTTTTCAAAGAACCAGCTCCTGGTTTCACTGATCTGTTCTACTGGGTTTTTTTAGTTTCTGTATCATTTACTTCTGTTCCAATCTTTATTATTTCCTTTCTTCTTCTGGGTTAAGGTTTGTTTGGTATAAGTTTAGGTATAAGGTTAGGTTGTTTGAGATTTTTCTCACTTCTTGACATGGGGCTGTACTGCTATATACTCCCTCTTATGACTGCTTTTGCTACATCCCAAAGGTTTTGGACTGTCATGTTTTCATTTTCATTTGTTTCCATGTATATTTCTTATTTCTTCTTTAATTTCCTAGTTGACCTATTTATTTTTTATTTTTTTTAAGATTTTATTTATTCATTTGAGATACAGAGAGAGAGAGAGAAAGCATCAGCAGGGAGAGAGGTAGAGGGAGAGGGAGAAGCAGGCTCCTTGCTGAGCCAGGAGCCCGATGTGGGGCTCAATCCCAGGACCCTGGGATCATGACCTGATCTGAAGGTAGACGCTTAACCATCTGAGCCACCCAGGTGCCCCTTGAGCTATTTATTCTTCAGTAGTATGTTGTTTAACCTCCATGTATTTGTGGTCTCTCCAAATTTTTCTTGTGGTTTACTTCAAGTTTCATATCATTGTGGTCAGAAAATATGTATGGTATGATCTCAATCATTTTGCACTGGTTGAGGCCTGATTTGTGACCTAGTATGTGATTATTTCTGGAGAATGTCCCATGTGCACTTGAAAAGAATGTGTATTCTGCTGCTTTAGGATGAAATGTTCTGAATATATGTTAGGTCCATCTGGTCCAGTGTGTCATTAAAACCATTGTTTCCTTGTTGATTTTCTGCTTATATCATCTGTCCATTGATGTAAGTGGGGTGTTAAAGTCCCTACTATTATTGTATAATTATCAATGAGTTCCTTTATGATTGCTATTGTTTTATATATTCAGTTGCTCCCAAGTTGGGGGCATAAATATTTGCAATTGTTAGATCTTCTTGTTGGAGAGTCCCCTTTATTTTGATGTAATGCTCTTTCTTCATCTCTTGTTACAGTCTTTGGTTTAAAATCTACTTTGTCTCAGACACCTGGGTGGCTCAGTTGGTTAAATGACTGCCTTCGGCTCAGGTCATGATCCTGGAGTCCTGGGATCAAGTCCCACATCGGGCTCCCTGCTGAGAAGGGAGTCTGCTTCTCCCTCTGAACCTCTTCCCTCTCATGCTATCTCTCATTCTCTCTCTCTCAAATAAATAAAATTTTTAAAAAAATAAAATAAAATAATATAAATAAAATCTACTTTGCCTCATATAAATATTGTTACTCTGGCTTTCTCTTGACATCCGTTTGCATGATAAATATTTCTCCATCCCCTCCCTTTCACTCTGCTGGTGTCTTTAGGTCTAAAATGAGACTCTTGTAGGCAGCACATAGATGAGTCTTTTTTGTTTGTTTTTTTGTTTTTGTTTTTTAATCCATTCTGACACCCTATGTCTTTTGATTGGAGTATTTAGTCCATTTAGATTCAAAGTGATTTTTAATTTATATGAATTTAGTGTCATTTTATTACTAGTTTTGTCATTTCAGGAGATTTTCCTCTGTTCCATTCTAGTCTTTGTCACTTTTGGTCTTTCTTTCCCAAAGAGTCCCCTTTAATATTTCTTGCAGGGCTCGTTTAGTGGTCACGAACTCCTTTAGGTTTTGTCTGTCTGAGAAACTCTTTAGCTCTCCTTCTATTCTGAAATGATAGCCTTGCTCGATGAAGTATTCTTGGCTGATTTTTCCCACACAGCACGTTGAATGTATCATGCCGCTCCCTTCTGGCTTGCCAGGTTTCTGTGCAGACATCTGCCGCTAGTCTTATGAGTCTTTCTTGCAAGTTAGGGACTTCTTTGATCCTGATGTTTTTAGGATTTTTTCTTTATCACTATATTTTGCCAATTTAATTATAGTATGTCTTGGTGTTGGCCTGTTTTTATTGATTTTGATGGGAGTTCTCTGTGCCTACCAGATTTGGATGTCTGTTTCCTTCCCCAGATTAGTAAAGTTTTTGGCTATAATTTCCTCAAAATTTCTGCCCCTTTTTCTCTCTCTTCTTCTTCTTCTGGGACTCCTGTGATACAAATTTCACTACATTTCATGGAGTCACTGAGTTCCTTAAGTCTAATGATCCAAAATTTTTCTTTTGTTCAGCTTCATTATTTTCCATCATCCCTTTTTTAAAATTTTATTTAAATTAACATATCCTGTATTATTAGTTTCAGAGGTAGAGTTCAGTGATGCATCAGTTGCTTATAACACCCAGTGCTCATTATATCATGTGCCCTCCTTAATGCCCATCACCCAGGTATCCCATCCCCCACCCACCTCCCCTCCAGCAACCCTCAATTGGTTTCCAATAGTTAAAGAGTTTGTCTCCCTCTCTGATTTCATCTTATCTTTCCCTCTCTTCCCCTGTAATCCTGTTTTGTTACTTAAACTCCACATATGAGTGAAATCATATAATTGTCTTTCTCTGATTGACTTACATAATTCCATCTTCTATATCACTTACTCATTCCTCTGCTTATTCCACTCTTGTGCTCATTACATCCATGGGTTTTGAATCTCAGTTACTGCACTTTTTATTTTGGCCTGATTGTTTTCTAGCTCTTTTATCTTTTCAGTAAGGGTCTCCCTCATATCTTCCATGCTTTTCTCAAGCCCAGCTAATATCTTTATGATTATTGCTTTAGGTTCTGTATTAAGCATATATCTATTTCAATTTAGATCCATGACCATAATCTTTCCTTGTTCTTTCTTTTGGGGTGAATTCTTCCATCCTGGAATTCTAAGTTTGTTCTTCTATGTGTTCGCAAAGCCTGTTATGTTTCCTGCTCCTGAAAATAATGGCATTATGAAGAAGGGTCATCTAATGTCTAGGGCCTGGCACTTCAGGAAGTGTTCCTGCTGTGTGCTGCATTTATTCTGCTGTTATGCATTAGCAGCTCTATCCCCCCAGTCAGTCGTCTACAGAGGTTCTCCTTACCTGCAGTGGGCAGTGTTTGGGACTTGGCCAGAGTGTGGCAAGGTGCTCTGGTCTGCTTGTTAAAAGAGACCTGATGCCATTTCCACTAGAACTAAAGCCTTGCAGAACTCCATGGTCAGTAGATGTGGGGCATGCTGCAGTTTGTGCTGCTCTTCTGGGGAAGGGGCCTGCTCCATTGGTCCTTAGGCACACTTGCCTGAGAAAAGCAGTACCAGCGGAGCACAGGAGGGTGAGACTTAATGTAAGCAGTTTAGGCAGCCAGTGTTGGTTCTGTGTTGTTTACTGAAGTTGGTTTATGGTGAGTGATGAGGGAGGGAAATGGCACCAGCCAGTTCCTTTTTCCCTGGAGAGGAGAGTCATGGCTTGCTGTTCTCAGAAAGCACTTTCAGTGGAGCAAATAATTTCCCCTTGTACATCCCAGGTGTTCTTGAGATTACTGTTTTCACACTGTCTGTCTCTGGTTCCTTTCTCCCCAGAGAAGGGCAGTGGACTCTGGGCTCTATCCCAGCACAGCCTGCTGACTTCTAAAATTCCAAACTTCAGGGATCTGGTATGGCAGAGACCAGCACTGGTCCTCTGGGAAAGGTCTCAACACACCAGGACTGATGCAGCTTTGACCCAGATGGGCAGTTTCCCCAGAGCACAGGGCTGTGGGATTTGGAGCAAAGCAGACTAAACAGCCAGTGTCCAGGTTAGCCACCCTCAGCAGGTGTCTCTGCACCTATGTTGAGGGGCAGGGGAGGGAAATGGCACCCGCTGGTTCTTTCGTCCCCAGAGAAGCAATGCCACCTCTCACAGACACACTCCAACAAGTATGAACAGTCTCTCCCATTGCACCTTATGTGATCCCCAGATCACACAGTCTGTGCCAGGGTTGCTTGCCTGCCTTTTCTCCAGGAGTAGGGCAGCATCCTCAGGTCTCTATCCCAGCCAAGTCTGGGGACCTCTATAACTTGAGTCTTTGGGCCCCACTGGTTGCAAAAACTCATGAAAATCAGCCCCTCTTGTATTCTCAGCCAATGGCTTTGAGGAAGCATCCTCTTTGTGCATATCCTGTGCACTCCATTCTCCTTCATCTTTCTCCACCACCAGGGTTCCCACCCCTCTGCAGCATCTGCAATCTGTTTCTCCCCCAAACTACATCCCTGCACTTCCTACCTTCCTTGATGTGGCCTCTTCTCACCCTCTAGTTGTGCAGTTTGTTCTATTGGTCCTCAGATTGATTGCTTCGATATCCAGAATGATTTGATAGTTATCTGGCTGTGTTTCAGGGATGAGGCAAACATAGGGTCCTCCTACTATGCTGCCATTTTAGCTCCCCTCACCTTGGATTTCTGATCTACTCTTACTTTGCACACCCCTAATTTCAGCACCCCTATACTTTAGGAGTAATAGAGAATCCATCCACCAGCCTTGCTCCTATGCCAGCCAGCTTAGTTTTCTTTAAAACCATTATTTTCTCCTTTGCCTGCCCACCCGCTGGCCACGCACACAAATGACTTCACCCCACCAACCAGAGAAAGGGACTTCAATTTGTCAGGTAAATCTTATTACCCCAGATGAATTCCACATTCTCTGATTTTTACATTCTATTGAGATAGAGTATCTGGTCATCATCCTTCATATACTCATACCCCTTCAAAACAACTTAATGTTTCCTGTAAAATGAAATAGAATATGTTGGAAACACCACTGACATTAATTATATTTCTGTGGGTTTTAACCATTCAGGTTGACTTAACTCAATGACAACATCTGGAGCAGCAGATCAAGAACACAATAGAAACAGAAAAAACAAACTATAACCTTTCTACTGATATTAAGGGAGAGCTAGACAATTGCTTTTCTTTCTGTTAAAGACAAGTCTACATACCACAAAATAAAGTAAAAGGCTACGCAAACACCTAGGTAAAACATATACAAACAAAAGGAAAGAAAATAAACAACTATTAAGATCTTATTCCCTTGCCCTCACTCACAAAATCTGACAAAAGAGAAATCTGGAAAATTAACCTAAAAATGGAAACTAAGCAGCAAACAATTATATAGGGTAATGGGGGAATTGTCATTTCAGACAATTTCTAGACAATTAGAGGACAGAAAAAAATAACTAAAGTCACAAAAATCACAGAGAAGGTATAAAGAAATACTTGAACTCAGTAGGAAACAATTCTAAAAAATAAGCAGGACTGAAAGCCAAGAAGCAAAAAAATACAAAGCATAATATAAATGTTCTGTGTCCTTTTCAATAAATGGCTTTCTGTCCTTTTATTCTTTTAATGGCTTCTATTTTCTATTCACTTGAAATTACTCATTCAAAATCCTCTTCATATGGGGTTGTTAATAATGTTGTCCATCTACAAGCAAAAAACTCCATATACAAATTTATTTTGGCTTTTCCTCCTGGTCTTTGTTGGATGGATTATAGATAGATGTCATAATGCTGTACTGCTGGGATCTAACACCAAGGGATATCTTTGTTATGAACATTTTTCTTTTACATCCTTTTTGAGAAAGGGAATAAAACATGCTGGACCATATGTCATTTAAGTTTGTTTGAAATGATATGCAAAAGACATAAATGGAAAGTCTGAAACAGCAGTTAATAAACACATCATTGGAAAAATTTGTTTTATAACTTACAGAGACACAAAGATTATGGCATTTATCACTCTGTTGAACCTTGTGTTTTTATTGTGTTGCATTTTTTTAAATTATTGATCAAAGGCTGGTACATGTCCTTTAGTTTTAATTATCTCAACTTTCTCCACAGAAAGCCACTGTTGAACACATAGCTTCCTGTACCCTTGCGGCATTCTGGAACTGAGACTTAGTGATCCATTTGTTAAGCTGAACATGCATGTTGCCCACCAGAGATTTATCACTTGTTTAAGCATAGCCTTCTTCCAGCAACAGCTAGCCTAAGAACCTCAAGGTATTTGAAGTTTTTTGTAGGTTAGATTTTTCTTCACTTTTATTGGCTTTCTTCCTATCAGGAAGAATTCTAGGTCCTCTTTTTTGCCTGGTTCTTACAGTAGATTCTCAAGAAGGTAGGGGCAAGCAAAGACATACAACCAGTTAACTAGTAAAACGAAATCCAGCTCAAGTTCTATCAGGGGACACTTCTTGCCCATATCCCCACCCAAAGGCTCCAGACACTCCCATGATCTATCCAATCTGATCATCTTTTCCCATTTATTGGGGATTTTAGTTCACTTAAATTCATGATTAGCAACACATATGGTCCTATTTATACCATCTTACTTGTACTTTAACCTCATTTTTCTCTTTTCTAACCTTTTATTAAAGTACAATACAAAAAAAATACAAAAATCTTAAGTATACACACATACTGAACAAACCCATGTAAAAAGCACCCAGATCAAGGAACACTATAGTACCACTATACCCAACCCTTTCCCCTTTATGTCCCTTTCCAATCCTTATCTTGCCTTCACAAATGTACCAAACATCCTGACATCTAATATCATAAATTCAATTTCCTATTTTTCAACTTTTATTAATGCAATTGAATTACCCAGTATTTCATGGAGTATTTATTGTGCCTGGCTTCTTTCACTCAATGTTATGTTAGTAAGTTTCATCCACATTGTTGCAAATAGTCATTCTCACTGCCATATTCGCATGATATGAATATACCCATTCTATCACTGAATGTCAATGGGTATTTTCCAGTTTAAGGCCTTAGGAATAATGTTGCTAATATCATTCTTATATATATATTTTGATTAACATAGGCATGTATTTGTTGAGACTATATTGCAACATGAACCACTAGGTTATAAGCCCTGGATATACTTAGTTTTAGTAGCTACTGCCAGTGTTCCAAAGCAGCTGTATCAACTTACACATTAACCAGCAATGTATCAGTTTCAGGAGCTCCATATCCTCATCAACTCTTAGTGTTTTCCACCTTATAAATTTTAGCCATTCTACTGGGCATATTGTCATATTTCAATGTGGTTTTAATGTTCACTTCCCCAATGTTGTTAAGTTTATCATCTTTTCAACCATTTAGTGACCATTTGTATACTTGTTTTACAACATGTCTGTTCAAGCCTTTTACCTATTACTGAATTGTTACTTCCTTATTTGCAGTTCTTTATATATTGTGAATATTGGCACTTTGTCAAATATATGTTTTGCAAATACTCTGTTCACTCTCTTAATGTTGTCTTTGATAATTTTAATAGAGTTCAATATATCATTTTTTATGGTGAATGCTTTTTTTGTCCTGAATCAGAAATATTTCTCTACTACAAAGTCACAAGATCTTCTCATGTTTCCCTCTAAAGGCTTTATCGTTTTACCTTTCACATTTAAAAATTCAATAAATCTGGATGTATATGGTGTAAGGTAGAGTTCCAGATGTACTTCTCTCAATCCAGATATCGAATTAAGCCAAAAATATTACTTTAAAAGACCATATTTCCTTTATTGCAGTGTACTTCTCAAAAATCAGACAAGTTTATATATATTGATCTGTTTTGGGACTCCCTATTCTGTTAGTCAGTTTTATGAATAATTAGTACAAACTCTGAATGCATATGAGCCACAATGTCTGAATTTATCTATAACATATTTTCATACACAGATTTTATGACGTACAGCTTTGTCATTCTTCAAGATGGCCTTCGCTATTTCTGACACTTTGTATATCCATATCAAGTTCAGAACCAGCTCTGATTTTCCACACTCAAAAAAAAAACTTCTAGAAATTTATTAGAATTATGTCAAATCTACATTTGTGAAGAATTAACATAGTTTCTCTTGAGTTTTTCAATGAGCATTTTTTTCCAATTTTTGTTTTTAAATTGAGATATAATTCACATACCATAAAACTCAACTTTTAAAGCATCAAGTTGTTCAATTATCACTAACTACAGAACGTTTTCATCACCCCCCAAAGAAAACTTCACATCCATTAGCAGACATCCCCATTCCCCCCAAACCCCTGCATACACCACTTACTTTTTGTCTCTATGAATTTGCCTATTCTGGACAACTCATACAAAAGGAGTCATAAAATTTGTGGCCTTTTGTGACTGGCTTCTCTCACTCAGCATGTTTTCAAGGTTCACCTAGGTTCTACCGTGTATCAGTACTTCATGCCTTTTCATGGCTGAAAATCCCATTTTATTGACATATTGCATTTTGTTTTACCTGTTCACTGATGGACATACAGGTTGTTTATACTTTTCACCTATTATGAATAATGCTCCTATGAGCATTCACATACAAGCGTTTGTGTAAACATAGGTTTTCAGTTTTTCTTTAATATATATTTAGGAGTGGAACTGCTGGGTCACATGGTAACTCTAAGTTTAAATTTTTCAGGAACTGCCGAGCTATTTTCCAAAGCAGTTGCACCATTTTACATTCCTACCAGCAATGTATAAGAGATTCAATTTCTCCATATACTCATCAATACTCGTTATTGTCCATTTTTTATTATACCCATGATAATGAGGATTAAGTAGCATCTGTTATTTTAATTTGCATTTCCCTAATAACTAAAGATGTTGAACATTTTTCATGTGGTTAGTGGCCATCTGTATGTCTTCTTTAGAGAAATGTCTATTCAATTTCTTTACCCATTTTAGTTGGATTTTTTTGTCTTTATACTGTCAAGTCAAAAAACTCTAGCTCAATAGTCTAGTATGCAGAATATATAATTTATTATTGATAGTGTCCTTTGAAGTACAAAAGTATTATATTTTGGTAAAATTCAATTCATCTGTTTTTTTGATTCTTTGTGCCTTACATAGTTTTCAAAAAACATCACCCAATCCAAGTTTATGAAGATTTACTTCTATGTTTTCATGTAAGTGTTACTCTCAAATTTAGGTTTTGATCCAATTTATTTTTTATATGATGTGAGGAAAGGGTACAATTTATTCTTTTCAATGTGGAAATCCAGCTGTCTCAACACTATATGTCGAAAAGACTATTCTTTCCCCATTTAATTTCCCTGGCACCTTCATTAAAAAATCCATTGACTGTAAATATCAGGATTTATTTCTGGACTCTCATTTCTAATCCATTGAGCTATGTGTCTATTATGATGTCCCTTTCAACTACTGTATCTTTGTATTAACTTTTAAGACTGGGGAGGGGTGCCTGGGTGACTCAGTCATTAAGCGTCTGCCTTCAGCTCAGGGTGTGATCCTGGGGTCCTGGGATCAAGCCTGTGTCGGGCTCCCTGCCCAGCAGGAGGCCTGCTTCTCCCTCTCCCACTCCTCCTGTTTTTGTTCCCTCTCTCACTATCTCTCTGTCAAATAAATAAAATCTTAAAAAAACAAAAAGGAACTGGGGAGTCGGAGGGTCCTCCAACCTTGCTCTTCCTATTCAAATTTGTCTATATTGTATCCCTGACATTTCCCTGAGTGTTTTAGGATCAGCTTGCCCATTTCTGCAAAAACAAAACAAAACAAAACAAAAACTCACCATGTAGGGTTTTTGGTAGAGATTACATTGAACCTGTGTATCTGTTTGGGGACTATTACAATATTAACAATGTTAATTCTTCCACAAACATGAACATTATATGTATTATTTAGGTTGTCTAATTTTTTGAATGACATTTTGTAGTTTCCAGTATATAAGATTTGCACCTTCTTGGTTAAATTTATTCTTAAGTATCTTATTCTTTTTGATGCTTTTACAAATGGAATTTTTTAATTTGCTTTTCAGATTTTTCATTGCTAGCATATAAAATACAATTTATTTCAGTATACTAATTTTATATCCTGCAACCTTGCTGAGTAGTTTTAATAGGGTTTTTTTGTGGGTTTCTTAGGATTTTCTATATAAAAGATCACATCATCTATGAAAAGGAAGTTTTTTCCTTCCATTTCTATTTTTTGGAACAGTTTCAGAAGAATAGGTATTAATTCTTCTTTAAATGTTTCGTAGAATTCCCCTGGGAAGCCATCTGGCCCTGGGCTCTTGTTTGTCGGGAGATTTTTTTATTACTACTTCAATTTCCTTACTGGTTATGTGTCTGTTCAGGTTTTCTATTTCTTCCTCATTCAGTTTTGATAGTTTATACATCTCTGGAATACATCTATTTCTTCCAGATTGTCTAATTGTTGGTATATAGTTGCTCATAATATGTTCTTATAATTGTTTGTATTTCTTTGGTGTTGGTTGTGATCTCTCCTCTTTCATTAGTGATTTTATTTATTTGGGTCGTTTCTCTTTTCTTTTTGATAAGTATGGCCAGGGGTTTATGTATCTTATTAATTCTTTCAAAGAACCAGCTCCTAGATTCGTTGATCTGTGATTTGTTGATCTGTTCTACTCTTCTTTTGGTTTCTATTTCGTTGATTTTTGCTCTGATTTTTATTATTTCTCTTCTCCTGCTGGGTTTAGGCTTTATTTGCTGTTCTTTCTCCAGCTCCTTTAGATGTAGGGTTAGGTTGTGTATTTGAGACCTTTCTTGTTTCTTGAGGAAGGCTTATATTGCTATATGCTTTCCTCTTAGGACCACCTTTGCTGCATCCCAAAGGTTCTGGAATATTGTGTTTTCATTTGCATTTGTTTCCATAAGTTTTTTCTTAATTCTTCTTTAATTTCCTGGTAGACCCATTCATTCTTTAAGGAGGATGCTCTTTGGCTGCCATGTATTTGAGTTCATTCAAACTTTCCTCTTGTGATTGAGTCCAGGTTTCAAAGCATTGTGGTCTGAAAATATGCAGGGAATAATCCCAGTCTTTTAGTACTGGTTGAGACCTGATTTGTGATCTAGGATGTGATCTATTCTGGAGAACGTTCCATGTACACTAGAGAAGAATGTGTATTCTGTTGCTTTGGGATGGAATGTTCTGAATATATCTGTGAAATCCATCTGGTCCAGTGTGTCACTTAAAGCCTTTATTTCCTTGTTGATCTTTTGCTTAAATGATCTGTCCATTTCAGTGAGGTGGGTGTTAAAATCCCCTATTATTGTATTACTGTTGATGTGTTTCTTTGATTTTGTTATTAATTGGCTTATAGAATTGGCTGCTCCCATGTTAGGGGCATAAATATTTACAATTGTTAGATCTTCTTGTTGGATAGACCCTTTAAGTATGATATAGTGACCTTCCTCATCTCTTATTATAGTCTTTGGTTTAAAATCTAATTTGTCTGATATAAGGATTACCACCCCAGCTTCCTTTTGATGCCCATTAGCATGGTAAATTGTTTTCCACCCCCTCACTTTAATTCTGGAGGTGTCTTTGGGTCTAAAATGAGTCTCCTGCAGACAGCATACTGATGGGTCTTGTTTTTTATCCAATCTGATACCCTGTGTCTTTTGATTGGGGCATTTAGCCCATTTACATTCAGGGTAACTATTGAAAGATATGAATTTAGTCCCACTGAATTGACTGTAAGGTGACCATTACTGTATACTATCTCTGTTCCCTTCTAGTCTATGTTACTTTTAGGCTCTCTCTTTGCTTAGAGGACCCCTTTCAATATTAATTGTAGGGCTGGTTTGGTGATAGCAAATACTTTTGAGTTTCCTGGAAGCTTTTTATCTCTCCTTCTATTTTCAATGACAGCCTAGCTGGGTATAGTATTCTTGGCTGCATATTTTTCTCATTTAGTGCCCTGAATATATCATGCCAAACTCATATTATGAGGCTAGCATTACCTTGATCCCAAAACCAGACAAAGACCCCATCAAAAAGAATTACAGACCAATATCCCTGATGAACACAGATGTAAAAATTCTCACCATAATACTAGCCAATAGGCTCCAACAGTATATTGAAAGGATTATTCACCATGACCAAGTGGGATTTATCCCTGGGCTGCAAGGTTGGTTCAACATCCGCAAATCAATCAATGTGATACAATACATTAATAAAAGAAAGAACAAGAACCATATGATCCTCTCAATAGATGCAGAAAAAGCATTTGACAAAGTAAAGCATCCTTTCTTGATTAAAACTCTTCACAGTGTAGGGATAGAGGGTACATACCTTAATACCATAAAAGCCGTCTATGAAAAACCCACAGTGAATATACTTCTCAATGGAGAAAACTGAGAGCTTTTCCGCTAAGGTCAGGAACATTCCAGGATGTCCACTATCACCACTGCTGTTCAACAAAGTAGTAGAAGTCCTCGCCTCAGCAATCAGACAACAAAAAGAAAAGGCATCCGATCAGCAAAGAGGAAGTCAAACTCTCACTCTCTGCAAATGATATGATACTTTATGTGGAAAACCCAAAAGACTCCAACTCAAAACTCTAGAACTTATACAGGAATTCAGTAAAGTGGCACGATATAAAATCAATGCACAGAAATCGGTTGCATTTCTATATACCAACAAGGAGACAGAAGAAAGAGAAATTAAGGAGTCGATCCCATTTACAATTGCATCCAAAACCATAAAATACCTAGGAACAAATCTAACCAAAGAGGCAAAGGATCTGTACTCAAAAAACTATACCATACTCATGAAAGAAATTGAGAAAGACACAAAGAAATGAAAAAAGGTTCCATGATCATGGATTGGAAGAACAAATATTGTGAAAATGTCGATGCTACCTAGAGTAATCTACACACTTAATGGAATCCCTATCAAAATACCATCAACTTTTTTCAAAGAAATGGAACAAATAATCCTAAAATTTGTATGGAACCAGAAAAGACCCCAAATAGCTAGAAGAATCTTGAAAAAGAAAAGAAAAGCAATTCCGGACTTCAAGCTCTATTACAAAGCTGTCATCATCAAGACAGTATGGTACTGGTACAAAAACAGACACATAGATCAATGGAACAGAATAGAAAGCCCAGAAATGGACCCTCAACTCTATGGTCAACTCATCTTTGACAAAGCAGGAAAGAATGTCCAATGGAAAAAAGACAGTCTCTTCAACAAATGGTGTTGGGAAAATTGGATAGCCACATGCAGAAGAATGAAATTGGACCATTTCCTTACACCACACACAAAAATACACTCAAAATGGATGAAAGACCTAAATGTAAGACAGGAAACCCTCAAAATCCTAGAGAAGAACACAGGCAGCAACCTCTTTGACCTCAGCTGCAGAAACTTCTTCCTAGACACATCACCAAAGGCAAGGGAAGCAAGGGCAAAAATGAACTATTGGGACTTCCTCAAGATAAAAAGCTTTTGTACAGCAAAGGAAACAGTCAACAAAACCAAAAGACAACCGACAGAATGGGAGAAGATATTTGCAAATGACATATCAGACAAAGGGCTAGTATCCAAAATCTACAAAGAACTTATCAAACTCAACACCCAAAGAACAAATGATCCAATCAAGAAATGGGCAGAAGACATGAACAGACATTTCTGCAAAGACATCCAAAAGGCCAACAAACGAAAAAGTGCTCAACATCACTCGGCATCACAGAAATACAAATCAACACCTCAATGAGATACCACTTCACACCAGTCAGAACAGCTAAAATTAACAACCCAGGAAACAACAATTGTTGGCGAGGATGTGTAGAAAGGGGAACCCTCCTACACTTTTGGTGAGAATGCAAGCTGGTGCAGCCCCTCTGGAAAACAGTATGGAGGTTCTTCAAAAAGTTGAAAATAGAGCTACCCTATGACCCAGCAATTGAATTACTGGGTATTTACCCCAAAGATATAAATGTAGTGATCTGAAGGAGCATGTGCACCCCAATGTTTATAGCAGCAATGTCGACAATAGACAAACTATGGAAAGAGTCTAGATGTCCATCAACAGATGAGTGGATAAAGAAGATGTGGTGTATATATACAATGCAATATTATGCAGCTATCAAAAAAATGAAACCTTGCCATTTGCAACGACGACATGGATGGAACGAGAGGGTATTATGCTAAGCGAAATAAGTCAATCAGAGAAAGACAAGTATCATATGATCTCACTGATACATGGAACTTGAGAAACAAGGCAGAGGATCACAGGGGAGGGGATGGAAAAATGAAACAAGAGGAAACCAGAGAGGGAAACAAACCATAAGAGACTCAATCTCAGGAAATAAACTGAGGGTTGCTGGAGTGGAGGGGGGTGGGAGGGATGGTGTGGCTGGGTGATGGACACTGGGGAAGGTATGTGCTATGGTGAGTGCTGTGAATTATGTAAGACTGATGATGAATCACATACCTGTACCCCTGAAACAAATAATACATTATATGTTAATTAAATAATAATAATAAAAAGATGTAAAGTCAGTAATCTAAGCTTCCATCTTGAGAAGCTCAAAAGAAGTACAGCAAATCAAACCCGCAATAAGTAGAAGGAAGGAAATAATAAAAATTAGAATGGAAATCAATGAAACAAACAATAAAGAAAATCAATAAAATTTGTTTCTTTGAAATTATTAAATTAATAAACCACTAACAACACTAATTAAGAAA
Organism: Callorhinus ursinus; assembly: GCF_003265705.2. NCBI lineage: Eukaryota > Metazoa > Chordata > Mammalia > Carnivora > Otariidae > Callorhinus > Callorhinus ursinus. The sequence goes on from NW_027397099.1 coordinate 4,152,971, forward strand.
AAAAGAAATATACACTACAAATATCAGGAATAAAAAAGTCAACATTATAGATCCTGAAGATACTAAAAGCATAAGTTGCCAAAAAATTCAACACCTTACATGAAATGACAAAATTCCTTGACAAGTACAAATTACTGAAGGTTACACAAATAGAAACTGACAATCTAAATAACTCAGTATCTATTAAAGAAAGTGAATTTAAAACAAAATATCTGGGGGGTGCCTAAGTGGTTCAGTCATTTAAGCATCCCACTCCTGACTTTGGCTAGGGTCATGATCTCACATTGTGAGATAGAACTCCACATCAGGCTCTTTCTCAGCAGAGAGTCTGCTTGGGATTCTCTCTCTTCCTCTCCCTCTGCCCCTCCCCCACCATGTGTGTGCACATGTTTTCTAAATAAAATAAAATAATGGGGCACTTGGGTGGCTCAGTCATTTAAGTGTGTGCCTTCTGCTCAGGTCATGACCTCAGAGTCACAGGATCGAGCCCCATGTCAGGCTCCCAGATCAGGGGGGAATATGCTTTTCCCTCTCCCTCCACCTCTCCCTGTCCCTGCTTATGTGCGCATGCACTCTCTCTCTCTCTCTCTCAAATCAGTAAGTTTTTAAAAATGATTAAAAATAAAATAAAATAAAATAAAACAAAACAAAACAAAACATCTCCCAACAACCCAAGACTCCAGAGCCAGGTGGCTTCACTGGCAAACTTTACCAAATGTGTAAAGAAGAATAATAGCAACCCTATACAAACTGTTTCAGAAAATGGAGAAAGGAATACTTCCCATCTTGTTTTATATAGCCAACACAGAAACCTGATGAAGATATAAGAAAATTACAGATGGGGGTAACCTCATGAATATAAGAAAAATCTTTAAGAATATATTAGCAAATTGAATCCAGCAATATATTAAAATAATATTCCATAACAAAGTGGAGTCTAACTGAAGAATGCAAGGTTATTTAACATTTGAAAATCAATATACTACATTTACAGAGTAAGGAGAAAAACCATATGATCATCTTAACAGATGAAAAAAAATCATTTGACAATACTCAATATCACTTATGATAAAAGCTCTCAACAAATTGGAAATTTTTTAAAAACTTCCTCAAACTGTTGAAGGACATCTACAAATAAGCCAATCTTTTGAAAATCCATACCTATGATCATACCTAATAGTTAAATAGTAACACTTTTTCCCTAAGATCAGGAATAATGCAAGGATGTTCACTCTCATCATTTCTTTTCAAAATTGTACCAGAGGTTCTAGCTAGTGCAGTAAGAAAAAAAAAAAGGAATAAAGATCAGAAAGGAAGAAATTAAAATAGTAAAGATTTAGTTTAAGAAATTTATAAAAATACAAATATGCAAATAACTATTTTTACCACCCAGCTCCCAGTGATAACCACTGTTAATATTTTGGTATTCCTGTATTTTTTCTATGAATGAATATGCTTTTTTTTTTCCCCAAAAGAGATGTTTTGTTGATTGCTTTCTCCACTTAATGATAGTGATCTCTTTTCCATGTCATTAAATATTTCTTAATACCATCATTTTTCATTGTAAGTAGTATTCCATTGTATGAATGCTGAATGTTCTACACACACTTTAATCAAATCCATGTGGTTGGACATTTAAATTGTTCCAAATTTATCGTTAGTCAAAATGCTTTACTTTAGATACACAAAAGCTGGATATTTATATATATCCATGACTCTTGGAAAAAAACTCCAAGGAACAAAGTTTCTGGGCAATATTATAAGCACATTTTAAGATTTTTATTCATATTGCCAGTTTCACAACCAAAAGTATATACCACTTTTTATATCCAGAGAAATGCATGGAGAGTGGACATTATGTGTGCCTTCCCCAAACCTTTTATCTGCCTCTTGATAACATCCCCAATTTTCATACAGCATTCTCATCCCTCTCCCATCCAACCTATGTGCTTTGGTTGAAGGTGGCCCCATTCCAGATCCATGAATGAAACATGTAGCTCCAGCCTAAGCTAAGCAATGTAACTACCTGAATCCAGCTACTAGCTCAGGGATAGGCTCATATTTCAAGTTGGGCCAATGAGATATATAGAAAAATTGACAGTTTCTGTGAAAGCAACTTCCTCTCCCTTCTCTCATTCACCCTGCAAGTAGATAAGGAAACAGACAACCTCAGGAATTGTTGATAATCTTAAACCAGAGTTAGGATTAAGCTGAAACTGTAGAAAGTAGACAGGAGAGACATAAAGAAACCAGGCTCTAGATAATACTGTTGAGTCCATGAAATAAGCCAAACTTGTGAAATTCAAGCATTGAGCACCAATAAATATCATGTATTAAGTTATTTGAATTGGGTTTTCTGTTACTTGCAACCAAATATTACCTAATACAGAAGAGTATCTGTATTATTATTCATAATCCATGAAAATAATCTTTTAAAAATATTGCCAGGGTACCAGGGTGGCTCAGTGGGTTAAGCATCCAACTCTTGATTTCAGCTCAGGTCATGATCTCAGGGTCATGGGATCAAGACCTGAATGGGGTTCCGTACTGGGTGTGGGGTCTGCTTAAGATTCTCTCTCCCTCTCCCTCTACCCCTTCTCCCCCACAACCCGCTCACATGTGCATATGCATGCTCTCAATCTCTAAAAAAAAAAAGAAAAGAAAAAAGAAATACAGCCATATTTACAGATTATTTTTTATTTTTAATTTCCATTTCTTTGACTAATAGTAAGGTTAAAAATGTTTTCAGACATGTATTGGATGTGTTCTTTCTTTGGTAAATTTTCTGTTAATTCTCTTTTTTTCCTATTGTGTTTAAATTCTTGATTTGTAAGAACTTAATATATAAAATATTAGCACTTTGGCACATGTATTAAAGTTGTTTTATGAGTTCATTGCTTGTCTTTGTTTTTATATGGACAAAGCTATCAATAATTTCCTTTATAGTCTTAACCATTAGTAACAAGTTTAGAAAGTCTATTAACATTTTAAGATTACATAAATAGTAAATATATTTATTGGAAAGACAAATAATCACTGCTGAGCCCTGAAATAATAGTATGGAAGTTAAAATGGAAGAAACATTTCCAATCTAGGAAAAAAAAAAAAACAAAGAGATTAAAGTCAAGAAAGAAAAGATCCAAGACTTGAGGGAATAGGTACCAGAAATCCAAGAGGTGAATAATAAGAACTCCAAAAGGAGAAAAGTAAAGCTATGGAGAAAAGGCAATAATTGAGTAATAGGAGAATTTGTCCCTGAACTAAATAAACCCTACAGAGGGAAAAGGCTCAAATAGTTCCAGGTAAAACTGATAAGAAACATACATTCAGGCATATCCTGAAGAATTTCTGAATTCCACGGGTTAAAAGAAAATATCAGAATTTTTAAGGTAAAACAAAAATAACACATAAAAAGAAATTAGGCTTATATCAAACATTCATCTCCAACACTAGAACTTAGATGATAATGGAATAAATTTTTAAGAGTACTGAGAAGGAAAGAAATGAACTGTAAAAATTCTGGAATGCAGCTAAAATATTAAAGAAAGACATTTGTGAAAATGCAGTAAGTCAGAGAAGATGTCACCCAATATACCACAAGAGAAATTCTGATAATAAACTATAATGAAATACTAAGTTACCTTAACAAAATTTAAGAGTTGGGGCAGTGAGAATAGAAGTGGAATGAGAAGGAAGAAAACATGCCTTGTTATTCTCTGAGAATTAGGAACAAGGAGAAAGTACAAGTGAAAGTGTTCCTAACAACAAAATTCAATGGGAGAATAGTCTCTCTTATAGACATCTTGTTCTAATATGAAAATAATAATGATGATAGTTGACATTTATATGGTGCCTAATATATACCACACACTGTTTTGTGTATTAAATATATTAAGTCACTAATTCTCACAAAAACTCTATGAATAAAATTAGAAGTAACAAAAAAAAAATGAAAAATATATAACCAAGGCAATTAGGTCTTACCTTAAGGGATATAAACTGCTGGTAGCATTAAAAACAAATCTAGTCATACTATATTTAATATAAAGGTATAAGAAAAGAAATGGATGGGAATATATATTAAAGATTTATGTTTACCTCTTTTCCATCCTGAAACCTACAATTTTTAAAAATTTAAAAATATACAAAAATCCTGACAAAGAGAATAGTAAAGTAGTGATTAAGAAATATTACCAAGTACTTGAGCCTTGCAATCTGTCAGACTGCTAAACTCAGTTGATCAGAGAATGCTAAACTTAGGCCAATGCAAAATAAGGTAATTTTTAGCTCCACAGCTCCAGTAGAGCACAGCAGAGGCATCAAGTAATTCTAAAGGCTGCAGTTCAGGGAACTTGAAAGTATGCATAAAGAAGAATTAAAGTCCATATCCTAACATGGTAGTGTCATGATTTAAAGCCCAGCTCTACTATTTATCACCTGTGTAATCCTAGACAAATTCCTTAACCTCTCTGAGATGTTTCTTCATCTGGAAAATGAATATGCTAGCAAAACCTACTTCAAACCAGCCCACATGAAGCCATTAGAACAGGGCCTGCCACATCATAAATTCTAAATGAAGATCAAGTTTTGGAGTCCTGAGATCGAGCCCCACATCAGGCTCTGTGCTCAGTGCAGAGTCTTCTTGGAGTTTCTCTTTCCCTCGGCTCCTCCCCACAGAGCTCCCCCCGCCAAGTAAATAAGTAAATCTTAAAAAAAAAAAATTTTTAATCATAAAAAGGTCTGATGAGTCCAAAAGGAAAAAGAGAGAAAAGATGACAATCAGACAAATATCAAAATGACAGATTTAAGCCTAACCATAACAATAATCATATTAAATGTAAATGGTCTAAATACCCTAACTAAAAAGTAAAGATTTTCAGATTGGATATAAAAGCAAGATTTAACTATATTCTGCCTACAAACAACACATTTTAAATATAAAATCACATACAGGTTAAAAATAAAAGGATGGGAAAAGATAACCATGCTAACACTAATCAAAAGAAAGCTAGAGTGGTGATATCATTCACACTTATTAGATTCCAGAGTAAAGCCTATCGTAGCTACACAGGGATCAGTTTGAGACATAAATCATCTTAAACTTTCTTTCACCAAATCATACACCCTCAAAGTACATAAAGCAACATCTGATAGAACTCCAAGAAGTAATAGAGAAATCCATAACTATAGCGAAAAATTTCAATACCCACCTCTTAATAAATAATAAAACCTGTAAACACAAATTCAGTAAGGATATGGAAGACCAAAACAACATAATCAAACAATATGTACTAGTTGACTCTTTTCAACAAGAGAATACACATTCTTTTCGGGTGCACATAAAACATTTACCAAGATAAATAATATTTTGCAGCATTATTCAAATATCAAATTTAAAAGGATTCAAGGCAAAGAAAACATGCTCTATGACAACAATGAAAAGGTATTAAAAGCAACACAGGAAAAAAAGGGTGGGAGGAGTTAGCTGTAACATCAAGTTCTATGCAACTTAGCCTGACACATGTCTCAGTTTAAGTTAGGAGTGACTGCTGTGCAGTGCTCTTCCTGGTACATATGTTATACCTTTATCAGTTTCCCTCCCCCATTCATAAAGACCTCTCTTGTCCTCAGTACCCTGACACTTCAAGCTTACAACTGGGTTCTTCTCAGGGTCTATTCCTCTTAGGAAAGGAAAACATTTCTTGCACAAGCTGTTTGGCTCTCCTCATAGTTCAATTTTGTCTGAATATTTTATAAGTATCTCTCCTAGTTTCTGACTGTTAACGTTGTATCTTAGTTTCCAACACTGGCATACCTTTTTCTCTGATTTTACATTCCTTTGGTGATTTCAATGAGAATTTATAAGATGTAGTTAAATGCATATGCTCATATCACTTCCTTTAATCATAATCCACATGTCTCTTCTAATTTATCTTTTTTTTTTTTATTTGAAAGCACCAAGCAATATAAAACTTCATGGGGTGCCTAGCTGGCTCAGTCAGTTGAGCATGTGAATCTTGATCTTGGGGGTTGTGAGTTCGAGTCCCACACTGGGTATAGAGACTACTTAAAATATTAAAAAATCTAAAACTTCATAAAATTTCCTTAGTTCATGAAACTGCACATTTTTCCTCTGGATAATTACTTTCAAACATCTAAAGTAAAAGGTCTTTCCAAACATGTAAATCAGGAAAAAATATATCCATAGATTTAATAAGCCTATTCTTCCCGCATTGCCTTCATAAAAGTGGAAGTGAAGGATTTTCAGAATTTTCAGAAGCTCAAGTTAAAGAGTGAGACTTGGGGAAAGGATGGAGAAGGATGAAATTGTGACAGACCAAATAGCTAAAGTCCTTGTTCAATCACAGCCTTAAATGTGTGTAAGCATACACACACACACACACACACACACACACACACACACCCTACTTCTTTATTAAAATGCATAAAGCAGCCAGAAGCAGGAGCACCAATAAATTCTTCTGTATAAGCAGAATTTTTTAATGGCTCCCTGAACACTAATAACCACTGCTCTCTTATGTGTACTTGACTCTGTTTAACCTTTTTCTGGTGCTTTTTAACTTCTCCAAGTCAGGTACTAATATGGAACTAATATGGGCTTTATTTTCCCTATAGGAATAGCAAAAAGAGCAGTGCACATTATCGTAATCACACAAGTCCTTCTAGTAACGGTAGGACTTTAGATCAAAGCCTATGCATTATAGCCCAGGAAAAGAATTTAATAACAATTGCAAGGCTAAGCAATCTTGTTTTTAAACATCGGATATTTCATTGACTATTAGTCACAGAAAAAAATACTCCTGGCTAGCCAGTGACCCAGTAGGAGGGAAAACGGACATCCTTTTTGTCTTGGTTGCTGCTGCCCTCAGCAGCAAGGATATCCATGCAATGGCTGACCATCATGGCCTGACATCGATGAAGGATGGCTAGAAATATGAACCCTTTTTATCTTGGAAAGATGAATTTTTGAGAGAGTTCTCACTGCTGGAAATAACAATTTAAGAGAAAAGGGTAGGGACAATGTTGTGTTTCTGTTCATATCAATCACGCACCTCAATATTCCAGGTTCAATATGAGTTGCTAACTTGAAATGTATTAAAATATATCCCAGACTCAGCCTGTTTTATCTTCATTTAAGGTTTTTTTCTGGATTTTTTAATTTGTTTTTCTGATTTTTGACTCACAGGATACCTTGGAAATGCTTAAAAAAAAAAAAGCACATCCATGGTAGAAATGAAAAAGATGCATCAAGATTATTTGTCTCCTGACTTTTAGCTGCTGGATACTTTTCAACTCTTTTATTTTTCCAATACTGAGGTCACCCCAGTATCCTGACACTACAGTAGTTGTTTTCCAGCTGCATTAATCCATTTCCTGCTGAGCTTCTGCAAAAGGAAGAATTCATTTGACAACAGCAGGGAAAAGACAAGGGAAAAATTAAGGGAGAATGAGTAAATAAATAATTTAAACAAACAAGAATAGCAAGAAGAAAGTAAATGACTACCTGTTGGTGTGCATGTATATATAAACAAGACATAAGTAAAACTGGATAGGGAGAGGGGTCCAGGAATCAAAATGTATTTCTTTAAATACAAAAAAAAATTAGATAGAATATGTTGGTCTTTGGTGAAATGTAGCCACCTTAAGGTTTTTATCTGGGTCCAATTTAAATACCATCTTGAAATAAGAACTGTGTTCATCACTTCTCTCAGCTGAATAAAAACATGACTACCAAACAGTTAAAAGCAACAAAATTAGTTGCTTCCAGTGTTAGCCAGTATTTTCATGAAAGCTGTAGTAGTCAGATATGTAGCTAAGCCAACATAGTTGTAAATCATTGCTCTGACACCCTATATATGTTGGCCATAACTTGGCAATGTATTATGTTTGCATTCATAATTATTTTCAGGCACAGGATCACATATGCACATAAACCTGGGTAATAGCTACCTCTTATCTAAAGTTAACTGGAAACACCAAAATACCCTCTAAAACACCTATCTACAGAAAGAAGTTGAGACATATTTCCTTCTTTTTGTTAATGACAGGATAATTAAAATGACTAGAATAAGAAGATACACCTGGTAAATAAAATCTGACATACTCTTACAACACTTTTGAAAATATAGCCCTAAAGAGATCATTACAACATGATACCCAAGAAAACTTATAACCACAATACTGAAAAGAAGGACAAAAAAGGTGCAAATATCTAGCTAATTAGCCAAAATGATTTTAACTTACATATCTTGTTTCCTTTCATTATATTTATATAATAAAAACTTGCATCAAATCAACATATTTATTATAATTTCCCTCTCATCTCCAAATGTAATAACTAATAGCTATCAAAATTGGTGAATTACTTTCAGTGAGCTTTCCTTTTCCCCTCTCTCTAAAATGAGCAGCAGCACAACGTTAATTAAGAGATCTTAGTTGGTTATAAATAGGTTGGTTATAAATGAGTTAAGAGTGACGATTATAGTTCTAGATCAACTTTAATTAGGACAATGGTAACAATGAGCTGGAATGATGGCCTCCATTTCCAAGAGCTTATCTATGTGCAGTGCACTGATTTTGCTATGATTTTATTATCCCCAATTTATAGATGAAGAAACTGAGGCTTAGAGAGATTAATGACTTTAAGATACATGGCTGAATGGAGGCCAGTCTAACTTCAGAGATAATCCTCTTCTCCACTGTACTTACTGCCTCCCTCATACTGACAAATCCTAAGCCAAAATACAGAAGTATGGGATTCCTATTCACACATGTTCTGATATTTATGTAAAAATGGCTGTTTTTTTACATAAAAAATAATTTTTTTAGTTTTACATAAATATCTTTCTATATATCCTGGAGTCTGTTTCAGCTCAATCTCAAGGGTCAGTGCTTTACAAATTCTAAAGAACCGTATTTCTGGTTTGACCCCCAATTCCACCAAGAATTGGAATTTTTACTTACATGTTGTACCTGGAAAATAATCATGGCTAATATCATCTTCAACAACAAAGAACAATAATAAGAAATCTAACTAAGCCATTTTCTTTAAAATTTTTTTTAAAAATGTTTCTACTTTTGCTGTGTAAATTCTTCAAAATATAAAACTCTCTCAACTTCTGCTATGGCAATTCTGCATTCTTTCTTAAGTGCCCAGCTTTCACAAAGGGCAGACAGTGTTTCCAGCTCCACAATGTAATAACAGTGACAATAATACCTTGCATTTCTACAGCGCCTTTTCTCCAAGGAGCTCCAAGTTATTGGATTAGTTCCACCAGTTTCCCTTGCCAACACACTTCTAAGTATAATATTACCTTTTATTACTTTGCATTATAAGGAGAGAAAAAGTATTTCAAGTGCAAATAGTATGCTAAAGAAACAACAAATATAGATTATCCCTTAATGCAAATACATTTTGAGAAAAACGTACATATGTTAACACATTATTCAAATACATTATTAGGAGAGTTCTTGATTTCTTTTTACCTTTAACTCAATTATATTTCTTTTTTTTTTAAAGATTTTATTTATTTGAGAGAGACAGGATGAGAGAGAGAGAGAGAGCACATGGTGGGGGAGGGTCAGAGGGAGAAGCACACTCCCCACTGAGCAGGGAGCCCGATGCAGGACTCGATCCCAGGACTCCAGGATCATGACCTGAGCCAAAGGCAGTTGCTTAACCAGCTGAGCCACCCAGGCGCCCCCTCAATTATATTTCTTTAGCTAATGGTTACCAGTAAAGTTTTAACTATTTGTATGTTTGGTTAATGCAAAGATAATCAAGTTGGCATTTTTGTACCTAATTTATTGTGAAATAGAGTACTGAAAAATATTTCTGAATGTGGACAAGCTTTTTTCTCTTAATTAAGTGGCATCTTAAAAAATGTTTGGGGGCACCTGGGTGGCTCAGTGTGTTGAGCTGCCAACCCTTGATCTCGGCTCTGGTCATGATCTCAGGGTCCTGGGATCAAGCCCCATGTTGGGCTCTGTGCTTAGCAGGTAGTCTGCTTGAGGACTGTCTCTCTCCCTCTGCCTCTGCCCCTCCCCCCACTCATACTCTTGTTCTAAAATAAATAAATAAATCTTAAAATATTCTGTAAAAAGAGAAAAAACAAGTTATCTATAAATCCTGAGGCAGCTAACCATTTTCCTGCAGAAATCCAAGAATGTAACCTGTGAACTTAATTATAAGCAAGCAATTATAAGCTTTCTTGTAATTAAGTTTGCTTATACCACAAGCATTCCCGTCATGCTGAAATACTCAAACGCCTTAATTTGCCTACACAGTGCTAAGTGAAACACAATGACTAAATCACTTTCACTCTCATAAGTAAAGAATCAACCAAAACACATTTTTTAACTTCTTAGAAAATATTGTAATTATGTGAACAATATGATGCTGACTGATCCACATGACTTCTTTCTTTCCTTCCAGAAATATCCATGCAAGTAAGGATCCAACCAGATGTGGAGTATTTACTTTTGTGATCTCATTGTTTATGACAGTCAAGTCAAACAGAAACTTTTCTGTGAATCAACCCCAGTTTCCCAGTCACTGTATGAATGCTCCTGTGGACATTTGTTGTAAATAGTTTGACCACATTTGTCACGTGTCTGGAACTCACTTCAGAGGCAAAATGGGGATATGCAGCATATGGACTTAGAATTCACGAAAAGTTCTCTCGTGAGGGGAAAGATTAGAATTACATGATCACAGCAGAGGAAGTTAACTCAGCAATTCCAGACAGAGTGTCCTGCCAAGCACCAGAAGGTGAATTGGGAGAGATGGAACAGAGTAAGAAATTAAAACATGACACCAGAATGTCACAAATTAAAAATGATAGTGACAAAGTGAAAGTTAAAACAATGACTAGATACACTATATGCACATTGTTTGCATGTGTCTTTAAAAAAAGGTAGTACCTGGTAAGAACCTACACTGGGTGTTATACGCAAACAATGAATCATGGAACACTCCATCAAAAAAAATAAAATAAAAAAATAAAAAGCAAGTTGCCGAATAATACAGTATAACACCCGTTTGTGGGAAAACACACACACAAATCTATGTATCTCTATGTATACATGTATGTGTGTAAATGCAGAGAAAAATGTTTGTAAGGATACCTACCAAACTATATGATTATCTCCAAAAAGAGGAGTGGGATGAGAAGGTGGTGAAGGTCAAAGAGAATTTAACACCATCTATATCATTTGAAATTTTTAAATGACAATGTAGTCATATGTTATGTGTATAATTTACAATAAATAAAACTGTTTAAAAAAAAGAACCTACAGTTAATCACAGTATTTCATTTCTTCCCCATAAAAATAAATTTCTAAGACAAAATAAACTGATTTTGCAGATATTTTTAATACCCAAAAATTTGCAAACATTTTTTCAGGGTCCTACCATGTGCCTTTTAGTGTACTGGTATCTAAATAAATATTAAGGAGAAATAATTTAAAACCACCTCATTGGGGAGGGTATGTGCTATGGTGAGTGCTGTGAATTGTATAAGACTGATGAATCACAGACCTGTACCTCTGAAACAAATAACACATTATATGTTTAAAAAAAAAAAAAAGATAGTAGGAAGGGAGAAATGAAGGGGGGAAATCGGTGGGGGAGACGAACCATTAGAGATGATGGACTCTGAAAAACAAACTGAGGGTTCTAGAGGGGAGAGGGGTGGGGGGATGGGTTAGCCTGGTGATGGGTATTAAAGAGGGCATGCTCTGCATGGAGCACTGGGCGGTATACGCAAACAATGAATCATGGAACACTACATCAAAAACTAATGATGTAATGTATGGTGATTAACATAACATAATAAAATTTTAAAAAACCTCAAATTTTATTCTACTAATAGAAGTAAATAACAATGATTGGTCTACATTGACGTGTCCAAACTTCCTTGTGACAAGTAGAATGTCAGCTTCATTAAATCCTATTGCAAAGTACAAACATTAGCTACATATACAAAATATGGAAAACTTAGCACAATTCCATAATACAGCTTTTATTCTTTCTTTTAAAAATATTACCAATGCTGGCCAAGAGGAATAATAGATCTCTTGGATGTAAGGGCATACCCAATGAGTAGAGTACTAGCCAGAGGTGAAGTTTTTTTTCAGTACCCAGTACATCAAAGAAAACCCAGCATTTTTCAAAAGGGTGATTATTATCGTCATCTTAAAAAAGCTCTCTATTCTCTACTGGTGATAAAATTATGACAGATTTAAGGGTGATTTTTGGAGGTAGGTTCTGTTTCCAAAGATGGCCACATCACACCTTTTGTAATGAGACCTTGCCACTTTCTCCTGAAGAGGCAGTTTATTCCCCTTTCCTGAAATCTGGACTGGCCCTGTGACCTACTTTGATCATGGGATCAATCCAGATGTGGTTAAAGTGACAATGTACAACATCATAGGTGGGGCCTTCAGGGATCTACAGTCCTTGTCTGACATTCAGGTGTCATGTGGAACCAGCTGCCATGCTGTGAGCAAGCAGGCCCACTTCAACTCATCCCTAGAATACGCTCTTCCTACCTTATTTCTTGCTAGAGATAGTGCTAAGTAACTAGGGCCACTTGAAATCCTAAAGCAATAAACTTTAATGCCTAAAGTCTTCTCAAATAAGAAATACATCAACTTTCTTGAATTACCAAAAGGATATCCATATAAAAAGAATCCAAACATCTTTCTTTTGGGGGTGGAGGCAGGAAAAGTCCTCTGACCTTATAAAACCTGGGTTTGAATCCCAACTCTACCACATTATTTGGGACCCTATTTTCTCACCTCTAATCTTTCTAGTCTGTTCTAAATTTTAATTAGAACAATGATTATGAGAATTCAAGGAGGTAGTATGTGGGAAAGGGCTTGTAAACAGTAAAAATCATACAAAAATTTTGAGAAATTATTCAATAAGCCATCCTTTACATAGTAAGATTTTAATCCCATATACAAGTGGCTCTGGGTTGCTATATCCACCTTCAGGAAGCATGAATTTGGGTTGTGACCTTTCCAGAACTAGGGTGCCAAGTCCAAGTACAGGAGCCTTAGCAGGCACTTGTCTTTCTTGGTGAATTCATCCAACAAACAGTAATTAGTCATTGATGACATAGTTGAGTACTATCCTTAGTACAGGAAAGAAGTATGAACAAAATAAAACATAGGTTTGGGCGCCTGGGTGGCTCAGATGGTTAAGCGTCTGCCTTCAGCTCAGGTCATGATCCCAGGGTCCTGGGATCGAGTCCCACACCGGGCTCCCTGCTCCTTGGGAGCCTGCTTCTCCCTCTACTTCTCTCTCTCTCTCTCTCTCTCTCCCTCTCTCTCTCTGTCTCTCATGAATAAATAAAATATTTAAAAAAATGAAACCTAGGTTCTTTTAGAACTTCCATTTGCATGACTAGAAATATGTTATCATGCTAGTAAGTGCTAAGAAAAGAATAAATTTGGTAAAAAGACAGACAGTAACCAGGAGGGGAAGGAACTCTTTTAGGGAAGGCCTCTGATAAGGCAAATAAGGAGACCTGAATGAAGAGAGTAAATCAAACACATATGTGCAGAAAGATATTCCAAGTGGTGGGAATGGCCAGTGCAAAAGCCCTGAGGAGGTATCATGCTGTGTCTATGACCAGCAGGAGGCCAGTGCAGCTGAAGTAGAGGCAGCGAAAAGAGTAGTAAGAGATGACAGCAAAGAGCCAAAGGGGTCCAGAACATGTGTGGTCTAATGGGCTGTGGCAACAACTTTACATTTATTCCAAGTGAGAAGAGACAACAAAAGAGGTTTTGAACAGAGGGAAAGCATAGCCTAATCTACCTTTTTAAGAGATCATTCTGACTGAGTAGAGAATACATTGTGGAAGGCAAGCAGTAGCCTATATAGAAAGCTTCTGCACAGTCCTGGCAAGAGATGATGCAGCTTGGACTCAGGCTATAGCTGTCATAGGGTTAGAAGTGTCCAGCCAGAAGTGGCTGGATCCTGCATCCATTTTAAAATCAGAACCAGTAGATTTGTAAAGAGATTGGAGATAGTGGGTGGGGGGAAAACAGGAGTCAGGAAAGACATGGATTATACTGTTTCCAAAAAAAGTTAATTTTAGGGTTAATTTTGTTGAAAGACAAGCAAAAATTGGTGATTTTTTTAGCACATTTTCCATGTCCTGGCCAAAAAAAAAAAGTACATGTCAGTAATTTCTTTACAAATTATTTTATTGTCATATAAACATACTGATTTGGGGAAATATTATGAGATGCATAAAAGCAACTCTCATTCTATTTTCTTTAGTTAAAACTTTATAACTAAGCACAGCTGCAGACTGCCCAGGCATAATTATAGCTCCACCTGGCAGGCAGGCCCCTTGGTTTGAAGCATAGCATTTCATTAATAAAATGAAAGAATGTGTGAAATTGTATTTTTTAAATAGTTGAAATTGAAGGAAACTCATAGGTGGCAGGCTCTCTTGGCTAGTCCAAACCTAGTATGTTGAAATATCACATGAACATCACCGGTCACACTTCCCATCTTAGCAGGAGTGAGGCTGGCCTTACCATGGGGTGTTCAGGTAATACACTAGGTCTCCTTAATACAGACACTCCTAAGTTCATAGCATTCCAGAAACGGAAAAGGCACAACCCACAGGCATTCTTACTATACCTACATTCTACAGATGTCTTTGTTTTCTTGAGACCACTAGGTTACCAATAAGCAGTATTAAAATAAAATACGTACACTACACTTCAGGCCTAAGCCCTACGGTGTGAGAAGTCCCTCCAAGTGCCAGGGCTCTACCCAGCCAGGCCACGGCTGGTGCAGCCCAGACACTGTACTCCCCTGCGCAGACAATGGTGCTGTATCTTGCCATATCCGGATACACAATAGGTTGAATGTCTCCCAGTGGCTCCAGTCAGAAAAAATCATGCCTCTTTAAAGAGAAAAGAAGCAAAAACTATTTTAAAAAAATCCCAGACCACAACAGAGACCTTACAGCTTAGGTAGGATAGTCTGATCTTCTGGCATAGGCTTTTTTACAAATTGTGTTTTCAGTGAGTGGGAGAAATGTCCTGGGGGCTCTGTCACAGCATGTGGGCTGTTTAGGGGGCTGTAGCATGCCTTCCCAAACCACACATTGTTGGTGTTACTGAGCATCTGGAAATCTGGTGGCCAGAGTGAGGAGTATCAGGCCAGGCCCACCGATCTGTGTGCAAAAGGTGCTAGGTCTGTGTCACTCCCTTCCACCCACAGTTGCCTGTCCTCCCACTCAGGACATGACTGTCTTGCAATAGAGCTGCTCTAGTCTCTCAGGAATCTATTTATTATTTTTACTGTGTAAATAAAGCTTCCTGATTCAGTATCCCCTCCCCCAAAACAGAAAATATGTACAACTGATAATTATATTGACCACTATCCAATTTCTTATTGACTCAACTATTTCCATTTCACCATATTGTTAAATTCTTGCATACACTAACTAGCACCAAAATTTCCAAAGCATGACATTTTCAACTCCTCCTGGAGCTACCAACAAAATCCAAATACTTTTATATGAAAGCAAAAATCTATGTTTGCTCTCTGTGCCGTCTAATCTTTGATTTTAAAAAAATTAAATCTTATATTGTTATAACTTAACCATCCTACAAATGAGAATTAGACTTTCTACCTAGACTTCAATGTTACATATGAAGTCACAATGCTTCAAAATAAGTAAAGTGTATTTTCAGAAATGCATAATTAACAAACCACTATAATAGCATTTTTTAACATGGCCCTCTTAAAAACCTACAGATAAGTAAATGAAAATAAGTAATGTTTATGAGTAACAATTTAAGTTATTTAATATCTCCATAGAATTCAAATGCTCATATAACACTTTTAATTAATCCAATGGTAAAATATTTTAAAAAATCATATAGCTACATTCTGTGGTTACAAGGAAATGAAAAAATCAACAAAAACAAAGCCAAAAACCAACCACTTAGTAATTTTAAAACACTTTTCTGAGTAACTCAACATCTAAGAATAAAATCATAGACCATTAAGAAATTAACAATGGCTCTTGCTAATAAGAACCTGAACTTCCTCAAAGAATGACAGATTCCAGATCTGGGGCAGGATTGTACAAGGTAAGCCTGGGACATCTTGTCCCTCAAAACAACAAAGATATCAAAAAACTGCAAGTACCACATGAACAGGATCTAGGATTCAATGCAAAATCCCAGTGGCCAAGGATGGGTAAGACAGTATGAACACTGAAAAGTAATGACTACGATGGATTAAAACATATCAAATGTACTAAGATCTGTGCACTTGTAGTAATACTTTGGAAGCTGTCACTTCTGAAGGTTTCTAGAACACCAATCCATTCTGAAAAAATGGCAAATAGAAGATCAAGAATTTATCCTACCCTTCTCTATAAAATCTATGCAAGCATAAACATTTAGTTGACATAAAGAAATATTAGAACTGAAACCACTTTGTAACCCCTAATGAAATAATGTATCTGGGGAAAGATCATGGATGCCTGTTGGAACCATTAGGTACAACAGAAAAGGAACATTATAATGGATGGATCAGAATGAAAACACTTGTGCTCAGTGATCAATCTTAATATTACAAGACAATCAGACATTACAGGTCTCTTGACATGGCATAATAGGAAGTGCACAGCTCCACCTATGAGAGATTCTTACCAAAATTATTAAACCCAAACTAAACAATCAAGCCTGTAGTTGCAACTACCAGTTTACAGAAATAGAGATAGATGAACATGTGAAGCAACACCATGAGGATAAAAACCAGCCACATTTTGGAGCACCTGGGTGGCTCAGATGGTTGAGTATCTGACTCTTGGTTCTGGCTCAGGTCATGATCTCAGGGTCATGGGAATGAGCCCCGTGTTGGGCTCCACATTCAGCGGGGAGTCTACTGGAAGATTCTCTCCCTCTGAACCTCCTACCACTCACTCTATCTCTCTCTCTCTCTAAAATAAATAAATCCTTTTTAAAAAATCAGCCAATTCTAGGGATGCCTAGATGGCTAAGTCAGTTAAACATCTGCCTTCAGCTCAGGTCATGATCCCAACGTCCTGGGATCGAGTCCCACAACAGGGACTCACTTCTCCCTCTGCCTGCTGTTCCCCCTGTTTGTGTTCTCTCTCTCTCTCTGACAAATAAAATAAATAAAATCTTTAAAAAATAATTTAAAAATACGAAATTCTAAAGAACAAATGCCCATTTCTTTACCAAAAACTAAAAACAACAGGAGGAGAAAGGACTGATACAGACTGAGAGACACCTATCAACCAAATGCCATGCATGGGTCTTATTTGGCTGATTCAAACGAACCAAGTGTTAAAAAGATATTCACAAGATAAGTACAGAAAATTTAAACACTGACTAGCTATTAAATGATATAAAGAATTTGCTTTTTTTTTTTAAAGATTTTATTTATTTATTTGACAGAGAGAGAGAGAATGAGAGCAGGAACACAGGCAGGGGAAGTGGGAAAGGGAGAAGCAGGCTTCCCGCTGAGCAGAGAGACCAACGTGGGGCTCGATCCCAGAACCATAGGATCATGACCTGAGCCGAAGGCAGATGCTTAATGACTGAGCCACCCAGGTGCCACTTTTATTTTTTTATTTGGAGATAATGTTGTTTATTTAAGAGTCCAAATCTGGGGTGCCTGGGTGGCTTAGTTAAGCATCCAACTCTTAATTTTGGCTGAAGTCATGATTTCAGCATTGTGAGATCTCAGCGCTGTGAGATGCTGGGCATGGAGCCTGCTTGAAATTTTCTCTCCCTCTGCCCCTCCCCCATTCTCTTAAAAAAAAGAGAGAGAGAGTCCAAATCTGTTACAAATGCAAATAGAAGTACCTATAATATTATGTCTGGCTTTGCTTTAAAACAAACCAGAAGGTTGGGGGTGTATGGTATGGATAAACAAGATTAGCCGTATTTGCTGAAACTGGTGGTATAAAACTAAGGACTTTATTATTCTAGTCTTTCTACTGTGCATGATTAAAATTTTTCATAATAAAAATTTTAAGGAAATGAATGACAATAAGAATACCACACATCAAAATATGAGATGAGGAGGGGTGCCTGGCTGGTGCAGTTGGTTAAGCATGGGACTCTTGGTTTCAGCTGTGGTCATGATCTCAGGGTGATCAATCAGACAAAGCCCTGCATTGGGCTCCACGCTCAGCAGGGAGTCTGCTTAGGACTCTCTCTGATCCTCCCCCCACCTAAATAAATAAAAATAAATTGTAAAAAAATGGCATAAGACTTCCCTTGTTTTGTACCCCCTCCCCAACAATATAATTCAGCATCTATCTACAGACAAAAGTGCCTTGTGGGAGCTACAGACCCAGCACCATATCACAAAGAACCCAAGAGAAGTCTCACCTAGCCACGCCCCAGATAATAAGCACCAGATACAGACCTCAGTCTTGGCTATGGAGCTGCAGTGGTCTGTGAACCAGCTACAGCCCCTCTTGGCCATGATCTGGAGCCCCTGGAAAACATTGTCTTAGACAATCACCATGGACAAGAGAGCCTTTGTAGAAGTTCAGGTTTTCAAAGAAGAAGTTCCAGTACACAACTGGAAATAAAAAAATATATATATATTAGTTTGAATGCATTAGAGAAGGTAAGAACAGTTTGACTTTACCTGCACCACCCCTCTCACAAGGCCGCACAGCAATGAGAGATCTGCTCGGCCTCTGATTTCTCTTACTGTAGAAAGTGAAAGCATGTAAGTGTGTGGGACACTGCCAAAAAGGCTCATTTTCCTCTTTCCCCATTCAGAATACTAAATTATGAGCTGCATGACTAGGTGGCAAAATAAGGCGAGAAGAGAATGACAGGACACTCGTAAGTAATAAAGGGACGTGAATTCTATTAACTGCATTGTGGACCCCCTCAAGAAGCCAATCCATGATCCCCTGGGAAAGCATTACCTGTGGGATCCCCTCCAAGTGGCCCACAGGCACCGCCAGCACTTAGTGTACCTCACCCACACACACCCCAACTCTGTGGCCAGCTCCCCGTGCATTACCTCAGTTGCAGTAGAGAACAAGCTTTGGAAGATGGCTAGTGAACACACAGAAAGCCAGCCCAAATATGTCAGCCAGGGAAAGACCACAAACTTAAGCCTTAGCACTATCTTTTGGAAAAAAAAAGGGAGGCTTGTCAGCCAAGAGTCAGTGCCCTGTAGGATCAAGAGAAGCTTAAGTGTTTTGCCAAAAGGAAGCCAGAAGTGTGGAGCAGGTATATCCACAGAGGCTCTGAGAAAGCCTCAAAATCACTAGCAGAGCTGACAGAAAGTATTTCTCTCCTGAACGCAATTAGTAAAACTGGAAGAAGTGACTGCTACCTCAAATGAGAAGAAAGCAATGCACCCTTCAAGAAACATGAAAAATAAAGGAAATATAACATCACAAATCTTCTAGTAACTGATCCCAAAGTTATGGAGATCTGTGACTTACTCAATAAAGAATTCAAAATAGCTATTTGAAGGAAACTCGATTAGCTACAAGAAAACACAGAAAGAGAATCAATGAAATCAGGAAAATGATACATGAACAAACTGAGAAGTTTAACAAAAATCAAAGAAGAGCCAAATAGAAATTCTAAAACTGAAAAATATAATGAATGAAGTGAAAAATGCAATAGAGAGCATCAACAGTAGAATGCATACAGCAAAAGAATAAATCTGTGAGACAGAACACAGAACTGTGAAATTATGTCTAACTGTCAGAAGAGAACAAAGGAAAAAAATTGACAGAGTGATAAAAAGCCTTCATGATCTATAGGATACCATCTAAATTAGTGTGTGAATTACTGAAGTTCAAGAAGAAGAGAGGGAAAGGGAGAAGAAAGCTTATTTAAAGAAATAATGGCTGAGAACTTCCCAAATCTGGGGGGGAAATTGGAGCTTCAATTTCATGAAGAGCATAGGTCTCCAAACATAATCAATTTAAAGAGATTCAGGGGCACCTGGGTGGCTCAGTGGGTTAAGTATCCAACTCTTGATTTCAGCTCAGGTCATGATCTCATGGGTCATGAGATCAAGTCCCACGTCATGCTCTGCACTCAGTGGACAATCTGCTTGAGATTCTCTCCACCTCTCCCTCTGCCATTCCCCTCCTCCCTAAAATAAATAAATAAAAACCTTTATGGTAAGTAAATAAGAGCACCTGGTGGCTCAGTCAGTTAAGCATCTGTCTTCAGCTCAGATCATTATCTCAGGGTCCCAGGAGTGAGCCCTGAATCAGGCTCCCCACTCAGCAGGGTGTCTGCTCATCCCTCTCGCTCCCTCTGCCCCTCCCCCTGCTTGTGCTGTTTCTCTCTCAAATAAATAAAATATTTAAAGAAAGAGAAATAAAGAGAGAGAGAGGGAGGGAGGGAGGAAAGAAGGAAGGAATCCTTTCTAAAACATATTAAATGAAACTTTCAAAAATCAAAGACAAAAAGAGAATCCGAAAAGGAGCAAGACAAAAGAAGTTTGTAACTTAGAAGGGAACTTTCTAAGGCAGAAACCTTACAGGTCAGCAGAGTAGAAGGGTACTGAAAGGGCTAAAAGAAACCAAGAAGGGCGCCTGGGTGGCTCAGTCGTTAAGCGTCTGCCTTCGGCTCAGGTCATGATCCCAGGGTCCTGGGATCGAGTCCCACATCGGGCTCCCCGCTCAGCGGGAAGCCTGCTTCTCCCTCTCCCACTCCCCCTGCTGTGTTCCTGCTCTCACTGTCTCTCTTTGTCAAATAAATAAATAAAATCTTAAAAAAAAAAAAAAAAAGAAACCAAGAATACTCTGTTGGCAGAGTTATCTTTCAGAAATGAAGGAACAATAAAGACCTTCCCAAACAAACAAAAGCTGAGGATCTATGACCACTGACTTACAAGAAAGCAAGAAGTTAATCAAGCTGAAATGAAAAGATGCTGCTCATTAGTAAGATGAAAATAATACACTGGTAAAGATAAGTATATAGTCAAATTGAGAATAATCTAATACTACAATATGGTGGTGCGTTAACTACTCAACTCTAGTATAAAGGTTAAAGGACCAGAGTATTTAAAATAAGTATAGCTACAATAATTTGTTAAACACAATATAAAAAGACATAAATTGTAATATCAAACATAAAGGGTGGACTAAAAAGTAGTTTTTTATTTGATCAAAGTTTGTTACCAGCATAAAATAAATAAAATATCTTAGGGACAGGGGTGCCTGGTAGCTCAGTCGGTTAAGCAACCAACTCTTGGTTTTGGCTTATGGTGGTGAGATTGAGCCCCATGTCTGGCTCCACACTCAGTGGGGAGTCTGCTTCAGGATTCTCTCTCTCCCTCTGCCCCTCCCCCCTGCATGCTCTCTCTCTCTCTCTCTCTCTCTAAAATAAATAAATCTTTTTTTTTAAAGATTTTTATTTATTTATTTGACAGAGAGACACAGCAAGAGAGGGAATACAAGCAGGGGGTGTGGGAGAGGAAGAAGCAGGCCTCCCGCGGAGCAGGGAGCCCAATGCGGGCCTCGATCCCAGGACCCTGTGATCATGACCTGAGCCGAAGGCAGATGCTTAATGACTGAGCCACCCAGGCACCCCAATAAATAAATCTTTTCTAAAAATCCTAAGGATATAAAAAAAAATAGGGATGTAACAATCTAAGTCCCATGGCAACCACAAACCAAAAACCTATAGCAGATTCACAAAAGGGTGATCAGGAAAAGAATGAGAGCACACCACCTTAGGAAATCATGAATTCACAAAAGAAGACAGCAAGTGAGGAAGAAAGGAAAAAGAGAACTACAAAACAGTCAAAAAACAGTAAGATGACATCAGTAAGTCCTTGCCTATCAATAATTACTCTAAATATAAATGGGCTAAATGTCCAATCAAAAGGCAGAGTGGCTGGCTGGATTAAAAAAAAAAAAAAAAAGACCCAACCATAAATTGACTAGGAGATACTTCAGATTTAAGGACATACACAGGTTCAAAGTAAAGTGATGGGAAAAGATATTCAATGAAAGGGAAAACCAGAAGAGAGAAAGCTATACTTATTTAAGACATAATAGATTTTAAGCCAAAAATGATGAAAAGAGACAAAGAAAGTCATTACATAATTATAGAGGGATCAATTCACCAACAATACATATAACAATTATAAATATATATGAAACCAACATCAGACTACCTGAAAATGTTAAGCAAATACTAATAGACTTAAAAGGAGAAATAGACAATACAATAATAACAGGGAACTTCAATACCCTACTTTCAATAACAGATAGATCATCCAGAAAGAAAAATCAACAAGGGAAGGTTGGACATGAACAATACTTTAGACCAAATGGGATGACAATATATAGAACATGCCAGGGGCACCTAGGTGGCTCAGTCAGTTAAGCATCTGCCTTCGGCTCAGGTCATGATCTCAGGGTCCTGGGACTGAGCCCCACATTGGGCTCCCTGCCCAGCAGGGAGTCTGCTTCTCCCTCTCCCTCTCCCTCTGCCCCTCCCCCTACTTGTGCTCTCTGTCAAATAAACTAAATCTTAAAAAAAAAAAAAAAGAACATGCCATCCAACAGCAGCAGAAAACACATTCTTCTCACATGCACAGTAGAACATTCTCCAGGATACATCATATGTTAAGCTACAAAATAAGCCTTAGCAAATTCAAGATAGTTATCATACCAACTATCTTGTCCAACCACAATGGTACAAAACTAGAAATAAATAACAAAAAGAAAGCTGGCAAATTCACAAAAATGTGGAGATTAAACAACATACTCCTGAACTATCAATAAGCAAAAGAAGAAATTGAAAGGAAAGTTCTTTTAAAAAATGGAAATACAATATACCAAAAGCTATGGAATGCAGCAAAGCAGTTAAGAGCAAAGTTTATAGCAATAAACACCTACTTTAAGGAAAAAAGAAAAATCACCAACAACCTAACTTTACACCTCAAGAAACTAGAAAAAGAACAAACTAGGGCTAGAGTTAAAGAAGGAAAACACAAAGATGTGAGCAGAAATAAATGAAATAGAGACCAGAACAACAGAAAAGATCAATGAAACTAAGAGCTGTATTTTTAAAAAGATAAACTAAATTGACAGGGTATGGCTCAAAATGGCAACAAAGGAAGTTCTTCAACTCACCTTCTCCCATAGACACATCAAATCTGTAGCTACATATGAAACAATGCTCTCTGAGAAACTAGCTGAATGACTCCTAAACATTAGGTAAATGAGAAAATCCATGTCAAAACAGGTTAAGAGTCACTGAGATGCAATCTTGCCATAAACCCCACCCCCAGCATGGAGACACACAACTGGGAAGGAATTCACAAGCCCCAGCTTCTGAGGAGCAAAAGGCTTGGACCCTACATCTTGTGCCCCAATCTTTAACACTTCCACCTGACAGATATCTGGCTGTGAAAGCCAACAAGGTTTGCATTCACAAGATCCACAATGCTATAGTAAATTAAGAGACAGTTATTAAAGGACTCAGGCAGACTAACATGGCTAACCCACCCAGGGCCCAGTGTAGAGTCAGCAGACAAATACCCAATCTTTCCATGAAAGAGACCTATTTGCTTATCTCAAAAGCTTCAGCCTGAGTGGCAGGCTTCTAATTTAAAAGGCACCTCTAAATTCTTAGTCTCAGGAAACAAACTGAGGGTTGCTGGAGTGGTGGGGGGTGGGAGGGATGGAGTGGCTGTGATGGACACTGGGGAGAGTATGTGCTATGGTGAGCGCTGTGAATTGTGTAAGACTGATGAATCACAGACCTGTACCTCTGAAACAAATAATACATTATATGTTAAAAAAAAAAAAAAAGAAGATAGTAGGAAGGGAAAAATGAAGGGGGGGAAATTAGAGGGGGAGATGAACCATGAAAGACTACAGACTCTGAGAAACAAACTGAGGGTTTTAGAGGAGAGTGGGGTGGGAGGATGGGTTAGCCCGGTGATGGGTATTAAAGAGGGCATGTACTGAATGGAGCACCGGGAATTATACACAAACAATGAATCATGGAACACTACATCAAAAACTAATGATGTAATGTATGATGACTAACATAATAAAATAAATAAATAAATGGCACCTCTAGGCGCCAACTGCAATAATCTCCAAGACCACAGTAACAATCTCTGGCAACTGTATCTATGAAAATAAGAAAGAAAACCCAAATAAACACTTCAGGAATGAGAAAGAGGCCATACTCACAATATGGGAGTAATTTTAAAAATAAAGTTCAAATAAATAAAAAAATCTAAATTAAATGTATGATTTCTAATAAAAATGACCCAAATTAATGCAAAAAAATAGATAAAAACAAGGCACGTGGGTGGCTCAGTCGGTTAAGCATGTGCCTTCAGCTCAGGTCATGATCCCAGGGTTTTGGACCAAGTCCAGCATCAGGCTCCCTGCTCAGCAGGCAGTCTTCTTCTCCCTCTCCCTCTGACCTTCTCCCCTGCTTGTGCTCTCTCTCTCTCAAATAAATAAATAAAATCTTTAGAAAAAAATAGATAAAATATAAACATTCTAATAATCACAAAATAGAGAAATGGTAGTTTAAGATCTAACCCTAAGAAATCATTAGTTTTATTCATTTATTATTCTTTTATCCATTCCAAAATGTCAGTTGAACACGTAATATAGAAGGCACTATTTTTAGTGATAGGGATTCAGCAATAAACCAAACCAAAAAAAAAAAAAAAAAAATCCATGCCCTCATGGAGTTTACATTCTAGTGCAATGGGATTGGGGGAGGGGTACAGACACTAATAGAGTAATTAAGTAAAATATATCACATATTAAATGGTACGTAAGGTGAATGATGAATGCCTTCTCCCCCAACCCAAAATGCCCCAGTCCTAATCCCCTGCAACATGTGAACGCGTTACTTTATATGACAAAAGGGACCTCGGAGATGTAATAAAAAATCTTAAATGGGAAAGATTATCCTGGATTATCTAGGTGGATCCAATGTAATCACAAAAGTCCTCATAAGAGAGAGGCAGGAGGGTTAGTAAACTCAGAGAAAGAGACGGATTTGAATATGCTATACTACTGGGTTTTAAGATGAAGGGACCAAGAGCCAAGGAATTCAGGCAGCCCCTTGAAGGTGGAAGAGGCATAGAAACATTCCTCCTGAGAGTCCTCAGAAGAAACCAGCCCTACCAATACCTTGATTTTAGAACTGATTTCTAGAACTCTAAGGAAAAAAAAACTATTGTTTAATCCACAACATTTTTGCTTATTTGTTGCAGCATCAATAGGAAACTAATACAGATGTGGAAAAATAAAGCTGAGTAAGGGCACGGACTTGCCAGAGGATGCAAATGACATAAACTGGTTAGGGTGAGTGTCAATTCTCATAAGCCTTGTTAAGTAAACTGTCTCAGGGCACAGGGGGAAAAAGTTGGTATAATAAACTACTTCATGAATAAAATTCAAAGGCAAGTAACAAGGAACTAGGAAAAATGACACAAATGGCAAATAAGCATATGAAAAGTGAAAGAAATGGAAATTAAAACAATGACATTTTTAACAGATTGGCAAAATTTCAATTACTAACATTCAGCACAAGTGGATGTATGGATAAAAGGCAAATTCTTATATGCTTGAAATAATTTTAAACTTGTACCATCTTTTTAGAGGGAAATCTGGTGATTTCTATCAAATTTTCAAATATGTATATCTTTTGTCTAGGAATACACTTCTAAGAATCATCCCACAAAAATGTTTGCATTCAAAAGCAAAGAAGACCTAAGTAAATGGAAAGATATTCCATCTTCATGGATAGGAAGACTCAATACTGTCAAGATGTCAGTTTTTCCTAACTTTATCTACAGATTCAATACATTCCCAATGCATATTACTAAGTGAAAGAATAAGTAATTTTATGGATATAAACAAAGTGATTCTAAAGTGTACATGGAAAGGAAAAAAAACAGAATGAACAACTGAATATTGAAAGGAAAGAACAGATTTGAAGGACTGATGTTACCTGACTTCAAGACTTAATATAAAGCTATAGTAAATAAGACATTTTGGTATAAGCACAAGAATAGGAAAATAGATCTGCAACAAAATAAACAGTTCCAAAATAAACCCACATAAATATAGTCAACTGATCTTTGACAAAGGAGCAAAGGCAAAACAAGAAAACAAAGATAGTCTCTTCAACAAGTGGTGCTGAAACAACTAGACATCCACATGTAAAAAAATGAATATAGACACAGACCTTAAACCCTTCACAAAAATAAACTCAAGACGGATCATAAACTTGAACATGAAATACAAAACTATAAAACTAGAAAATAACATCGGAGAAAACCTAGAGGACCAATGGTATGGTCATGCTTTTTTAGCTGCAACACCAAAAATACAGGGGCACCTGGGTGGTTCAGTCAGTTAAGCATCTGCCTTCCGCTCAGGTCATGATCCTAGAGTCCTGGGATCGAGCCCCACATCGGGCTCCCTGCTCAGCGGGGAGCCTACTTCTCCCTCTCCTTCTGCACCTCCCTCTGCTTGTGCTCTCTCCCTCTTTCTCAAATAAATAAAATCTTTAAAATAAGATACTAAGCTTCTTAAAAACAACAACAACACCTAAAATACAATCCCTGAAAGAAATAATGAATATGCTGGACTTCATTAAAAACTTAAAAAACTTCTGCTCTGGGAAAGAAGATACCAAAAAAATTAGGAGACAAGTCAGAGACTGGGAGAAAATAATTGCAGAAGACACATCTAATCAAGGTCTATTACCCAAACATTTTCTAGATACTCTTAATAACTCAACTATAAGAAAACAAAGAACTTGATTAAAAAATGGACCTAAGACCTTGACACCTCACCAAAGAAGATATACAGATGTCAAATAAAAATGAAAAGATGTTATACTTCATCGGTCATCAAGGAAATGCAAATGAAAAATGAGATAACCACTACATGCCTCTTAGAATAGCCAAAATCCTGAACCCTGACACCCCCAAATGCTGGTAAAAACATGGAAGAGGAACTTTAATCCATTGCTGGTGAAAATGTAAAATGGCTCAGCCACTTTGGAACAAAATTTAACAATTTCGTACAAAGCTAAACATACTTTTACTTTACAATCTAGAAATTGTGCTCCTTGGTATTTACCCAAAAGAGTTGAAACTTTATATCCACACAAAAATCTACACACAGACATTTATAGCAGCATTATTCATAATTGAAAACTTGGAAACAACCAACATGTTGTTCAGTAAGTGAATGAATAAACTGTGGTACATCTAAACAAAGCAATATTATATAGTGCCTTAAAAACAAAAGCACTGCTGGGAGGGTATGTACTATGGTGAGCGCTGTGAATTGTGCAAGACTGTTTAATAAAAAATTAATAAAATTTATTAATAAATAATTATTTTAATACTTTAATAAAAAATTAAAGAAAAAAAAAAGCACTGCCCAGCCATGAAAAGACAGAGAAGAACCTTAAGTTCATATTACTAAGTAAAAGAAGCCTATCTGACACATGTATGATTCCAATTATATGACATTCTGGAAAAGAGAAAACTATGGAGACATAAAAAAGGTCAGCAGTTGCCAGGGCTGAGAAGTTTGATTAAAAGGTACTCAGGCAGAGAATTTTTAGGGCAGTTAAAATATTCTGCATGATATGATAATGATGGACTTATGTCATTCACAGCCCATAAGTGAAAAACCTAAGTTACGTAACTATATGTACACTATGGTAGGCACTCTCTATCTAGCCCCCAGTGATCACCATATTCACACCTTTGTATGATCCCCTCCTCCTGAATGTGGGCTGAACTTAGTAATTCACTTTTTTTTAATTTTTTATTGTTATGTTAATCACCATACATTACATCATTACTTTTTGATGTACTGTTCCATGATTCATTGTTTGTGCATTACACCCAGCGCTCCACGCAGAATGTGCCCTCTTGAATATCCATCACCAGGCTAACCCATCCCCCTACCCACATCCCCTCTAGAACCCTCAGTTTGTTTTTCAGAGTCCATCGTCTCTCATGGTTCGTCTCCACCTCTGACTTACTCCCCTTCATTCTTCCCCTCCTGCTATTTTCTTCTTTTTCTTTTTTCTTAACATATGTTGCATTATTTGTTGCAGAAGTACAGATTTGTGATTCAACAGTCTTGCACAATTCACAGCGCTCACCATACCACATACACTACCCAACGTCTATGACCCAGACACCCCATCCCTCCCACCCCCCACCACTCCAGCAACCCTCAGTTTGTTTCCTGAGATTAAGAATTCCTCATATCAGTGAGGTCATATGATACATGTCTTTCTCTGATTGACTTATTTCACTCAGCTTAACACCCTCCAGTTCTATCCACGTCCTTGCAAATGGCAAGATCTCATTCCTTTTGATGGCTGCATAATATTCCATTGTGTATATATACCACCTCTTCTTTATCCATTCATCTGTCGATGGACATCTTGGCTCTTCCCACAGTTTGGCTATTGTGGACATGGCTGCTATAAACACTGGGGTGCATGTACCCCTTCGGATCCCTACATTTGTATCTTTGTGGTAATTACCCAGTACTGCAATTGCTGGATTTTATGGTAGCTCTAATTTTCAACTGTTTGAGGAACCTCCATACTGTTTTCCAGAGAGGTTGCACCAGCTTGCATTCCCCCCAACAGTGTAGGAGGGGTCCCCTTTCACCGCATCCCCGCCAACATCCATCGTTTCCTGACTTGTTAATTTTAGCCATTCTGACTGGTGTGAGGTGGTATCTCGTTGAGGTTTTGATTTGGATTTCCCTGATGCTGAGCGATGTTGAGCACTTTTTCATGTGTCTGTTGGCCATTTGGATGTCTTCTTTGGAAAAATGTCTGTTCATGTCTTCTGCCCATTTCTTGATTGGATCATTTGTTCTTTGGGTGTTGAGTTTGATAAGTTCTTTATAGATTTTAGATACTAGCCCTTTATCTGATATGTCATTTGCAAATATTTTCTCCCATTCTGTCGGTTGTCTTTTGGTTTTGTGGACTGTTTCTTTTGCTGTGCAAAAGCTTTTTA